>NW_026020110.1:1630622-1690709 GCF_900185275.1 Solanum verrucosum | reverse complement strand
GGGCGTTTGAAGAAGCTAAACCTCAGTTGGAGTGAAACTACAAACTTGAGGTTGGATCAGATTAATGAGATAGATGAGTTCCGTCTGAGAGCTTATGAGAGGTCGACACTGTATAAGGAGAGGATGAATCTATATCATGATAAACATATTGAGAAAAAAAGCTTTACTCCTGGTGACTTGGTGTTACTCTTCAACTCCAGACTTCGTCTGCTTCCAGGAAAGTTGAGATCTAAATGGTTTGGACCTTTTAAGGTCACACAGGTGTTTCAATCTGGTGCTATTAAGTTGGAAAATGATAAGGGTGAGAGGTTCAAAGCTAATGACCAATGAATTAAGGCATATTTGGGTGTTCTTGATGATGTGAAGATAGTAGAGGAATGTAAACTTGATAAAGTCTGAGTATTCAAGTAACATGCGTCACGATGTGACGTTAAATTGTGCACTGCTGGGAAGGTAACCCAAGATGTAATTATACTAGGTATTTCCCCTTTTTTCTTATTTTTCTTTGTTTTTATATAGTCATTGTGTGTTGATGTGTGCAAGAGAGAATAAGTGGAAAAGTGCAGTAACTGGGTGCAGACTGATCTTCACGGACAGTCTCACGGACCGTGGTGCCCTTCACGGGCACTTTCACGGTCCGTCAACCTGATGACCAACCTAAGGAAACTACTGGAAATTGCACGAAAAAGGTTCACAAAAGGGTTCACTGTCCGTCAGAGCTTGTACTGACCGTCTAGCCTCTTGTGAACCTCATGTACGAATTATAGTTCCAAGTTAATGTCACAAAAGGTTCACGGACCGTGATTCCCTTCACGGGCAACTTTACAGTCCGTCGTATGCCTCAGGTAGGTTTCTTTGCCAAGTCAGAGTCACATACTGTTTCACGGACCATGATGCCCTTCACGGGAAACTTCACGGCTCGTAGTCCACTACCCAGTATCACCAGTTACCCGACCCGACCCGTGCGTAACCCAACTTGAATTGAAACGTATATGTTTCCTTTCAAATGCCAAAGGTCAATTTCTTCATCTCTTTTCTCTCCTATAATGGTTTTAAGGATTCAAATTAGTTCCCCTTACAAATCGATTCCCAATCCATCGTAAATTAAGCCCTAATCTTAAAGTTGCCAAGAATCGCAAGTCAACGCTACTGATTACTCACTTTGAGCAAAATTTTCTTCTCTATTCCAAATAAGTCACTTCATACTTTGTTACAAATTTGTTCTTGGTTTAAAAGAAAGTATATTTACTTCGAATGAGTTCAGATTAAACATGATTATGTGATGGACTACATTGATGGGGACTGATTTATGTAGGGTTAAGTCGAATTGGGATTTTTGAATTGTTCTTGTGTGTGGCTCTATAACAGTGGGTCGAATTTGTTGGTGCCCGAGTTGTTTGTGAATCATGTATTAGTTAATTAAGTTGATTAAGAATTAGGTTGATGCTTAAGATATATGAAGGTTGTGAATTTGTGTAAAAATGGTGGTTAAAGTGCTGAAATTATGTATTGGGAAGAATGTGACTGAAATACTGGTCAAATGTAAGACCATGACAGGTTTTACGGAGTGTGGAAGATACCACGGGCCGTGAAACTTATCGTGGACCACACTTGAAGTCAAGCCATCCCTTAGATAAAGTTCACGGGTAGCATGGACCGTGGTGCACTCCACGGGCCGTGGAGCCGTCCGTGAACATCCTTTGGTAAAAAGTTTTGTGGCTTCTTTTTCACATTGATTCTGCCTTAAACCCACGAGGGGTTTCACGGACCATGGTACATACCATGACCCGTACAAGCTTCCGTAAAGCATACTTAGTTGTAAAATTTTAATTTTTTTGTACTTCAATTTTCGTTCATCTTTTGATTCAGTGGCCCTTCCTAATGATAGATTGGGTGACGACATTCTTAAGGCAAGGCGTCACAATGAAATTACACAAGGAAAGTCTGAGTACCCGATAGTGCGTCATTTGACTGTGTTGAATACTAATGAGTTTTGTATTTCTGAGGTACGATGGCTCATCGAAGAAAGAACGCAACTAAACCTGCCCCCCACTGCTTCTGAATTAAAGGGTCATGACGACTCCGACGCTAGTAATTCTGAGGTGCAAATAAATGTCACACTTGAAGATCACTCCCCTCGAGCTACCAGATCACAGACAAAGAGAGTCATTCTCCAGGACACTCCTCTCTAGTCTGAAGAGGAATGAAGTACTTCCGATAACATTGCAACGTCAGGTAGTAAATCTAATGATGGTTCAGGTAGCTAGTCTACTGATGACTCGGGGGAAGTGCAGAATCTGAAAGCAGTTCTCAAGAAGAGGCAAACACCTCCCACACTGCGGCGAATACAGAAGCTGAAACTGGAGTACGAGAGAAAGCGGCTACTATAGAGGATGATGAAAAGATCACTGATGATGATACTATGGTGATGTATGTGAACGCCCATGAACCTAACCCTGCACTGAGACCACAACTGATTGCCTGTTACCGTTCCATGTGGATTGTAAACCGATTCGAAGAATTTTTCAAAATGGGATTGTGACCAAGACTGGCAGCTTCAAGAAGCGGGCAATCATGCCTGAGACTAGAGTGGTGGTAACTGACATTAAAGCATTCCCGTACATTTATCGAACGTTTCAATTTCATCAGTTTGATTGGATGGACAATGCACTTGGGATTACTCTTACCACGTGACTAGGGAGTTCTACTTCTTGTATGCAGCCACACTGATGAATTTTGCTGCGGACACAAGACTACAAAGTGTGGACAAAGAGATATTGCCATTACATGGGTCCACTCAATTCTATTATAGTTCGGGGCAAATCAGTAGATATCTCGGAGGCCACTATTAACAGGATGTTGCATGGCTCTGAATACTCTACAACGACTTTAGTTGGCCTTTTCGAGGGCAAACATCATGAAGTCACTAGTGACACTACTATGGAGATTCAGAGTTCTCGCGAGACGGTGTTGCGCTGGATTGTAAAACAAATTGCCATAGATGGCGAGAGTGCAGTTTGGGTCACCACGATGCCAACACTGATTCCAAAAGCTTCGTTATCATTTCCAGCCAAGGTGTGGTGGGTTGTTGTGCATGCCCAATTCAGACCTACAGGAAACGACAATACCTTGTCTCCCAATACCTTGTCTCCTTTTTTAGCATCTTTTGTAGCCTGCCTCATGGCTGGTTACCCCGTCAATGTGGGGAGGATCATAGCTACTGAGATGAGAAACAGAGCATTGAATGAGAAAGACGGGTTTCCATTTCCCTATCTAATAAGGAAATTGTGTAGACAAGCGGATATTCCCCCAAACAAGCTAATTGACAGATGGCGTGACGCATTCAGACTCATCCAGGTTTCTAAAATCAAGGATGTCACGAACCATCTCTTTGGCGCGAAGTCTGTAGCTGTGGGTACTTTAGCTGTTGTTCAACATGATCCCTTTGATATTCCATAGGCAGACAGAGGCCCAGAGCAGAGAGAGTCATCCCAACCTTCCACATAGGCACCACCACCACCAGCTGCCTCCCAGGCTCTAGGTACTTTTGTTACTATTCATATGCTCTTTCTTGAGAAATTAGTTGCAGATCAGTGCTAGACCAGGACATTAGTAGACCAGATTGTACTCTGGATGCCTCAGCTAATAGAGGCGAAGGTGTTAGCTGCGAAAAAAAAGATCAAAGATGAGGTGCAGAAAGAGCTGACCATCTTTAAAGATAGATTGAATGGTTTTGGATAACCTTATCCAAGATCAATTCCAAGTTGTTAGGTCACTAGATACTAAAGAGTTCAAATTACAGATGGCTGAGATGAGAACTCAGATTGCTAAACTGGCTGAAAAGCCAGTACAGGTACCCCACTTCGATATTGCCAGAATCTTTAATGCAAATGCTAAATCAGGCACCTTCCACTCAACCAATTGATGATCTTTTGGGGAGAACTCCTCACGAGGAAGTCCGGCAAGAGAAAACACAAAGATGGAGAACTTGATGAGGAGATCCCTACTGACCCAGCCAGAGAGGCAATAAGGCAAGAAAAGAGAGCTCATAGAACATCAAAGAGGAAAGCTCGGGAAAAGGAAGCCCTTGAACAACAACAGCGAGATGCAACCTTAGTTGGAGCTTCTGGTAGTGGAGCACTTGCCCCGACAAGTGAGGACCAACCTGATTAGGTACCGAGTTCTGAGAGTGCACCCATTGATAAGGGTGCCAATTCTAATTCGAAGATCGGCGCCTAGAGCGCCACAGATATGACCCTCATCACAACCCTGATTTACTTGCTATCTTGACTTTGAGGGTAAAGTCCTTTTTATTTAGGCAAGGGGTGGTGAGCAACCTGCCATAGCTGTTAGAAAAAAATGGAGGTTGTCTCTGTGTGTTATTGGTTTTAGGTGTTTTATGTGTTGAGTTGTGTAGCAGCTAGTTTGTTAAAAATGAGGACCTGAATTTGAGTTTGATTGTTATGATCTTTAGATGACATCTTAGATATTAATATGTTGAATATGGCCAGTCTGACCAATTAATTGGTGAACCAAGACACTGAAAAATGCAGTCCTGTGTCGTGTGTGTAATTTTTGATTGAAGTCTAACACTAGGAGCAAAAACTAAAACTTTCCCAAGTAGTCTTGCTTGAATCTGTGAATAACCGGATAGGAAAGGATCAGTAGGCCATTTTTTGTTAAGCTAGTAAAAAGCCAAAATAAAAGAACCAAATGAAAATCTTATCACTTGAACTCAATTTGAGCCTTAAATCAGTCTTTGTTCTTACCCAACACATATCATATCCTTGGTTCTCCGAAGGTATGATATTACAAGTCAGGCCAAAAGCCTAAGTTGAGGGTGATTGCAATCCGAATAGAAAGAAAAAGGAAAAAGAAGGTTCAACCAGTGAGCTAAGTGCATATCAATATTGCATATATATATATATATATATATATATATATATATATATATATATATATATATATATATATAAAGAGAGAAAAGAACAGAAAAAGAAGAAAAGAAAAAAAAGGAAAATAATGGCTAGTGGGTCGTGCCGAAATAAATAAAAAGAGAGAATCACTCAGAAAAGAGTTATGTGAAAATGAAAGTTTGGAAAACCAAGGGACTAGTCACTCACGAAACCAAATATCCACTCCCTAACCCCGAGCCTATGTTACAAGCCAATAAAGTTCTACAGTGATCCTATTCCGGGTGTTTGAAAGATAGAGCGTAGAAAGCGAGGGGAAGCCTATGGTAGTTTGTTGTTAGTGTTAGAAGTTCTTTGAGAGGATGGGCGTAGTACTCAGTCCCAACTATCATGAGTGAGGGACTTCTTTGGTGTGAGGACACAGTGATTGCATTCGAAAGTAGATTCTGTAAGCTGATAATTCGCAGGCATAAGCATGATTAACTGTGAGTAATGAGATGTCATATATTTATCCTTACATGTTAGATTCATGGTTTTGGGATATAAATTGTGTTTCAAAGAGCTGTTGTGTAGTGTCAAAAATTCTGTAAATGAATTGAAGGTTGATTGTACTTTTTTCTCATCACTTGAGGACAAGTAATGGTTCTAAGTTGGGGTGTTGATATGCCGCGAAATCGTGGCATATTTGATGCTTGAAAACTATGAATTAATACTAGAATCAAGTGCATTTATGTGGATATAATGTGTTTGGATGTGTTGCACAGGTGAAACGGATGAAAAGTAAAACAAAAAGAAGAAATGAAGAAAAAGTCAGAAAGAACTAAGTGATGACCACAAGCGACTTCACGGGTCGTGGTCATCACCATGGTCTGTGGTCGTGGTCATGAAGCTAAACTAGTGTGAAGTCCTGAGAGGAGATAAAAGTGGATTGGACCAAGTGAAGACCATAGACGACCTCACGAGTCGTGGTCCTCACTAGGAACCATGGTTGTTTTCGTAGTGCAGTTTCCAGTGGATGGCATTGAAGACCCAAATTTTGGGAAGCCAAGTAAAGACCACAGATGTCTTCATTGGTCGTGGTCCCTATGACGGTCTATGGTCCCGTCTGTGATGTATATTCTAGAGATCAAGTTTGAAGACCCACTTTTGAGAAATTCCAAGGGAAGGTCACAGAGGGCTTCACGGTCCGTGAAGCCCTTAACGAGCCGTATAAGTGGCCATAGAGTCGCTTGACATTTCAGTCCTAGTTCTATTAGGACTCATTTTAAACATTCTATTTTGAATTTATTAGGTTGTTTTTGAGATCATTATCGTATCTTACGTTTTGGACGACTAACTACTCTCAATTATTCTGAGCTTTTGATTTGGATTTCAAATATTATTATCAGTTTGAAGTTTGGATTCGGATTATTTGATTATCGAAGTGATTATTGAATTCCTAATTAATTTCGTAAGTCTTTCTTAACATGTTTTCATTCCTAATTACTGATTGTTTATGTGAAAGCATGAGTGGATAAATACCACAATTAGGGTTGTGGGATCCATGACGAAATTCTAGTTACGATTTCGTAAAATGAGTAAAAGACAGTCTGTGTTTACAATCTGTAGTTTTTAGCTTTCAATATCTTTATAAGCTAGTGAGTGCATGCATTAGATGAGCATGTATCTGAGCTTAATTAACAAATTGGAGTTAAAGCTTGAGTTCGAAAGAAAAGAACTTTAACACCATATCATTGTAAGTGAGGGTCAATGTTAGTAACACTCTAGGGTTGAGAGAACATGAGTGATAAATGTTTGATTAGGCTGAGAAGTGTCAGATGAATTTAACTCGCAATGATTCTGTAAACATTGATTTGCCTGACGCTCAATTACGGAAGAATACTAGAACATAATGTAATGGTGAACACAATCCTGGTTTTCCTTAATTAACTGAATCAACCTCAGAACGAAACAGTCTGTTAGTCGTTAATCTAGATTTTAACAGCAAGTTCTGGTACTTATAACAATTCAACCAAATCCAATTTACTTTTCGATGTTATTTATTTGGGAAATAATAACAACATTCGAATAAACGCGACAGTGAAACCTTATCTGTAAAGAAATTCTCTGTGGGATCGACCTCAACTCTCGTTGAGTTCTATAAATTGACATCGACCGTTTACATTTCTTATTCGAAGTGTAAGTTTGGACGTATCAGTACATTGAATGTACGAGCATGTAAGGGGAACACTGAGCATAACATAAAAGCTTGAATTTGGAAAGAATGAAACATACTCACCTCATCTCCAATCAACTCAACCTCAACTCATGGATACTCAAATCAATACTGTATAAAAATGACAATAAAGGTGCAGTCTATATAAAACATTTAAAACAGTAGATAACAACTCAATGTATTTAAAAATACAATAATAACTCTTATTCAAGAGATTCTCTAATCGACAACCATCACTATGAGCTATGTGATGATACATCGTCTCGCCCACGCTTCCAAAACTGTTCTATACCTTGTAGGCGTATAAGACATCCTCAACTAAGTGGATCCACTAAGCTATGCTTAAAAAGCGATAAGTAATCATCTAAAAAGTTTGACCCTTTCTACCCACGTTAGCTACATGGTTTATGAGGACTTTGAGTTGTTTGAACTCGTCCCCATATTGGTGCTCAATACTACTCCCAATAATATAACTCAGATCATATGTTTAACAACATTTCCTCATCCTCAAACTTTGAGATTATTACTCAAAATATTCTCTTAAAAGAGATTATACTCAAAACTCCTCATGAACTCATTTGGAAATCGAGGTTTCCTCTCATTTTAAATGTAAAAACATTTACTCTTGGGAATACGTAGTTCCTATATATTCATTTTGAAAAATGAAACTTAACTCTCCTCATACCTATACTCAAGTACTCAAGTCTTAGAACATGTTTTAAAGTTTGTAAAAGATTTCTCAAATGACTCAAAAGAACTCCCTCAAACTCTACTCTTTACTCGATCTTGAATTTGAATTATGAATTCAAGAGTTATGATTCATGATATGAAAGATCTCGTGATGATTAAATGTGATTTAGAATAGTAAAATAATAAAGGGAATGAAAGTACACTTTGAGAGAACTCAAACGGGGCAAATGACGGAAAAAGGACGGAACAGTGCCCTGGCGTACTGAGTGGCGGGGAGGTGCCAACCCCTAAACTTCAGAGGCACAGTTCTAGCGCACTGCTGGCGCGACGCGCCAGCCCCTGCCCAGAAATTTCTGATGAATTTTGCTTTCTCAATTTTTGGCCATAATTCACCTAGAATCGAATGGTTTCTTCCAAACCTTCTTAGATTCGTTTACCCAACTTAATTACATAATAATATACTCGAAAACCATCAAGAACAAAGCTCATTAACAAGATCCTACCCCTCAAGAACTCAACCTAATTCAAGAATGAAGAACAACACCTCAAGAATTTCATCAAGAACCTCAATATACTGAATCTTATGGATGAATTTGAAAGTGAAACTCATGGTTGGCGTGTGGGTGAACGAACCCAACACTATGAAAACTTACATACCTTGATTTGGCGAAACAACTCATCTCTAAACCCTAAGCGTGATTTTTAATTATGAAAACTAATTTCAATCAGTTTAGACCCCTATTTGGGTAACCAAAACGAGTTGGGTTGATGGGGTAAGGAAAATACCAAAAGACCCCTCATTAATTTGGGTAAATTTCTTTAACTGGACAGGATGAACTCAAATGGGCATATCTCCCTTATCTGAACTCGTATTTTAGAAAACTCGGTGGCGTTGGAAAAATGATTTAGAGATTTTTCATTTGATATCTTATGGGCCACCTAACTCATCTTGTGTTAAAAGTTATGGTCATTTGAAGTTGATCCAAAACTCACAATTGGAGACTAACTTTCCCAAATCTCAATTTAGCTATTTTCAAATTAGCGCTTTCTAAATTTAGCTCTTTCTAAGATGGGATGTTACAATATTTAGATTTAGACAAGAGCAAGCTTCAAAGTTCGAACTATAGACACCACAATCAATTTTTCAAAGTAACCTAAAGAGCTAAATTCCCTAAAATCAGTTCATTAAAATAACATGATAATCAAACAAGAAACCTTTTTTATAATAAGATTATGCAATGAAGACATCCACCCATTTTCAGTTCTCCGAATCGTGATTTCGTGGAGGAAATGAAACGGATTGACACCGCGTGGCCCATCTGGAAGCTCTGCTTGCACGTTGGTTAGTACAATTTTGGAAAGAAATGGTGAATATACGTCGTTCTTGGTCGATTTGTAGGTTCTTGAGCTTCTTTTTGTTGAAGGAGAAGAAGTGGAGAAAGGGGGCGCCTTGGCGTTGTCACTGAAATTGGTTCAAAAAAGTTGGACAGATAGATATTGGGTCCAATAGGTTCTAATTGAATACAAACTTGATACAATTTAGTTCTAATTTGACAAAATGGAAGCGAAGACAAGTTAAATACTTTTTGATTTATTATCTAATTATTTGAAAATAAGACTAATTATATCTTTAAATGGTAATTTAATTAATTTAAGGAAAACGAAATATGTACTTAATTTAAACTCTACTTTTCGAGATAATTTCTAAATTAAATTCATATATAAATATATAAAAGTATATAATTTTTTTTCTGAAAAATAACAAAATTACTTAGAAAATGATTTAGTATATTTTTGGATTTAGTAATGACAACTATGCCAAATTGTTTGAAATAGAAGAGATCAATAATTAATTATGTTATGGCGGGACAAAAGTGGATATCAACAATATGTGCAGAGTGCGTTTTAATGTTGGGACTTGGGAGAAAGGCTTTGTGTTTATTCTCAATATGAGTCAGACATTTTTACGTTTTGGATAATAAAACACTATTCTATCAAAGAATCATGGACGAAATTGTTTAATCTACAAAATATCATGTTTTTTTCCAGTCATACCGAAATATAGGTCTTGAGATGGGGAAGTGCTGCCCTGCTGAACGTTGGAACCATATTTCTTATGGTTTTTAGGATATCCAAAAGACCATTTGGATTACATCAATCTGGTACAATTGTGAACATTTACAGAAAGTTTGTTCCTTCCAAAACTAATTATTTAATATTTTCTTTTACGAAGAAAATAATTATATTAATACTTAATTTGCATCACTACAAAGAAGTCAATTTTTTACTTTAATGGTAATCATGTCACAACCCCTTTATAGTTAGTATTTATTATGTATGAATGAGTCACTTTTATTTAATTTAATGGTAATCACTAATCATGTCACCATCTCTTTATATGTTTTCATTTCATAAATTAAACTCTCTCGTGCATTTTGTTGTAACTTTTGCTGGTAACATAAACAAAATAGAGATACACTTATAATAACAAAAGAACATTTCAAGATTCAAAATTTCCAAGCATCTTAATCATTCGAAAAATAACCAAAATTTCCAAAAATCATCTTATTAGCCCAATGTAACACCTCAAAAATTGGAAAGTTGAAAGGAAAGGAAAAGTTTAGATTTTTGACACCGAAGCAGTGACTATGAGTCCTATATCCGGACCATAGAAAGTCTTGTGAGCCGCAGAAGGTAAATCGTAGAGTCTAGTTAAGTTTTTGGAAAATTCATGTTCATGAAATTTGACCTACGAGTAGCTAGGATGAGCCATAGAAATTTTGATGGGCTGTAGATGTCACTCGTAGAAGTGATTCAGACTAAGTAGATTTTTGGACTTGAACTTGGGTTCTACTGACCGTAGAGACTGGACGACGGGTCATAGATTGGTTTCGTGGGAAGTAGAAGAAATTTTGGATTTCTGAAGTTGGTTCTACGGTTGATCAGTATGGGTCGTAGGTCCGTCCAACAATTATTTCTTAAGGGTATTTGGATCTTTTCCTATGCATTTGATGCCTATACTATGTCATTTTGATCTTATTTTTAAGTCCTATAACTACCTCTCTATTTCTAAATATACCCAAACCCTCTCATCCTCTCAATTCCCAAATCTCATCCAAGTTCATCACCTCAAATTCTCTCAAGCTTCAAGGAAGAAAACTAGGGTTCAAGCTTCAGTTCTCATTTTTCCTCCATTGCTTTTCAGCTTAGATCATCAGAGATTTCACCATTGAATTTCATTCATCCAATGGGTCCCAAAGGATTTCTAAGTTTTCAATTCAATTTCACCTAAATTGCTTAGGGTTTCATGTGATCTCCATGAGTCTTAATTGATATTAATTTAATTGTTCAATTTCAATCTTCCCATGCATATTTTAATTAAATTATATGATTTCTAGTGAATTTCTGTAAGACCCATGCATTATTCATAATTTTGACTATGCTCTTATGAAGATACTAGTTTTGGAAACGTGTTTTGCACGTTTATCCCAAAATATTTTTTTGAATTTTTTATTGCAAATGAAATATTATCCCCTTCAAATTTATTAATATTTACTAAAAAAAATTTAATCATTTTACGATAGAGAGTACATATATCTTTCTAATAGAAAGAATACAATCCTAATTATAAAATTGACTAAAAGTGCATAAAGTAAATTAACTAATTAGTGTACAAAAATAATATTCAAATGAGGGTACTAAAATACAATATTCTAGGATAATGTATACAAAGTAACAAACCACCGTAAATTTTCTCAATAATAATAACAACAAAACAATAGGATTTAAGGCAAGGGAAATAATCGACAAATATAATTACAGAGAAACCATGGAAGGTCATACCTTCTTTCACACCACTCTCTCCGCAACCAACCTCACATCTACAAACCGAAGGACGAGAAGCGACTAGGATGGTAGTACGTAGACTCTTTTAATGTTGAATTGAAGTATTAAGCCCAAAGAACTCATAAAAATTCCAGCATATCATTAACATGAAGAACATCTGAATTTATACAAGAAAAAGATAAATAGCAGCCACTTACAACGTGCATTGAAATTGAATAAGAAATGTCCCACTAGTCAACCATGAAAGGGCAACTAACTTCAGATATTTAAGAAACTAACTTTGACCAAGTCTTTTGCTAGAAAACAGGAAAGCAGTAAATTGAAATAAGTAAAAAAACACTAAAAATAATAAGGTGGAAAAAATGCTAATTGTGTAACACTCATCCTTGGCATTTTTATGACAAACATCAATTCTTTGCCTCAGATCTTCAAACCTTTCCTTTGGCAATGACTTAGTGAAAATGTCATCTAGTTGGTTCTCAGATGAAAAATGAACAAGCAACACTTAATTAGATTGTTGGACTGCCCTAATAAAATGAAACTTGATCTTAATATGCTTAGTTCAACCATGAAACACTGGATTTCTTGAGATTGAAACTTTTGAATTGTAGTCACACGTGATCTTGCTAGCTTCTGTTTGTTCATGGCTCAAGTCCTTCAACATCTTCCATACCTCGATAGCTTGATTCATAGTAGATGGAGCAACTATGTACTCAGTTTCTACTGTTGATTTAGTTGTAGTTTCTTGTTTCCTAAAGCTCCAAATAAAACAACTCGTCCCCACACAGAAAAGATATCCATAGGTGCTTTTGGAATTATCAACTCTACCACCCCAATCACTATTAGAGTACTCAACCATGTTCATAGTTAGTTCAACAGATACTAGGAAGAAAGTTCCAAACTTGTTGGTTCTTTTAATATACCTTAACACTCTTTTAGTCGTTGTGAAGTGTGTGTCTCTAGATGAATGTATAAGCCTAGAGAGCAAACTTACAACAAATAGAATGTCAGGTCTGCTTGTGGTTAGATATAGAAGACTGCCAATTAATCTTCTATACATACTATCATCCACTTTTTCGGAATCCGCATCCTTGCCAAGCTTCACACCAATAGAGATTACAGTACGCACAGGTTTGCGGTCATGCATTTTGAAACTGTTTAGAATATCCAAAATGTATTTCTACTGGCATATGGAAAATTTCATCACTGAACTGCAACACTTCCATGCCAAGGAAGTACTTCATGACTCCAAGATCAATCATTTCAATGATTTTCTCCATTTCATCCTTGAACCTTTAGATTTGTTCAATTTTACTTCTTGTCACAAGCATGTCATCCACATAAATTGAGACAATTTAGGACTCACCGCCAGCGAATTTCACATACAAATTAGCTTCACTTTGACTTCTACTAAAGCCAAGTTGGATGAGATGATTGTCCATATTTTCGTACCATTCTTTTGGAGCTTGTTTTAGGCTATACAAGGCCTTCGTTAAGAGCTAACTGTGATCCTCTTTACCATGAACTGAGAAACCATCAGATTGATCTGCATAGATCTCTTCAGCAAGCAAACCATTCAAAAAAGTCGATTTGACATCAAGCTGATGAATCTGCCAGGAACTATAAGACGCAAATGCAAGAATAAGTTTGATTGTGTCATACCTTACTATTGGAGCAAATATTTCCTGCTAATCAACACCATATTGTTATGCATATCCTTTGCCATCAATCTAGCCTTATGTTTGCAAATTGAGCCATCAAGATTGAGTTTTGTCTTGAAAATCCATTTTACACCAATTACTTTGTGATTTCTAAGTTTGTCAACAAGTTGTCAGGTTTCATTCTTCTCGATCATGTCGAGTTCATCTTGCATATCTCTCCTCCATGCCAAATTACACCGGTGATAGACATCTTTTAAAGTTCGAGTTCCCCTCAATGGTACATCATCCACTAGTTCATCTTTTGGAAGTTGAGGCTGCTCTTTTGAAAATAAATCAGAATAAGAGGTCTTCTAATTTTTCCAATCCCAACCAGCTGCTTCATTAAACTTCATTTCTCAGCTGAGAATTAACTTTTCTATTTTCAAACAGAAAATCCTTTATCCTTTGGATGAACTATTGCCCATAAATAAGCCCTTATGGGTCTTGTTGTCTAACTTATTCCTCTTTGTTTCTAAAACTCGATAATAACATATACACCCAAAGATTCTAAGATGGTGTATTGATTGTTTGTTCCCACACCAAGCTTCATATAGATTTATGTCCTGCAAGGCCTTAGTAGGCAATCAGTTCATCAAATATATGGAGGTATTGGCTGCCTCCACCTAAAACTGATTTAGGATCTTTCTTTCGAGCAAAAGACACCAGACCATCTCCATTACTGTCGTGTTCATCCTTTCAGACATACCATTTTGTTGTGGAGTGCATCGTAATGTCAATTGGCGTTCAATACTTGTGCATGGTAAGAGGATAGTTGAGTAATTATCTCAAACCAGAGAAGGAGTAATGTTTTCATACATTGAGTAAAGGGAAATATTATTGGGAGTAGTATTGACCACCGATATGAGGAAGAGTTTAGACAACTCACAGCCTCCATAAACCATGTCTTGCCAACATGGGTATATGATCATACTTTTTAGATGAATCTTTAGCCCCTTCGAGCATTGCTTAGTGGATCCACTTAGTTGAGGTTTTTTATATCCCGGAATGATATAGGACAGTTCTGGCGGCATGGACATGACGGTGTATCATCATTTAGCTCATAGTGATGGTTGTCTGTTAGAGAATCTTCCAATAGAGTTAAAAGTGTATTTTTTTTATACATCACTTATTATGCTAAAGTTTAGAGAATGAGAAAGTATTTTTTGTAAAGTTTTAATGATTTCACTTCCTTATTTCTTTAGATTCATCTGAGTATATATCTACATCTATTGCAACCCTGTCTTTCAGTTGTTTGCTATTTAGCTTACATGCTCGTACATTCAATGTACTCATGTCATTCGACCTACATCTTTTATGATGCAGATATAGGTGTTCAGGATCATCAACATGTGTTTCGTTGAGATCACTTAGCGCTTCAAACAACTTTGGTGAGCCTCTTTGCTTTCCGGAGGATTTCACAATTTAATTTCATGTTGTTGTTGAGTTGTTGTGGGTTTTGCCCTGACTTATATCCTAGTATTAGAGGCTTCATATATAGTTAGAATTGATGAGTCTCTCAGTATTTCCCTTTGTTTGAGACGTTTTGAGATTGTTGCAAATTATTATTGTTGTTGCACTTAAGTATTTTCAGACTGTTGAGTTAAGCATTTACTTGAGTTTGAATGTTCTAAATTCTATTTTTAAAGCTTCTTTATTCTTGAGTAAGTCTTCCAGTATATAGTCAGCTAGGTCAAGGGTTCGCTTGGGGATCAAAAATGATTCTCGAGTGCCGGCCACGTTCACTACAACAAATATGATATATAGCTACGAAACTATTAGCTACGACATGAAATTCGTCACCAATGGTTTACCTTTTGTGACAAAAATTATATTTCGTATTTAAATACATGAAGCACATACTTTTAAGGACGAAACATAAAATTTCGTAGCAAAGTTTTGTCCACTAAAATTTCCCACCAAAAAATAAGTTGGCGCCATTTATTGAGTACTATTAGTGATGAATTTAAAGTTCTCGGTGACACATTATTTTGTCACTAACTATGTACCCATTCTATGAAGAATCCTATTTTGTCCTAAAATTAATTAAATTTTGGACACGAAATTTTTTTGTCACAAAAAGTATGTTGATACAATAGTGACAAATCAGAATTTGTGGTTAATCATTGTGTAATTTAGCAACAAAATTTCAAATTTAATTGTGACCTTAGTTTTTGTCACTAATAGTTCAAGCAATTAGTGACGATTATATAATTGTCTCTATTTAACCTATAATTTAATCACAATAAAATTTTGTCACAAAAAAAATGATTAAATGTCTATGACTTAAATTTTTTAGTTAATTAATAAAATGATTGGATACAAAAAAAAATTGTGATTATAAATTAAAATATCATGAATAATAGACACATTTTATTCAAATATAGTAAAAATCAAATTTTGTCCGTCCATAAACATTAACCATACACACAATTTTTAGTGAAAATCTGAAGTTATATTCTAGACAAGCGTCATACCAATATTATGTAATTAAAAAAATATATTTTAACACCAAAAAAGTTAGAAGCAAAGTTCCCAAATCATCAAAAGCCTCGATAAGTTTGCAAATATTTTATCACTAGATACTAGAGCCAAAGCACCGGCCCAATATATATTACTCTATATATTTCAATTTATGTGGTGCAAATAGAATTAAAAGACCTCATCAAATTTTGATATGATTTTTAAATATTTTAAAATGTTATTACTGTAATTTATAGTAATTTTAACGTAATTTTTAAATAATATGTTACTCACTTTGTCCTAATTTACGTGGCACATGAGAAACTTTGAGAGCAACCATATTTTAATATGATTTTAAAATATTTTAAGTTGTTAATTATTGTGATTTATAATGTTTTTAAGTAATGTAATTTTTAAATAAATGTGTTACACTCTGTGTCACAATTTATGTTGCACATGAGAAATTTTGAGAATTAACAAAATTATAATATGTTTTTTTAAAAAAGAAAAGAAAGTAATATATATATATATATATATATATATATATATATATATATATATATAAGTTGTTAATTATTGTAATTTATATTAAATCTTAACCTAATATTCAAATAATATATTTTATCCCTTCTGTATTTCGAGAGTTGATCTAAATTTTGATCTGTTTTTTTAATATTTTATTTTTTTAATTATTATAATTTATAGTATTATTTTTTTAGTAATTTATAACTATAAAACATACTAAAAAGGGAAATAAGACAAATATATTTAAACATATAAATTATTGAATATAAATAGAGGAGAAGGGTAGTAATTTATAAATGCATAACATACTAAAAAGGGGCATAAGACAAATAAATTAAAATGTAGAAATAGTTAAATATAAATAGAGGAAAGGGCAAATTGATCAATTGACTGACTGACCCTAAGCTCTTCTATTCGCTTATATATTATATATTTTATCATACACACGACTGATAAAAATATGAGATTAACTTCTCTTCACTGACAGTGGACAAGAAAATTCCCTCGTCAATTCATTTTTAGAAATACTTATATCTCTTAATTTAATTATTGTATTTTAACATTTAAAGATTAATGATTTTTCAGCTTCTCCTTTTTTTAAACACGTTTTACATATCTAATATTTAATTTTATTGAAAAGGCGTCCAAAAATTTATGATATTATTGACTTTGAGTAATATTTAAATAAATTGGAATACATATGATGATATATGGATCAAAGTTTGTTTTCAATTAATTTTTGTATTGTTGATTGAATGAACTAAGAAGAGAAAACACAGTCTGAAACAATGGAAACACCTATTCAAAAAAAATTAATGTTGCGAAGAAGACTTAATAGGTTGTGAATAATTTTTTATGAGATTAATTAGTCTAGAATTTTAAAAGACAAAAAAAGATATTGTCTCCAACTCTTCAATGGTGTTGATGGAGAACGAGGTGAAAATATCGAGGACAAGAAATAGGTGAAAGAATCCTTCTTATTTTGGGCAACCAAATGAGAATTCTAAGCAAACTCTTATAATTAATTTAGAGTCCAAGTTACAATATAATACTCTTTTTGTTATTTTTATTTAAATATTAATAATATGTGAATATATTAAGAGGAATAAGTATTTCTAAAAATGAATTGATGGTGTAATTTTCTTGTCCACTGTCAATTGAGAAAAGTTATTCTCTAAAGATATTTGACAAAAATGCTTACTTAAATTCATTTAAATAGTTATAGCTAATAATAGTCACGTTTCTATATCTCTCATCTCTCTTGCCACTCTACTATCTCACCCAACTCCCTCCCATCTCGTTCGTCATTCTCCTATCACGCTCACCTTCCTCTCATTTCGGTCGTCCAGATACATATGAATCACATTAGTATCTATTGTGTGTCTAGTGTGATTCACATGGGATTATAGACAAATGTCATTTGCCACTCTCCTATCTCGATTGTGAATCTGGTATCTCAATTATATGTGAATCAAACGAGATACATGTATATAATTTGTATCTAGTGTGATTCACATGTATCAAGAATACATAAGCGAATCTCGCTTGCCTCTATCCCTATTTCAGTGTATATGGTAGCAAAAAATATGTATTTAGGTGTATTCGACTTGAAATTTGGTATGCAATTATGCAATTATGTAGTTTTTTCTTTTAAAAGTTCAAATTACTTATCCAAATAATTTTTCAATTTCAAATCACCAGACCTTCGCAACAATTTGTGTGTGTGTGTCGTGGGTTAAAATTTAATTATTTTTTAGGGAGGCAGAACAAACCTAACTTATTTTACTTGCTTAAGTTTGAGCGGGGTTATTGAGCCGCTCATATATTAACTCAATCCATTAAATATTGAATTGATATATAGCCCAAATTATTTAATGACGAATCTTGTCAAAATAATTTTAAATAAATACTGTTTTATTATTTGATATATTATATATAGCTATAATAATATTTTTTTTATTAAATACTAAAAAATTATAAAAGAGCAAGTAAAACAATTAAGACTTAGTAAAATTGAATTATAACCCACGTTTTAACTTAAATAACTTGTGAATGAGTCAATAAATCACTCATTTATTAACTCAATTTATTTTAACTCACTTAAATTCAACCAACACACTCATTTAACCCCTCTAATTTTTTTCAATTTTGCGCCAAAACAAACGCCGGAAACAAAATTTTCATTTAATTATTTTCCCCAAATGCACAGCACCGCTAATTTAGTTCCCACTACAATTAGGTTTTACTTTTTTCTTTTGATTTGATGCCTCTTCTATGTTTTACCCAAAATCTAGTGAGTTCTTGCTTCCAATTTTTACTTCTACAAATGTCTAGTACTTCACACTTCCAATTAAGTTAAATTATGTTTTTCCTAATTTGCAGCTTTTTCACCGATTCTTTTTTTGTTTCTTTTCTTCTTTTGATACAAGATCCAAAGCTTTTGGACTAGAAAATGGTATGATTTTGTTTGGGGATGCTATGGTTATTTCGAGAAGCACAAAGCTAAAGTAGATATATTCTTTGATATGCAGTCTTAATTGAGAGTAACGACGAAGATGTAATCAAACGGAGACCCGCACAACAGAAAGAAGGAGGTGAATATAAATCATAGATACACTAAATTCTCTGTGTTTATAGATTTCTTGTGTTCTTCTGTTTCCTCTGCTACATTCTCTTCAAATTGGTCAAAAATTGATTTTGACTTTGTTTCATTTGTTATGCTTTTTGTTCTTCTCTGTTCTTTCAAGCTACATTTGAGCTTGAAAATACGAGGCTTATATTTCATAGAGTTCAACGTAAATTGAGCTTTAAATAAGCCTCAGTTTTGTGTGTGTGAGGGTGGCGGGTTGGTGGTAATGACTGTTGGTATCCAAAATTACGGGAGGCTGATGATGCTTGAAGCTTTTGATTAGATAAAAGGCTCAATCTTATTTGTTCGCAAGTTTATTTTTAATTTTTAATGGATTTCTTGCTAAAATTTACTTGAGAAACCTAGGATATGGTACGGCATATTGTGGATCCTTTCAAAAGAAATCATAAACCATATGACGAATGGAGTTTATGTTGATGTTTTATCGTCTATCTCCAACAACAACATACCTAGTGTAGTTTCATAACTGGTATTTGGGCAGAGTAGGATGTATGTAGACCTTATTCTTACCGGGGCTAAAGTGATTGTTTTCGATAGACTCTCAACTCAAAAGTGAACTTTTTGAAGTAATCTCAAAGAGTAACGCCATGAGCAATGTGCTGTCAAAAAAAAGAAATTAATTTGAAAACAAAGAATCTATCAACTGCACAAATATAGATGCCTCACTCGCTAGGCTGTATCAACTACATGATTTCATCTTTAACTTCAGATATTGATCCCTGTTTAAGAAAAACTTACATGTTTAAGGCTTTAAAGTTCTTTGCTATTCCAAGATACTATTTAAAATTATATATTTCTTGCAGCCATTTATGGTTGAGAGAATCCTAATGTGAGATGATGATACTTGAAAACAAGGAAATTAAGTTAATGAATAGTTAGTACATTACTATTAAGTATTACGAACAACTTAACATATAGGAAAAATGCTAAATGAGGAGTTCCTTTAGTTTTCGATCAAATAATTTTAGTTTTCAAAGTAAAATAGTAAATATTTTTTAATATGCATGTGTAATAATAGCCTATCATATTGACAATTGACCAATGTGTGTGGTACTAATAGTGCTAGACATGCTGATCGTTTTTCCTCTTTTGCTTTCACTCAATATCTCGTTTCAACTTTCACTTAAAGTAATGTTAAGAGCGTCGATATTTTGTATATTGCATTTTATAACCCTAACTACAAAATGTAATAATTTCCTTTAGGTACATTCTTATAATCATACAGTCAGTGGATCATATCCTTTGTTTGGGTTTTTCACGTTCACTACGTGGTGGCACCTTCAAGGTCATTTATCTCTATGTATCTCTTTCTCTTTACTCAAGTAAGTCATCTTATTCAATGATGGTTTGGTCTATTTTTTCTTAATTCTGGATAGGAAATTTTTTTAGTATTAGGGAAGTCTAGTAGCTCATAGAACTATCATTTTCTTTTTAATTAAGAGACTCTTTTTGGGACAAACAGAAAAGGAAAGTAAGACGTGTAAATTGTAACCAATGAAGTACCATTCTGATGAGGAAAATACTGGAAAGTTCAAAGTGCTCAAAAGTTCAATCAACTTTCCAGTTTTTATTTTTTCTTCTCTTTTATATTTCTATTTACTCCTTAATTTGATTATGATTTTCATACTTGGTAGGCGAACGGTTTCATGTATTTTCTACTTGTTTAGTAAAAGGTAATACTCCTATACAACAACTCTTATGCTTGCTTTAGCTGATATGATATATAATATTAGGATCATAGTTTAGTGAATCATAAGTCTAGATATGATTGAGATTAATTAATATATTTGTTGATTTTTTTTCGCATGCCAACCATGTGTATATGCTTGGGAATCTAAGACTTGGATATGCAAGAAAATGTTACTGTTAAGAGTTCTTAGTGATAAAATATCACTGTTTAGACTTGGTTGTTGCTTTAATTTGAGATATCTTTTTATCCATGATAATATTCAATACTCTCTTTATCATATTCTTTTGGGTTCATTCATTAGACAATTGTTATTGTTATTGTTAAAGTTGATATTACTCCATAGAATTGTCTTGGAGATGTCTTACTTTGTGAAGGTAAATCCAATTAGTACATTACCAGATGATGTGGTTTAGTCAGCATCTTAAGGACAATAACAGATCAAATTGAATGTCTATCTTTTTTCTTTTTTTTTTGGTTAAAATGGTTTGGCTCAAGGCCAATTTATTCAAAACAAATTATATACAAGCTATAGCTAAAAGCCCGGCCAAGAACAGGCCATGACTATCTTAACAGGAAATAAGCAAAAGGAAACAAAAGATAAAAGACAACAAATGAAAAAACTAAAGAAGTAACTAAAAGGAAAGTGAAAAGCCCATGGATGAACTCTCTGTAACATTCGACCCCAGAGATTCGCCCCTAAACTTGGACCTTGAGCTCATCTAAATTGTTGTTGCTCTGTTGGAAATCAACCAGATTGACCTCTGAAGGTACGAGCTGAGGGAGGTAAGTAGAATTCTTGGAGCCTAATCAATTTCTTACGGGATAAAATCGGTTTTTCTTCAGCTCCTGCTTATTGATGACATTTCTATCTCAAGATTTGGGTGATGCCACTATGAGACACCTACAATATTTCACCAGGAGAAGTGACATCTTACCCAAAAGAATCCTTTCTCAAACTTGAGGAGAAGTGATTTAAGATGAAACTGAAGTTTAAGATGACCGATAGTCCTTAACTATTGACGTAGGTTGTATTAGGAGTGCCTCATTTGTGATTTTCATTGTTTTTCTTCTAGCAGAATGAACCTCCAAGGAGACTGATACCACATATTAGAACAATCACAATAGAAGCCACAAACAAACTCTCCAAATGGAATTACGGTAAAATCATATATTTGTACTTCTTGCTGTGTTTTTGAGAATGCTTTACTATTTGGACTTGTGGCTTACTGAATTGTTGTTAATCAGTCCTAGACCTTGTGTTGGAAATAACCATTTAATTTGGTTCCCTTTCTCTTATCGCCTTGAATCGTATACTTGGATTTTGTTGTTTATGTGTGTTAATTAATTATCTTTTTAGGTTCTGATGGGAGTTCCTGAAAATTATTGTATTGAATAGTACAATAAAACACCCCCACCCCATCTCCTCCCTTGTCCCTACATTTATTTCACTTCTCATTTGTGTTCCAATTTTGTAAGATCTACCAATTTTCTCTTCATTTGTGCATATTTTCTTTGGATCTCAGTTCCAAAATGCGTGAAATCCTTCATATTTAAGGTGGACAATGTGGTAACCAAATTGGTGCTAAGTTCTGGGAAGTTTTTTGTGCCAAACACGACATTGATTCTACCGGTCGTTACAGAGGTGATTCTAATCTTCACTTGAGAGAATTAATGTGTATTACAATGAGGTTACCAATGGAAGATTTGTTCCTAGGGATGTTCTTATGGATTTGGAGCCTCGCACCATGAACAATATTAGATCTGGTCCTTATGGACAGATCTTCCATCCTGATAACTTTGTTTTTGGACAATCTGGTACTGGTAATAATTGGGCTAAGGTAAGTTACACCGAAGGTGCTAAATTGATTGATGTCGTTCTCGATCTTGTTCGTAAGGAAGCCTAAAACTTTGGCTGCCTTCAAGGTTTGTGTTTCTACCCGCATTTTCTTAAACATTTTGTTTTCATTTGGTGTTGTTGTTGTAGATCTGTACATTTTGAGGATTTATTTACGTTCTATGTGTTTGATTTCAGGATTTCAATTGTGCCATTCATTGGGTGGAGGAACAGGTTCTTGTATGGGAACACTTTTGATCTTAAAGATCAGAGAAGAATACTCGGACAAAATGATACTTACCTTCTCCGTTTTCCCTTCACCTAAGGTTTCTGACATTGTTGTTGAGCCTTATAATGCTACCTTGTCCTTGCATCAACTGGTTGAAAATGCCGATGAGTGCATTGTTCTTGGTAATGAGGTTCTATATTAGATCTTCTTCAGAACCCTAAATCTCATCACCCTAAGTTGTAAGTCATTTCAGCATCTTGATTGCGCTTTTCTTTGCGTCATCTGTTTGATTGTTGTTAGTTGAGCATGTTTGATAATTCTTGTTAGTTTTTTATTTAGCACTTTGAAGTTATGAATCATCTGATATATTTCTTATATAAAAGCTTTGTTAGTTAAAGAATCGGCTAACTGGTTCCTTTCTCTTAGAACACGTGACACCTAGAAATCCCCCCTTCTCTTCCACTCTTAGATCTTCTGAACCTCCATACTAATAGCCCATGGGCTATCCCAATCTTCATCAATCACCTTGATGATTATGGAGCTAGTCTTCATAATAAGAGGCATTAGCTGTTCTCTTATACAATAGGCCACTACTTCATGAATTGTCAACGCTTCAACACCTAAACTAGTAGTATTGGCAATGACCCCTACTATTTCTAATGCAGAATGCCAGAGAGCAAGGATCAGGGTTCTCTCTAGACGAGCCATCAGTATTGAACTTAAATTTTCCTTGGGGAGGAAGATGTCACTAGACTAATGTGCACCTCGTTGGTTTGTAGATTTCCAACTTTTGTATCATAAGTGGCCAAATGTTAGAGCTCTTTGTTATCCATGGGAACCTCGCTCTAGCCAAGAGATAAAGGTTCTGATTTATGTCATTAATAACTCTGTGATACCAACCCACCTCTCAAGACGTATTTTAGAAGAAAATATCGACAAAAGAATAAAGAGTTGAATTCTGGACAAACAACTATTACAGCAGTTGTCTAGCAGTTATCTAGCAGTTGTCTAGTAGTTATTATTCCTAATTTATAGTTTAAAGTGTCAGTCTTATCCTTTTATGTTCTCTATATATATGTAATCAGGATTAGTTATTGGTATTATGTAATTAAGAATCAAAACTAATATTTTCTGGAGTCTTGTCCTCTCCTTACAGACAACTTTATCTGTATAGTTGTGTTTAAGATACTTGCACAAACTATTTACAGTAAATCTACTTGCTTTGTTCTATTTTGTCGGATCTCTACTTCTGGTTACTATCAGTTTTGGTATCAGAGCAGATCGATCCAACATGGTCAATACCAGATTGTCTAATTCCAAAGAAGGCGTTCCCAATGTTGAATCTCTTGCCCAACAATTATCTGCCATAGCGTCAAAGTTAAATACGATTGACTCCCTGGCAGCAGATGTTGCAACATTGAAGGCCCAGACTAGTTGCACTCAACAAGAAGAATCCAGTCACAGAAATCGTAATAAAGGAAAGTCTATTTGGCAAGATGAGGAAGAAGAAATTGATAGTCCATCTTGGTCAAAAAATCCTCCCCGAAAGCCACACACAAAGATGGAATTCCCTAGATTTGAAGGAGGCGATCCTAGAGGATGGATTTTGAAAGCAGAAAAATATTTCTGCTACTATCAAACTCAAGAGAAACATAAAGTTGACATCGCAGCGATGTATTTGGAAGGGGATGCTCTGGATCTTTTCTCTTGGATAAATCGTGAGCGAACTTTGCTTTATTGGGAAGAACTTGTTAAAGCATTGCAAGAAAATTATGGTCCTGCAGAGTTTCAAAATCCCGACGAGCACCTTTGCAACATTCAGCAAACAGGTTCTGTACAGGAGTATCGTCAAGAATTTGCAAAGCGTTCATTTAGGGTTACAAATTGGCCAGATCACTATCTCTTAGGGGTGTTCCTGAATGGGTTGAAAGAGGAACTTAAATCTGATGTTAGGATTCACAAACCCAGAACAGTTTACAGGGCTATGAGTTTGGCACTTGAATTTGAAAATAAATTAGGCACAACTCGCAGTAATAAAGTGCCTAATTGGACCCCAAACAATAGACCCACGGTACAAAATCCATTGAATTCTTTTAGAAACACCCAGAACAATTCTTTATCTGCAAATCACAATGTACGCAGCAGTGTTTCATCCAACCCAGCCGCTTCACAACCTCTTCAAATGCGAACATGGGATACCAAGAGGAGAAATCTTATGGCACAAGGACTTTGCTTTCGTTGCCATGAGAAATTTGCACCCGGTCATAGATACAAATCTGCAAAATTATCTCTCATGGAGATTACTGGAGAAGGTCAATTGGAAGAGGTTAACGAGGTCAATGCAGTAATTGGTGATAATCCTCAAGAAAATGAACTTGCTGAAATTTCCTTCCATGCCATTTTGGGACAATCAGTGGGTGCTACAATGAAGCTTCAGGGTGAGATAAATGGTAAGAATGTTTTAATACTTGTGGATAGTGGTTCCACACATAATTTTGTGGCTGAATCCATTGTGGAGGAGCATAATATACCAGTAGAAATGGTTCCAACATTCGGTGTGCAAATAGGGAATGGGGATATCATTCGCTGCAATAAAGTTTGTCGGAATCTTCAAATTCAATTGTCGGGCTTTACTATCACTCAGGATTACTACCCTTTTGCAATTGGAGGGGCTGATTTGGTTTTTGGTATCAAATGGTTAGCTTCTCTCAATACGATTCAAGCTAACTGGAAGGATATGTTCATAATTTTCAATTGGCAAGGGAAGCGTTACAAATTGCAAGGCGTGAGATCGACAGATTCAACCACAGCTTCTCTCCAATCTTTTAACATGGTTTCAGAAGTTTCAAGTAATGCAATCCAAACCCTTTTACATGAATTCCAGTTTGTGTTTTTTGAACCAACATCTATTCCACCATTTAGAGCACATTCTCATGCTATTCCTCTGTTACCAAATTCTAAACCTCCAAACATCAGACCTTATCGTTACCCACATAGTCAAAAAACTGAAATTGAGAACCAAGTTACAGCTTTATTAGAATCTGGTTTCATTCGCCCTAGTTCAAGTCCCTTTGCTAGTCCGGTTTTGCTAGTTAAAAAGAAAGATAACTCTTGGCGGTTTTGTGTGGATTACCGTAGCCTAAACAAAATCACTGTCCCGGACAAATATCCAATTCCAAATATCGATGAGTTGTTAGATGAATTACATGAGGCCACAATTTTTTCTAAAATTGATCTTCGTTCCGGATACCATCAAATTCGTGTCCAACCTGATGATGTCTATAAAACTGCCTTTCGCACTCATTCAGGCCATTATGAGTTTCTCGTAATGCCTTTTGGACTCACTAATGCACCATCCACATTTCAGGGTGCCATGAATGATCTTTTCAGGCCATACCTTCGAAAATCTATCCTAGTGTTCTTTGATGATATTCTAATCTATAGTCCTGACACTCAAACACACCAACAACACCTTCAAACAGTCCTCCATCTTCTTTCTGTCAATTCCTTTTTTGCTAATCCAAAGAAATGTTTATTTGGTCAACACCAAGTTGGTTTTTTGGGTCATGTGATTTCAAGATAGAGTAGCAGTGGATTCAGAAAAAATATTTGCGATGTTAGAATGGCCTGTTCCGAAGAATGTCAAGGAACTTCGTGGTTTCTTAGGTCTCACAGGTTATTATAGGCGATTTGTTAAGAACTATGGGATCATTGCTCGTCCTTTAACAGAATTGACCAAGAAAAATGCTTTTACCTGGCATGCAAAAGTAGAGCAGGTTTTCCAAAATCTTAAGAGGATCTTGACATCAGTACTAGTGCTTGGTCTTCCAGATTTCACTCAACAGTTTACAGTTGAGTGTGATGCTTCATCTGAAGGAGTTGGGGCTATTTTACTGCAACACTATCATCCAGTAGCCTATTTCAGTAAGGGATTTTCCTTTTCTAGTTGCATTAAATATACTTATGATCGCGAATTGCTGGCTTTGGTCCTTGCATTGCAAAAATGGAAGCATTATCTTTTGGGTCGGCATTTTACTGTCACTACTGACCATTGTAGCCTAAAGTATCTCTTGCATCAGCGGGTGACTACTGCTAAACAACAACGTTTGTTGTTTAAATTATTGCCTTTTGATTTCACTATTGTCTATAAGTCAGGAAGTGAAAACAAAGGCGCTGATGCCTTATCTCGTCGCCCTCAACATGTTGATTTTTTATCTTTGGTGATGCCTATCCCATTAGAATTCAGTGATTTGACTGAAGTAATTGAAGCTGATCCATATACTAAGCAGTTTCGAGATCAACTCTCTTCTGATTCGTCGATTCATCCTGATTTCTCGTTGTCTGCTAACCATCTTTACTACAAATCTCGGCTGGTTATTCCTGATGATCCTGAACTCAAAGCCAAGATTTTAGCAGAGTCACATGATTCTCCAACAGGAGGGCACGGAGGTTACTTGAAAACTCTCAAAAGGGTATCTGCAAATTTTTTCTGGCCTTGTTTGAAGCATGATGTTAAGTCCTTTGTCCAGAATTGTTTGATATGCCAGCAACATAAATATGAAACATTAGCTCCAGCTGGTCTCTTACAACCTTTGCCCATTCCTAACAGAGTTTGGGAGGATATCTCCCTTGATTTCATTGTTAGGTTTCCTCCTTCTAATGGCTTTGATACTATTCTTGTGGTGGTTGACAGGTTTAGCAAATACAACCATTTTCTTGCTTTATCTCATCCCTTTACTGCTAAAACAGTGGCTGGGGTTTTCTGTAAGGAAATTGTCAAGTTGCATGATTTACCGCGCTCCATTCTTTCAGATCGTGATGTTGTCTTCACAAGTGCTTTTTGGCAGGAACTTTTTCGCCTTAGTCGCACTCGTCTCCGTATGGATACTTCCTATCATCCCCAATCTGACGGTCAAACGGAAGTGGTCAATCGCTGCCTTGAAACTTACTTACGTTGTTTTGCTCATGACATGCCCAAATCATGGCTTCAATATCTATCTTGGGCTGAATATTCTTTCAACAGTGGATACCATTCTTCAGCCAATATGACCCCTTTCCAGATTGTGTATGGGAGAGAACCACCACTCTTGCATCCCTTTGTTCATGGAGAAACTAAAATTGCTGAACTTGAACAGCAGCTCGTGGAACGAGATCAAATGTTAGAGGTACTACGTTCCAATCTCATGAAGGCTCAATCCAGAATGAAGTCTCAAGCTGATTCCAAGCGACGTGACTTGTCTTTTAATGTGGGTGATGTTGTTTTCCTTCGTTTGCGACCTTATCGACAGAAGAGTTTAGCCAAACGTCTTAATGAGAAGCTTTCACCTCGATATTTTGGACCATACAAAATTGTTCGTCAAGTTGGTCCTGTTTCTTATGAATTGCAGCTTCCTGAAACATCTAAGGTACATCCTATTTTTCATGTCTCGCTGCTTCGTCCTGCTCGTGGTTGTTCTGATATTGCTTCTCCTCCACCCTTACCACTATCGAGTGAATTGGAATTTATGGTGGAACCTGAAAAAGTTTTATCGCATCTTTGGGTGAAAGAGTCAGGAGTGCCAACTCTGGAATTACTTATTCAATGGCGTCACCGTCCTGTTGAAGAGGCTAGTTGGGAAGACTATGACTTGCTTGCTGTTCAATTTCCTCTGTTCTGCCTTGAGGACAAGGCATCTTTTCAGGGGGGATGCACTGATACCAACCCACCTCTCAAGACGTATTTTAGAAGAAAATATCGACAAAAGAATAAAGAGTTGAATTCTGGACAAACAACTGCTACAGCAGTTGTCTAGCAGTTATCTAGCAGTTGTCTAGTAGTTATTATTCCTAATTTATAGTTTAAAGTGTCAGTCTTATCCTTTTATGTTCTCTATATATATGTAATCAGGATTAGTTATTGGTATTATGTAATTAAGAATCAAAACTAATATTTTCTGGAGTCTTGCCCTCTCCATACGGACAACTTTATCTGTATAGTTGTGTTTAAGATACTTGCACCAACTATTTACAGTAAATCTACTTGCTTTGTTCTATTTTGTCGGATCTCTACTTCTGGTTACTATCACTCTGTTTCTTGATATTGAACCTTCTTGGAAAATGATATTTCTTTTCTTCCATAGATGCCATATAGTGATGGCTGGGGCAGCCAGATATAGTGGCTTCAGTTAATTAGGAGAATAGTTAGCTTTCCACAATTGTATTGCAACTTGATTTAACTAAATAAATGGGCCCTTAAGCTGCGGCATCAAAGTGTGTTCAGATGCTCTTAGCATAATCTCTTGTTAAGAACAAATGTAGCATAGTTTCTTATTGATAGATCTCACAACACCTACACCATTCTTGGTTAACAGATTCTTGCTTAACACATCGCCCAAGGAAAAAGACCTTGTGAGACCACTGATAAAATCCATCACACACCAAAAGTCCAAACTAGTGTGAAAGAGTTGACAGTACTCATCGACAAGAATTATACAACGCAAGACCATGATCTGCTAGCAAGCTTGCTTTGAAGAACCCAACTAAGAGACTTATTATACTGCATATAGAATCAGAGGTGATAGAGTTCTTGAATATGAATTACCGGTGAAAGGTTAAGAAATGGAGAGCTATGTACATTCTGTCATTGGTATAGAAAGTTACATGAATGGAGGATAGTTCAACATTTTCATGAACTATATATGCAGCTTAGTCAATATTACATGAACTAGTGATGAAAGTAAAAGGAATGAAGCTCTATTGTGTGTAAGTTTGAAATCAGAACCCTCCTAACTAGTAGCCTCAAAACCACCAAAGTTTTTATCATCCAACTAAAGATATGTGAATCGAATCACCTGAAGTCAAACTATGTTGCAACAAGTCCAAAAAGACACTAGTTATACATAATTTAAGAATTATATGCACAGATGTTATCAAACCCCATATACTGCCCTTCCTTGATCTTTCTAATCGTGCCATATAAAGACAAAATAGCTATACCATTTTTGCATAACACATCGCCCACTGATAATTTTCTCTTTCATACCATCCACAAATAGAAAGATAATTTATAAGATAGACTAGTAACACACATTTTACTAAAAACCCATTGTTGCTCCTCTTTCTTGTTGAAGGATTAAGAATGATATTTTTCATTTGTTGAATTATGAGTAATTTTAAGTAGATTTATTTAGTGAATTAATTATTATCAAGATGTTGGGTCCTAGTCTTGAACTACATTAAGTAGTTTTATTGCAGCAAATGCTTGGTAGGCTTCTAGATTTTTTTACTTGTATGGTAGACTTCATATAGAATTAAGGCTTTGAAAGTTTATATTTGTTTGAATTTTTTAGTTGAATACCTCTGAACTAGTAGTCGTTATTGGGGCTGACAAAAGATCTACAATAAATAAATGGACGAAATTGTGTTAATGTAGTAGGTGAGGTTTTGTTAATACGAACTCCAACATGATGCATGACTCTTTATAAATCTAGGCAATGCATGCAACATTGTCTGTAATCATTTTATTTTGTCCAATTGTCGGGGATTAGTTAAATTGTACATTAAATGGTCATATGTTCTAATACTTCACATGTTAGATGTTGAGTTAATACAGTTCTCAAATATTAGCATTTTGATAATTCATGTGTAGTAGGTTGTGCGAGGATAATGATGTGTCCATTGCTTTCCAAAATTTAAAAAAAGTTCTTGCCAGGTACATAGTTTTGCTCACCCAAGATGACCTTCATATTAGTATGCTTGCATTTTTATTTAGTGCTTATAAAATTGATCATTACAACATATTGAATACATAGATTGTGTTACAGATTCTATCTTTTTTACCTCAATATGAAAACACTTTAAATTAAATCATAATTTTGTTCTCTTTTTTTTCCCCACAAGTATAAGAGGTGAGAATTGAATCAAGACTACTTGAAAGCTAAATGTCGCCACATTTTTGGGACTTGGGAAGAAATCTCCACGTATTTGTCTTAGTTAGGGAGTAATATTTAGTAATCAAGTATTGGACATATTTACTTTTATTAAGGAGCTTGAAATGAGATATTGTCTAGTATAGTTTTAGTTGATCTTTACTGTATGATCATGGGTGTTTCATTATTCTATTTTCAATTTATGCAATTTTAAATTCAAATATAATATCAATATGAAATAATTAAATGTTTTTAATTAGTGGCAAAAGATTTTAACTTTTTGTGATTACTATATCAAACTTTTCAAGACATTTTCATCACAAATTAAATTAGTTTGGCATAAATTGAACACATTTAGTGACAATATATTTGTTCTAGTACCCTCCTTATCGAATATGAATTAATTTTATAGTTTATGACAATTGTAATTATTACTAATAATATGACGATTTATAGTGACAATTTTATGTTGTCAATAAAAATCATACTTTTAGTGACAAGATGATATATTTAACTACAAAATTGTTTATCTTCAGTAGAGTGATAAATTTGTCGCTAATTTATATATTTAAGGACGAAATACTTTTTTGTTTATAAAAGGAAGTCATTAGTGATGAAATTTCTTTTGCTCTACTACGAAATATATAGAACTTTAGAGACAATTGGTATCGTCACTAATTGAACTAAATAATTAGTGACCAAATAGTTTTGTCGGTGTTAATAACGTTTTTAGTGACAAAATTATACTATCAACTACAAAAAAACACACTTTTTATGACAATCAAATTCGTCACAAATGCTATGCATTTTGTGACGATTTTTTTGTTTTGTAGTTAATGGAACTTCTTTGTTGTGGCTGGTGAATGTTTTTTCATAGCAGCAGGCTAAGCCAATGGCTTTGCTCCTAGGGTTCGTGACCATATCATATTAGTCTTCTTCTAAAAAAGACACAACCCATGTTTTGGAAAACAACGTTTTAAATTCTAAAAATTCATAAACTTACAAAGAAAAAATCATCTTCAAGGAAGAACACTACTCATACTCAATAAGGGACCTGATGTAGTACTGAAGGTCTTTTGTTGTATTTTGAGCTTTGTGTCTTGTATTCTTATGTTGTAAATCTACTCTTGAGTTATAAAGGATAGTAGATCAGTTGCTTGTCTAAGTCTTTAGTTTGAATCGTATTAAATAGAGTTTATTCATATCATCTATGTTTTAGTCAAGCCTTTTTACATCATTGTTTTGATGTTCTCTTGGGTAAAGTTATCTAGGAGTGTCAACTAGAGTTAGTTGATGTGTGGGTGCGGTAGAGTTGCTTCTCGTTTATGCTCCTATCTTTGAGATCTGAGTAGGTGGCTAGAGTTAGTCTTGTGGGGTTCTTGAAGTCTAGATCAAATAGAGTTAGTTGGTTTAGTGGGCAATAGAGCTATTGCTTAGTTTCCTTTATAGTAGAGCTTCTACAGTAAGGGGGAAGGGATTAATGAAATTTAATTCCCAGGTTACAAGAATTTGTAATATGAAGTTGTGCTCCGTTTTGAGTGAAATGGAGTTTGAGTTGAAACCCCGTGAGTACAAGCCATGGTTTTCACCTCCCTTGAGCAAGGGAATTTCCACGTAAAATCCTTGTGCTTGATTTACTTTGAGTTGATTATTTTTCGCACTATTATTCTGTCAAGGGACCTGATCCAGCGATCACTAGCGGACACTTGCATTCTAACAAAACCCATAGCCCAAAATTCGAAGCAAGATTTTCACGCAAAAGATTAGACAATAATTATCAAGAATAAAGGAAAGAGAGAGCATCAAATAAACACAAAAAAACCCTAAGACTTAGTATCAGTCGGTAGTCGAGCTTCTAGTCAAAATAAGAGTACAATGATAATACAAATATACAAAATTGTCTGTGAAAACAAAATAAAGACTAGTCCTAGTCAAAACAAAGGGAGATAGGCAACTCCAAAGGTCAGGAGTACCCCAGTCTTCGAATCACAAGAGTCGCTCCGTACGAGATAAATCAGCAGTAAGAACTCAAACTATGATTTGTAAGGTGCAAAGCTGTAGTATGACTACAAACAAGTGGCACTCAGCAGTCCTCGGTCGTCTGAGCTCCAAAGATAAGGTAAGCATAAATAACAAGTAAGAAAGGAGCATATATCACAAGTAGTTAAGGAAAGAATAAAGAAGAACTCGCAATCAAAGACAAGGAGATACATGGGAAAAAAAGGATAAAATAAACATGTAAATGAGGCAAGGGGACATACCATGAGGCGCTAATCCAGAAACTTATTCACTAAAAAGTTCTACTACAAAATACAAGAGAATGAGTTCCAACGTAATGCATGTCATCACCAGCATCAAAACAATAACATTCAAACCACACAAGGTATAAAACCACAAAGACCATACTCTAGAGTACATAAACTAACATGGAATCCAGGTGGTCCTCGACCAAGGCCTCAGGCCTAAAAATACTCCAACCAACTAAACAACAATAACAAAAAAAGAACATCTCTTTTCAGGCAACGAAGGAAATTATGAGGAATCAAACACTCAAAAGAGTAATTCAAGAATCTCCACATCTACCTGAAGATACCACCAAAAGGTACAAAGCACAACCAAGGTGAACGATCCAAAGTTTAACCATGAGATATGGATAACATCATATTTACAAGTCTAATCAAGGTGAGTTCCTACAATACCCAAGCAACCCCACAGTCCCTGCACTAGCGAAGGGTACCAAACCATAGAAATTAATACTCACAAGAAGCTACTATAATCATCAAAGTTGTTTCTAAGGTAATTACCACACCAACTACTATAAAGCAACAAACATCAACAGGAAAGAGATTAACAATGCTAATCTAAGACACAATCTAAAAAAAGTAGACTGTAGTCTACCTCGGAGTCGATCACACGCACTTCAAAAAAGTTTCACTAGAGCTTTCCTTTCCCGAAATGTGTATGATCATTGCCACTGTATCATAATGTCGATCTAAATGTCAATACTTATGTTTAGACACCAAGATCAACTCAGGATCAAAAATCGAATCAAAACAAAAATGTGGAAATCTAAAATTGATTCAGTCAAAAGGCCCAAAACATCTCAAGGAACTTGTGCCCCACAATCCGAGTTTGGAAACGGGCTTAAACAACCCATGCAATGAAATTCACAAGACGAAATCACCATTAAATAGTTTGGGCAGCTCTTCCGGGTCATAAATTACCTCTTCTCGATGCTCCTCGCATTTTCCCAATCACTAGCTATAATACATAGTCACACTATAATCCAAACCATCGCAACTGAAATCTCCCAATTTGGAGCTTCCTAGCTCGCACAATCGAGTTTGCAAAATTAGAACAAAAGCTGAAATTCAAGAGACATATATTGCTCATATACCAATAGGAAGAAATTCAAGCCATATTCTTTAGTGATGCAATAAATCTATCCCATGATTATAGTTACATTTTTTTTGTGCTACTTTAAGAAAGAAGTTATATTTATACAACTTAAATGATCACTTTTCAAAATAGTAAGTTTGTTTCACGAACAATTGTATCTATTCAACATCAGACCTCTATGTATTACAAATTAATAACACGGGGGCTAGATGATTTTCATAATCCAATCTAAAAGGGTTGAATCAATAGAAGTGGCAAAATAAATGCATGCTGATTGCTGCTCTTATACATTAGAGTAGGGTAAAAGAATAAAGCTAGAAAATATAGTTTAAAGAGGCGTTTGCTGGGATAGGAGGGTGACTTGGAAGCGGCAAAGAGGGCAAGAGTTGTGAAGGGAAAGCCAGTTGATAAGACAATGTGAATGGAAAACATGACCACACGCAACTTGTTTGGCACCAACACTACTACTTGATTCGAAACATTGCATGCAGACAGTACAAACATCATCAACTGCTTCAATTGTAGCCATTTCACCAACAATTTGGGTGATTGAAACATCCACTAACGTTTCTTTCCTGTGGTTGCTGCTATTGTTAACGACGACACAAGTTTCATCAGGCTCTGGCATCGTCAGAGCCATGTCCAGGTCGAAGACTAGTTCATCCAACGCCATCGACATTTTTCTTGTGTAAACTGGTACTAGTATACTACTCCTATTTGAATAGCTCGTACATCAATATATATAAGCATATCACGCGGTTTCCTCAATATGGTTGGTGGGCTTCGACGATGCAACCTATCTTTCTTTTTCCTTTTGGACATACTATATTATATCCTCTGTATATATTCAACATAAACCACAACAATATATTTATTTATTAAATACTTTTTTTTGTTTCACTTTTGACTTCACACAAACATCAAAATAAAAATATCCTTTTTTTCGATAAATGTTAAAATAAGTGTAGAATATACTTAAATGATTTTTAATCTTAAATATGTTACTTGAAAAGTTATTTATGCGGATACGACAGTATACATAATTGTATCTCCTTTGACCACTTTTAAAGCAAGTGGCCGCCGCCTATAAAGATTTTTATTGTAAAATATCAAACTCAGTAATATAGATTCAAACTTGGCCCTGTAGTGCCGCTACCTTTTTCCTTTCTTTTTGTCCATCTGCTTAGGGGTGGGTGGAAAGGTAGTGATCAATAAGAGTGTTGGTTACGAAAATGTTTTCCTAGAAAACAAGTAGATTTTGGATTTATTTTTTCATGTTTGGTTGGTGAGTAAAAATATATTTTGAAAAAGATTTTTGTGTGTTTCATTTATGAATAAAAATACTTTTAAGAAAATATCTTTTATTTTTACTATAGAGTAGAAAATAATTTTTGAATTAAAACTGAAACTATGTTTTAAAAATAAACTTAATATTTTTGGGGGGAGGGTGGGGCTGGCAGGGGGAGGGGGGGAGTAGGAGTGAAATGGAGTAAAAAAATAAAAAAATTGAAATTGAAAATATTTTTAAAGACAAATTTAATTTTTTTTTGGAGGGGGGGGGGGGGTTCGTGGGTAGGGGGTGGGGGTGGAGTGGAAAAATAAAATAAAATAAAATTAAAAATATTTTTTAAAAGACAAACTTAATTTGTTTTTTGGAGAGGGTGGAGGGCAGATGGGGGGGGGGGGGGGGGTTGCGAGTTGGGGTGAAAAAATAAAAATTTGAAATTGAAAATATTTTTTTAAAACAAACTTTAATTTTTTTTCAAGGGGTGGGGGGGTGGGGGTGGGCTGGTGGGGGAGTGTGATGAAAAATAAGAATTTGAATTAGAAAATATATTTTAGAAACAAACTTTAATTTTTTTATTTGGGGGGGGGGGGAGTAGGGGTGGGATGAAAATAAAAATTTTAAATTGGAAATATTTTTAATACAAACTTAAATAATTTTTTTGTGTGGGGGGGGGGGGTAGTAGGGGGCTGGCGGGGGAGGTGGGTAAGGGGCAGGGGTAGAGGGTGAGGGTGGGGTAAAAAAATTAAAAATTAAAATTGAATGCTTTAAAATTATTTTTTGTCAACAAAAAAAATTGTAATTTGAAGTTGGAGGAGAGTTTTGGAAAATGTTTTTCCTTAATTTTGAAGGGAAGGGAAGTCATTTTCCTTAAATTTGAGGAAAATGAGTTGATTTGGAAAATATTTTTCAAAACATTTTATCCAACCAAACATGAGAAAATTGAAAAACATTTTCCAAAAAATATTTTCCTTCATATCAAACACACCCTAAGTCGATTCAACAATCAAATATTGGCTTTATTAGAAAGTGTAAACAATCAAATATTGGCTTTATTAGAAAATCTTACACACTACATTAATATTAATTATTTGATTAAGTTATCCGTTTTCTGGTTTTATAATTTAATCCAATTAACTATATATATATATATATATATATATTAGTATTAAATGACTTAGTCAATTTCATTTTTAATTTCTTTCTTTGTTGACTAAGCTAACACATGATAGTTTGGACTTTTATAACAGACAGCCTTGATTATATGGTAGTTGGTGCCACAAAGATAGTCATCACATGGGGATCGTGTGATTAATATATATATATTTTTAGATGATCTTTGTTTTAATAGAATATTACATAGTTGTACTGTTATAACTCTTATTTGTAACATAAATAATTGTCATTTGTCTCCATTTGGGTTAAAAAGTTAAAAGTCAACTTTCATGCAAGTTGGGAAGCAGCTTTTGCCAAGATATTGTTGTTTAACAATAACTTTGAGGCAACAAAGTCGCAAGCTTTTGTCAAGTGGAGCCCTTTAATAAATTATTGTATATTTGTGGGTGTAAATTTCATATATGACATATATTATAGTACTATTTTCAAGCTATAGCAGTAAATTTAGACTTTCAAGTTATAACATTAAAAATTTCAGGTTATAACAAATTCACAAATGAAAGAAATGTTTTTATTAATTCAAAAAAAAGTTAAAAAAGAAAAAGAAAAGATAAACGAAAATTTAAAAAAAAAAAGGAATTAGAGATAATAAAGTAAAAAACTGAAAGTGTGGCCTGTAATTTAATTTGAATTTATTGTAGATAATTAATGATTAGCATGAAATAAGGGATTCAAACAAATTAACAATATTTTTTATCCTTAATTCACTCAAAATCAGTTAAGATAAACTAAAAAATCAGATCATATCATTTTTTTTGTAGATAATTAATAAATAGCACGAATTAAGGGATTTAAACTAATTAAGATTATTTAGTATCCTTAATTCACTCAAATCAGTTAAAATCAAATAAAAATTCAGATTTTATTTTCTTCTTTTTTCAACTTTTCTCTCTCTTCAATTTGCAACAAAAAAAATTCAACGTTTCTCTCTTCAATTTTCAACATAAAAAAATCCCACATTCGAGTAAGAAGTTTTTTTCATCTTTGAAAATTCTTGATTTTGTTGTGATGGACAACTACGTATTAGTTTTAATCAAACATGGTAAAAGATGGGATCCTTCGGGTTAGTATTTATTATTGTTTAACGTTTGTTTTAGAATAATAGCGAAATGAAACAAAAATTATCAAATTGTCGATTAATTGAAGGTGAAGTCATATTTTGTTAACTGTTGATATCATATTATGGTATGTTTTGGGGCTAATAACGGAGATTTTGAAGCGATTGTTTGCGTGGATAAAGGAATAAGTTTTTTTTATCACAAACTTGTACTTTATTTGACGCTATTCAAGGCACAATAAGACTATCCACATACAACATTTTTGAAATATTTTATGTTGTCAATTATCATGATTTATAGTATTTTTATGATAGATTTACTTAAAGAATGAGTGGAAATTTTTGTATTTTTTTTCAAAACATATTTTATGTTGTCAATTATCATGATTTATAATATTTTTACGCATTTTTTAAATATAAAAAACCCAAAAAAAATAAGACAAATAAATTAAAATGGACCCAATATATGTTATTTTTGTTGTCTCAATTTATGTCACACAAATAAAATTTGGAGAGTCATCCAAATTTTAATTTTTTTAAAAAAAATGTTTTAAGTTATTAATTATTGTGATTTATAATATTTTGATGTAACTTTCAAATAACCAACATTACTGGTCACTTTGTCCTAATTTATGTGATATGGATAAAATTACAAAATTAACCCTTTTAAAATGTCTTTCAGATATTTTATGTTGTTAATTATTATTATTTATAATACTTTTTTGGTAATTTTAAAATGATATGTGTTATTTTTTCTGTCCTAATATATGTGAGCCTGAAAGAATTCTAAGAGTGAACCTATTTTATTATATAGCTTTTAAATATTTTAAATTGGTAATTATTGTAATTTTTAATGCTTTTTAAGTCATTTGTAAATGATATATGTTGCTTCCTTTGTCCCATTTTATATAGTATAAATAAAATTCCCGAAACCAACTAAGTTTTTAATATATTTTTAAAAATATTTGAAATTATTAATTATTGCGATTTATAATATTTTAAAAAAAGTACAAAACTTGTATCAGCCTAAAAAATGACCACGATAATTCGAAGCCTACAGAAAGCAATATGGTTGTACGTAATTTTTAAATACTTAATATATATTACTCCACTTGTCTGAATATATGTAGCATTGATAAAATTTCAAGATTCAATCAAATGTTGTTAATTGTTAACATTTATAATACATTTTACGTAGTTTTCAATAATTTCACATTAAACAATACATATTACTACTTTTCTCTCATTTTATGTGACATTGATAGATTAATTTTAAGAATCAGTCAATTTATTTTTTCTGTTTTTTTAATAAATATTTTAAGTGGTCAAAATCACGATTTATTGTATTTTATACATAATTTTTAACGATAGATTAATTTCAAGAATTAATCGAATTTTTTTATATGTATTTATTTTTGAAATATTTTATGTTGTCAATTATCATGATTTATAGTATTTTTACGCAATTTTTAAATATAAAAAAAAATTAAGACAAATAAATTAAAATGGACGCAATATATATTATTTTTGTTGTCTCAATTTATGTGACACAAATGAAATTTGAAGAGTCATCCAAATTTGCATTTTTAAAAAAAATGTTCTAAGTTATTAATTATTGTGATTTATAATATTTTTATGTAACTTTCAAATAACTTACATTGCTGGTCACTTTGTCCTAATTTATGTGATATGGATAAACTTACAAAATTAACCCTTTTAAAATGTCTTTCAGATATTTTAAGTTGTTAATTATTATTATTTATAATACTTTTTTGGTAATTTTGAAATGATATATGTTATTTTTTCTGTCCCAATATATGTGACCCAGATAGAATTTTGAGAGTCAACCTATTTATTATATATCTTTTAAATATTAAATATTTTAAGTCAGTTGTAAATGATTTATTATATTATATTATTATATATTATATTTATTTCTACTATATAATAAAAGGGGTTTTATTATGATATTATATATTATATAAACTCCCTTTTATTATATAGTAGAAAAATAAATATACATTATATATATTATATAGTAGAAAAAATGATTTATTATATTATATATTATATAGGGAGTTTATGATGGGACACATAGAATGTCTCATGATAAACTCCCTCTTATATAATAGTAGAATTACAATTACAAAATTAACCCTTTTAAAATGTCTTTAAGATATTTTAAGTTGTTAATTATTATTATTTATAATACTTTTTTGGTAATTTTAAAATGATATATGTTATTTTTCTGTCCCAATATATGTGATCCGGATAGAATTTTAAGAGTGAACCTATTTTATTATATATCCTTTAAATATGAAATATTTTAAGTCATTTGTAAATGATTTATTATATTATATTATTATATATTATATAAACTCCCTCATAGTAGAAAAATAAATATATATTATATAGTAGAAAAAATGATTTATTATATTATATAGGGAGTTTATGATTGGACATCACAATGTCCCATCATAAACTCCCTCTTATATAATAAGAGAATATAAGCTACAACTAATCTTCATGTTAGTTAAGTGATAAACTAATACATTCATAATCATAATTAAATCAATAAAATATTTCTTATCATAATAAGTACAATCAAATCATGAAGTTTTTAACACAAATTACGTCAAAAATCATCAAATTTTCAATAGACTTTCTTTAAACTAAAAGAACATAAAAAACAATTTAAAAAATCTAATACATCATCTATGTGTACACAATATCAACTCAACTCACAACTTCTTTAAACACCCTGCCTATTGGTCTGGCTTTCGGAAGAACACTTCAGTTGCTTACCAAGAATCCATTGATCATGTTTACCATTCGAACATGTTGCTCTACATCTCACTCCAATGTAATGATTAAAATTATAAAATTGTAGAGAACTAAAGGGATTTGATATTTATCTCTTAATATAACCATAGAATGTCTTTTTTGATGTTGTTCTATTCACCATGTATTTGTATCATTTAACACAAATGACATCTGACATATTGGACTAGACATGAGTTTAAAATGCGAGTGTAAAAGAGTAGCAAAACCAAAAGACAAAGGCAGTGGAAGATTAGTGTTAAGAAGTCCCACATCGGTAGAGGGATGGGAATTTGGTCTCCTTATATGGACTTGGACAAACCTCCCCTCATGAGCTAGCTTTTGAGGTTGAGTTAGGTCCAAGTGACATATCTTTACAATTAGCATATGCAATATTATTATGCTATTTTCACCTACTGGAAAATATAATTACAAGGAAAGGTGGTACCCGTACTTGTTAAATACTCCATGGAATTTATCTAATTTAACAACAAGACCTAGAAATTCATTAGAGATGCACCAAATAAAGCACCACCATTTAAAGGGTTCTTCCTATCAATTTAGTAAAAGCCATTGTGAATACAAACATCGATCAACTCAAAATGCTCACAGTTAATATAGCTTCAATATGGTCCTTAAATTTAGGTGCATTACGTGTTAGACACTCGAGCAACTAAGCATTTCAAAACAGCAATAAGACAATAGTAGATGAAACACGATATCTTAGCTATAGAAATTTGTATGTTGCTTAAAGGCATAAGCCCATACCTTCAACGACAATGCACTGCATACCTTTTACTGAATTACTTCGCAATTCTCTTTGAATTAGTCACGTCCAACATGTTGAATACCAACTAAAGATTATAGTGCTGCTTATGAACTCCAGTCATCTCGGTCGAATGGATCTTCACTGGATAAAATAGAAAAATCATTGAACTACTTATTGCAACACTTCAGATTTTGGAAAATGAAGAAAAGAGATTTTTGGGTTGCACGATGTGTCTACGGGTCCCATCTACAGACCATAGAAGCTTGTATGGGTCGTAGATGGCAACCGTAGGAAGAAGGGAGATAATGTTTTAAAAATCCCATCTACAGACCGTAGAACAAAACCGTAGAATGGCCCGACAATTTGAAGGGGCTTTTGGTTCTTTTCTCTAATTATTAATGTTTAAACTTGTTCATTTTGGTTCTAATCCCAAGACCTATATAAGTCTTTTAGACCCAAAAACTATCCATTCAAAATCATTCCCCTAAACTCCTAAATTCCCTCCAAGTACATCCCCTTGAAATTTCCTCAACTCAATGAAGAACAATCTAGGGTTTCAAGCACCAAGACCTCAAATTCACCATAGAAATTGGGACTTGAACTCTAAGGTATGTTAGTATTCACCTATGGAGTCCTTTGACTCCTTTCCTCCATAGGGTTTCTAAATCTCCAACTTTATAAAGATTTATTTTCAATTCAAGTTAGGGTTTTCTTCAATCTTCATGGGTTCCTTTCAATTATGATCTAGTTGATTGTTTTCTACCTATTTAGGCGTGAATTGAAGTAATTCCATGTTTTTTTTAATTTAAATTCATATGAACCCATGCATTCACACATGATTAAGCTTATGAACTATGAAAGATGAATTTATGAAGATATGCATGTTCTATGATGAAATTTATGTAAATAATTTGAGGATGCTTTGAGATTAAAGTATAAATGTTGTAGTTGTTGTGAAAGGTTCTCACCTAAGTTGAATCAAGATTTATGAGTTATTCTAAATGAACTCTAGCTTGGATTGGTTGCTTAATTGTACCTTTCCATAGATAATAAGATGAATATGACTAATGACTATTCCATGAGATTTATACTTAGCACTGAGAGGATATTGGGATGGAAGCTCTACCGTTAGTAGAGGTCGGGTTTCTAGTAGAAATCTCCCTATCCCATAACTATGTGTCATCATAAGTTTGTCTTAGATAGACATTAGCTAGTGGATCAACTTTAGCTCAAATGTATGGTTCTTACCTTGGCAAACAAGGACATCTCTTTTCGGTGTGAGATAGACACCAGATTCCTTGTTATAGCTCACATGGTCTATATCGGTTATACGGTACACTGTTTCATGATCTCATAGGTCGTGCTATGATTATTATTCCTACCAAGAAAAAGAGAGTTTGTTGTTTTGTTCGTGGGTTGAGACTTCAGTTGCAGATTGAGATTGAGTCTATGGTTTCAGCGGGCCTCTCAATCTTGGATATTGCTGACCATACCAGTACTATGGAGCAACTCCATCATGAGTATCACATGGGTAATGAAAAGAGGGCTTGGCATCATGGTAGCTACAATGGGTCATATTCTAGGCCTAAGAACTCATATAATAGACATTGTCAGTGTTTTCTGCAGGGTTAGGCTTGTCGACCTATTCAGGTGATACTTTAGGCTTGAGAAGGTGACAAATATAGTCAAAGTGATGCTGGTATGGGTCAGAGTTTGAGGGGTTCACAGTCATGGGCTTTAGGCCATGGTTATCAATATGTTGTTGGTATTGTCTTTATAGGGTTGCTATGACTGTAGGTATTTTGAATATTAACCTAGAGATTCTCCTTGTGAGGGGAAATTGCAGCAGCTCCCTATCCAGCTAAACTAGTTAGAATAGTAGCACTTCTAGCTAGAGGTGGTGCCCAGGGTCAGGACCAGTGAAGCGGTCATCAAGGAGCTCTGGGAGGATCTCAGGGAGACAGGTCATATGGTAGGACTGATGCTTGAGGCAGAGGTGGACAAGTCCACCTATATCCAGTACCATTGAGGGCGGAGGCTGAGGCACCATACAATGTTATACAATGTATGATCTTTTATGCTATCATCCCACCTCGACTTTTTTCAATCCTAGCTCTACATTTTTTTATATGTTTCTGTATATTATGATTCCATATGAGTTTGATTTCAGAGACTTTGGTAGCATCATTGCATGTTTCGACCCATTGTGGGTGAGTCTTTAGTAGTGGGTCTGGTGTATCAATCTTGTTTGGTGACTATTTAGGAGTATGACACTTGGGCTGGCCTTATTGTGCTAGGTATGTTGGATTTTGATGTTATTATGGGCATGGACTGGTTATCCCCCTATCGTTCTATCTTGGATTGTTTTGCAAAGACTATTACATTACCCATGCCTAGTGTTCGTTCGGTGGTGTTGCTGGCTCTTGTAGTCACTCACCGACTGGAGTTATCTCTTTTATTAGGGCTCAAAGATTAATGGCTAGTGGACATCTAGCTTATTTTTTTTCTATGTGTGGGATGAAAGTAGGGAGGTCCCTATGGTTGATTCAATCCCTATTATTGAAACCCAATTTTGTTCTATTTTCCTTCTATTAATTTCTCTATGCTTCTTGAGCATTAATAATTTGAACGTATTATTTTTTCTATCTTTATTACTATTTTTACTATAAAAATGTTCTTTATTTGTATTTCATATATTTTAGACATAAAATTTATTATAATTAATTATGTGTTCCAAGTTATTGGTAAAGAAGCACTAGAGAAATTAATTTAAAGGAAAAAGACCATGAAAATTCGTTTAAAATAAGGCCCAAACTAAACCAAATTTAAGCCCTCTTTTTACATGAATGTTCGCTCAAATGAGCCCAAATCAGAAGATGTCTTCATTCCACATTCAATATTCCTAAATGGGAAAATTGCGCGAGTTGGAAAACATATTACTATGTTATTAGTCAATTAGGATATAGTTATATTTATTTACGGTCAATAAATATAGTTTTAATTTTTTTGTCATTAATAATGGGACCCGCCACCTCTTTGTATACCGAACTAAAGAAGCCTTCATCGGTTTTGGTATATGATTTTATACAAAATCAAATTTATCTCTCCTATCCTCATTCCCTATTTTTCTCCTAAAATCACTCTTCACTTCCAATTTGAAATTCAAATTTCACCTTCTCCTCCAATCATATTTTCACTTTTTGCAGGTAACTATCAAAATCATGGGTGAATTTTTTTTTTTTCTTTTAGTTTTTCAACAATTGTATATGTATTATGCTTATTAGTTTTTTGATAATTTCTTCTAAAAATTCCCTCATTACTTATCAAATTATCAGTTTTTCAAAAATAAAATGAATGATTCGACTTTATCTAAGAGGATTACGAGAGGTACGCCATTGCATGTCCAAGTTCATGTTGTTGACAATCCACCTTCGTTTTCAATCAGTTCAACTTAAGATTTTGGAGTCAATGCAGAGTCTATGGCAAAATCTATACAAGTTTGAGATGAAAAATCTATTGAAGAATTGAGATTCAAGAAAAAAAAAAACCAATTGCATTTCAAAAAGTCATCAAAAATGCCAAGGCAAGCGGCATTAAAATTGTTGAAGGAGGAAGTAAGAGAAAAACCAAAGACAGTGATTCAAAGGAGATTGTGTCTACTTTATCAGATTTGGACAAATCTGAAGAACATCGGATATTTGCTTAAAACACAATTGTATCTAGATATTTGTATATTTCGTTAGTTGTTTACAAATTTACATAAAGTATGTGTATATTTCCTGCTTAAATCATATTTGTATATATATATATATATATTTATATTGTATATTTCATGTTCAAATCACATTTTGTATTAGTTATTTGTATATTTTGTTTAGTTATATACAAGATTATTGAAGTTTATGTATAGTTTCTGCCAAAATCACAATTGTATATTGGTATTTGTATATATTATTAGTTATATACAAATTGTTTGAAGTTTATGTATATAATCTATCTATATATAATAGGAGAAGAAAAAAGAACACATGTCAGCACCACAAAATTCAGAATTTTAAATTATAAATAATTAAATATTATATAACTAATTAAATATTCTAAATTCAAAATTTGAAATAAAAACACACGTCAAATAAAGATCAATTGGTTATAAAACTCCACTTCAAATCAGTTAAAAAATTCAAAATTCAATTTAAAATTTTTTTATAGCTTGGACATATTTAATATTTTAAAAAGAAACTAATTTATACCTTTTTAAAAAAAAAAATGCATTTATACAAACACGGACAAAATGTCATCTATTTTTATATAAAAACGCTGACAATGTCATCACAAAAAAAAGTCTATTTTATTTTTAATATCGTATAAAAAATTGCTTTTTAATATCGTATAAAGCGGTTTTTTAAATAGCTTTTAAATTTGCTTTTTTTTTTGGATGCTGATTTTTTTTTTTTATAAAAAAAGTAGTATTGAAATAAAAAAACTGAATTTGTTTAGCAGATTTCTAATAAGTACATAAACGGTTTAAATTCTTAAAAAAAGTCTTAAAAAATAAATTTTAAATTTCAAAATAATTCAAACACACGGTTTGCAAATCTCTCTAATAAATGAGTTAAAAAAAAACGGTTATAGAATTAAAACTTTTTTCTTTTTTGGGTCAGAAAAGAGTAAATAGCATATAACAAAACAGTTTACAGGGTCATAAGTTGTCAACTCTCCATTCTTGTTCCCCGTAAACATGACTAACCCGTGGATCACCCATCCTGCGGAGGAGGTACCTGCAATCAATTAACAAAGATTTATATATATATATTAATACTACAGTGATGTTGGCAAACCATTCTTTCAACTTTCTTTGTATCAGTTTTTGTTCTTCTTTTATCTTTGTCTTATTTATATGTATATTCATTCTTCTATATTTTTGCTAAAATTGTTCAATCTAAATGTTAAATTTTGATATTTTTTTAGTGCGTTTGTGTGACAGTTTAAAATTGGGAAGATTCTTGGAGTATAAAATCAACACTAGGTAAGTATTTATAATTTTTATTTTAGAATTTAACAAGTTTGTTCACCATATTAATTCATGTCTATTTTTTTAATATAGATTTTTAATCTTAGCGTAAGATAAATTAGTCATGATCATAAATTTAATACAAAATTTTAACGTATGTTTTTATTTGATTATATAAACAATCATGAAATGATCTCAATATTTTGTTGAAGTTATCAGTAGTATATTTTGAGTTTGTTGGTTTGATGCTTTAGTTTTAATTAGTCGAATAATTAGTGTGTTGATTTTGTTTTTTTGATACTTTCTAATAAGGAAGTAAGAAACTATTTAAAAATTATAAAAAATATTTTTTTAAAGAGTTACATAATATTTTTAAATTTTAAATTTTGAATTTTGAATTGAGAGTGGTTAATTAATTTTAAAAATATAAGTTTAAAATTAGAAACAAAATATATGTAGTTTTAAAACTAATCATAACCGTTTAAGGATAATATTTATATTTATTATAATCTTAAATTTTAACATTTCTATTTAGACTAATTAATTAGTTGGCCTAATTAGTTTTAAGGATCACGCATTATCCAGTCTTTTAAGCCTTTGTTTATTTAGTTTAGTTTTTATTTCATGGCCTTTAAGTAGTATTGTTGTGAAGAGTATGATATTTAAACATATGTTATTTACGTTTTCCCATAAAGTTCGATAAAACTATTATTTGTCTTATAGATGGGATATCTTTGATAATTCTATCTTTTTTTATTAGAGCATGTTTGGATAGATTTATAACTTATGGTTTATAAGACAAAAGTCACAAAATAGAATTCCTAAAATCTTATTGCATCATAGAAAAATAATTTCCTTATTAAAATTAATTATTTGTAATTTGAAATCATAGTAAATTCTAAACTAAAATTTTAAAAATTAAGTTTTATTAAAGAATTACTTAAATTTATCGTGATATAACCATTTAAAAAAATATATAAAAATTTATATAAACATAACGATTAAAAATTATAAAAATTTAAATGATCCGCTTTAAAATTTTAAAAAATATTTAAATAAAATGTGAATATAAAACTGAATTACTAAATAAATATTATCATGTTTTTTTTTTCTAATATTAAACTTTTATTTACAATTAGAATTTAAATAGTCGGTTTTACAACTTTCCAACATTTCCACCTATACACGAACTCTTAAAACTGATTAACAAAAAATTAATAAAATAGAAAATTAGATTTTGTTAAGAATAAAAATAAATTTATTTATTTGCAAATTCACTAAATATGGTTACTAGAAAAGTGTAAATCATGAATTTTTTTTTACCCCTTTTGAATAGCAACTACAAGGCAGGTTTTTGTCTCCTGTGATTGATTAGGGGTGTTCACGGTTTGGTTTGAGTCGGTTATTGGTCAAAATCAAAACCAAATCAACTTAATCGGTTTTAAAATTATCAAAGTCAAACCAAACCAAATATAATATATATTTATTGGTTTGGTTGTTTTCGATTTTGATTCGGTTTGGTTCGATTATTCGGTTATTAACCATACATAAAAATCAGAGACGTATCCAGGATTTCGGCTAGATGGGTGTACGATTACGAAGAAACGTATCTTAAATATAAATTTGATCATTTGACTTTTAGGTTCTAAATATGAACCATTAAATTTTAAAAACTATAGATTCAAAATATATAATACTATTAGTTTTAAATTTTAATATACACAATTGATTTAATTATATAAAAAATTTACAGTGCTTAATTTTCTAGGAATTTTCAATGTAAGACACTTGAAAATTTTGAAAGAGTAAAGGCAAAAATACAAAAAAATTTTTTAGTTGAAACGTCAAAAGTGTCATTGATAACCACTTGGAGTGGTGTTACTCAAAAAGACAAGATAGATATAAGATTTAAATTTATATCCTCAGTTAGAGAGGTGCACCTAATCATCATCGTATTATTATATGATACTTTGAACATAGATTCACACATCTATATTTAAATATTTTTTAAAAAATATAACACTACTATATATGATCTAGAGAGGGGAGCATGGGTTCACGTGAACCCACGGCACCCCCTCTACATACACCTCTGATAAAAATAAAAGAAACAATTCATTCAAAACGTGAAAAAGTGACAACAATCCATTCAAACAAAAAAATAGTTAAAAAGATTGGCATTACAGAACTTTCGATCATTGAATTTACTGAATAAAAACTTCAAAATTCACTATTTTGGCATAGAAGGAAGAGACAATGACATTTTCAGTCTCACAAAGAATTTCCATAGACACTCATATACATGAGACCATTAAGAAAAATGTTCTCACCTTGGACATTTTTTCTTTCATAAGTAAATTATAAATAAATTTTGATGAAACATATATAAAATCTTTAAAATTGTTTATGAATATAATATATTATGTATGTGTAATAATAAAATTTATGTATAAAACTTGTTGGTTCGGTTCGGTTATTTCTTCGATTTTTTTCGAACAAAATCATAACCAAACCAAATACTATCGGTTCTTAACAATCTAAAACCAAACCAAACCAAAACCCAAATTAAATTGGTTCATTTAATCAGTTTGGTTTGATTTTTCGGTTTGGATCAGTTTTTATCCAAACCATGAACACCCCTACCTATGATGATTAAAATAATTAATTTATCTCCAATTATTATTGCAGTTATTTTTTTTTAATTATTAAGCACAATTTTAAAATTTGGTATGGTAGTTTTATGATGGAATCCTAAAATTAAGGTAACTGATTAAGAACTTCTTCACCTAATGTATTTAAAGATGATACTTTTATCATGAAAAAAAAATTTCAAAGTAAATTTTGAAATAATTTCAGTATTGCCAATAGAAAATGGAAAATTATCAACATCTACTACTCACGCAGCGAGTCCAGTATGGAATAATGACGGAGCATCAGTGAAAGAGGTGCTGTCAGTAGCAGAGAAGGAGATGACTGGAGAAGGACAGAGCTGAATTAAAGCATAATGAGGATGGACGAGCATGGGTGGGACTGTTTGACCAAAACAAAATGACAGCAAAGGGGATGAATCTAAGCTATATACTACCGATCATACAAGAGGGAAAAGTACTTATAAAAGAGAAATGGCAAAAGGCATTTGTGCTCTATGTGGTAGGCAACACACTGTCAATTGGAGCTATTGAAAGATTTGTAGCAAGCCAGTGGAATTTTGTGATGAAACCAAAGGTGTTCTACCACAATGAAGGTTTCTTTGTGATTAAATTCAATAGTGTGAGTGATAGAGATTAGGTATTGCTGGCAGGGCCTTACAATATCTTCAATCGACCAATCATTATTAACCCATGGTCTGCTGAGTTTAATTTCAAAGAGGAAGTACTGAATGCTGTTCCAATTTGGGTAAAACTACCGGATCTACCACTAAATTGGTGGAGTGTCTCAACCCTAAGTAAAATCGGAAGTGGCCTCGGAACTCCACTATATGCGGATGCTTGCACGACGAACATTGATAGGATATCATATGCACGAATATTGGTTGAAATGGATGCAGCAAAACCTTTGCCGGAAGCTATCAAAATCGGGGATCCTAAGGGGAAAATTATTGATCAGAAGATAGTGTATGACTGGCGTCGTGTCTATTGTCAAAAGTGTTGTCAAGTAGGGCACAATTGCAGCACATGGAGAGATACAGGTATGAAGCAAGCTAGAAAAGAGCAGGTTAACCCAGCACCACCTAGAAAGGAATGGAAGATGAAACAAATTTTGGACCCACCAACCAATCCCAACATTGATGCGCAAGGAAGGGAAATAACACAACTTATTGAGCCAGAGATCACTAGTAATGACGGTTGGCAGGAAACAATGAAGAGCTCTGCAAGTAAAGATGCGACGAGAGTGGGTATGCACATGGATAAGGGACTGGAGACATCTAATTCATTCACACCACTTACACAAGCTGTTACACAGGTTACTCATATGGAAATAATGCAGGAGATTGGGGTACATGGTCAACAAAGTGGAGGAAAAGTAGCGCAACACAAAACTCAATTTTAATGAGCATAATAGCATGGAATGTAAGAGGCATGAATCAAGTGTATAAGCAAAAGGAGATGAAGGCATTTTGTAGAGAAAATAATGTTATTCTATTTGCTGTACTAGAAAACAAAGTCAAAGAAGAGAGAGCACCAAAAATCATAAAGAAGCTTGGGGATAGATGGAGATGGGCTGCGAACTACAATGCTGATCGGAGGGGAAGGATTTGGCTATTATGGGACTACTCTATCATCGACTTTAGAGTTGATGTTGTGCACCAACAATTTGTCTTTGGGTATTGTACTAGAATAAAATCAAACACTGAATTTTACTTTGGAGCAGTGTATGGGTTACACACAATTGCAGATAGGAGGGCCTTATGGGGTGACTTAGAACCAGTGATCAACAATGCTGCAGCACCTCTAGTGCTAATGGGTGATTATAATGCCATACGCAAAGGTGATGATAGATTTAATGGCAACCAAGTGACAGATTCTGAAACTAGAGATTTTAACAACTTTCTGCTTGATAATAGTCTGACTGAAATGAAAACCGTGGGTAGACAGTACACATGGATAAACAACCACACACATAGCAAAATAGACAGAATCATTGTTAATGCTGAATGGGTTCAACAATGGCCACACATAAAGGGTGTAATCCTGGAACCCCACTTTTCAGATCACTGTCCACTTAGTGTAAAAATGGAGGAACATGATGGAAAGGGTCCGAAGCCTTTTCGATTTTATAACTACATGGCAGAGCATAAATTTTTTATCACAGAAGTAGAGGAGAGCTGGAATAGAAGAAGCGCAGCAAAAACTATGTATGAGGTTTGGCTCAAATTGAAGCAAATGAAGGTAGTAATGAAGAACATGGCAAAGAAGGAATTTGGAAATATTGAAGAGAAAATCATTGCAGCTCGGGTGGCTTTGAGAAACTACCAGAACACCCACAGTGATCCTACAAGGGGCCAAAATCAATGTCATGTGGAGAACAATTGAAACAGGAATTAGAGAAGTGGATCCTAGTTGAGGAAAGTATAATGCAACAGAAATCCAGAGTACAGTGGTTGAGAATAGGAGACTCTAACACCTCATACTTCTTTGCATGCCTAAAAAACAGACAAGCACAAAACCAAATAAGGAGATTAATCACAGAAGATGGATGACTATTACAAACAGATAGTGCTATCAAAGAGGAAATCTTAAAGTTCTATAAAGGTCTGTTAGGTACAGCAGCGAGGACATTACCTGCTGTGAATGTGGAGGTTATGAAAAGGGGAAAAGTTCTAAGTAGGGAACAACAAAGGTTGCTGATCAGACCAGTTAGCAAGGATGAAGTAAAACAAGCTCTTATGGGAATAGATGATAATAAAGCCCCGGGGTGTGATGGTTTCAACGCCCATTTTTTTAAGAAGTCGTGGATAGTGATTGGAGAGGAAGTCACACATGCTGTATTGCAATTTTTTGAAACTACTGAGATATACAGAGCAATCAACTGCACAGTGATCACATTGATTCCAAAGATCAAGAATCCCTTGTCTGTTAAGGAATTTCGGCCCATTTCTTGTTGCACTATATTGTATAAAGTAATATCAAAGATTCTAACCACAAGGATGCAGGAAGTAATGGACGCCATCATAGACAATTCCCAAAGTGCTTTCGTTCCAGGAAGGTTGATTATGGATAATATAGTAATGAGTCATGAACTAGTGAAGGTGTATGGAAGAAAAGGTATATCACCACGGTGCATGATAAAAGTGGATATGCAAAAACTTTATGATTCAGTTGAATGGAGCTACATTGAGCAAGTAATGCAACAGCTTGGATTCCCTCAAATCTTCCTGAAATGGATAATGAGTTGCATCACATCAGTGAGCTATACAGTAATGATTAATGGAGTGGTGACAAAGCCATTTCAAGCTAAGAAAGGACTGAGGCAGGGGGATCCTCTTTCCCCTTTTCTGTTCGTTATGGTTATGGAGTATCTTAGTAGATCATTACAATCCCTAACAGGTGTGAAAGGATTCAAGTTTCATCCACGATGTGCAAAGCTCAACGTGACACAAGTAAGTTTTGCGGATGATTTGCTACTATTCTGTGGCGGAGATGTGCAATCAGTAAGGGCTATGAATGCCAAGTTTAAACAGTTCTCGTTAGCTTCCGGACTATATATATGCTAACAAGAGCAAAAGTGCAGTATACATGGGGGGTGTAAAACAATGTGTACAGGAGAAAATATTGGAGGAATTGGGATTCATTAAAGGGGAATTACCTTTTAGATACTTAGGAGTCCCACTAAGTTCTAAAATACTATCTGTTACCCAGTGTGAGCCTTTGATTGATAGGATGCTGAATCGTATTACATCTTGGACTAGAAGATTTTTGTCGTATGCCGGAAGGACACAACTGATCAAAAGCGTTTTGTTTTCCATTCAAACATTTTTGGCGCAGGTGTTCATTATACAAAAGAAGATAGTCAAGGTTATAGAGGCTATTTGTAGGAGATTCTTGTGGACTGGCGATGCGGAAATGACAAAGAAAACATTAATAGCATGGGATAAACTCTGTCAACAGGGGGACTAAACATTGAATTATGGAATCAAGCAACAATCTGTAAACTACTATGTCAAAGGAAGGAGAAGATGTGGATAATATGGGTGGTCCACACATATTACATAAAAGGGAGAAGTGTATGGGAGACAAGTCCAAAGAATGCATCGTGGATGATTAAAAAAGTGTTTAAAGCTAGGGAATATTTTGAGGTAGCTGGATACAATATGACAGACGTTCAACAAATGGACAATTTTCACATTCCAAGGCCAATTTCCAAAAGTTGATCCTAAACAATCAGGGTGTACCCAAATGGAAGTTCATATTCAAACTAGCAATTTGTGATAGATTGGCAACACGAGACAGGATTGGTCGAACACCACGCCACTGTGTGCATTGTGTAATATCTGTAATGAAACAGTGGAATGTGAAGCATTTGGAAGAAAGTACTACGATGGAAAACTATACCGAAAGGGAATATGGTGTGGCAAAGGGAGATACATGAATGGGCAATTAGAAATTGTAAAGGAACAAGTAAGTGTACAAAATTGCCATGACAACAACTGTTTACTATATATGTATGGCAAAGAGCGAAATCGGAGAATATTTCAATCGAAGGGAAGATCAGTAGATGCTATACTACGGGTGATCATACAAGAGACTTATTTTCGAGCAAGCCTAATACCAAAGCTAGCAGCATACGTCAGGAAGTTGGTGTAGGATCAATGAAAAGAGGAAGTTGAGGCATTATGTCCAGGGTAGTCATTTTGTTTAGATGAGTATTTGTAAATTGTCACTTGCTAAATTTACTTATAAAAAAAACAAACCAATAGATAATCAAAATATTTATCCATATTAAAAATTACTACAATTTTTTTCAAATAAGTTATCCGAAAAACATGCTCCTAAATCATAGGTGCACAATAAACCATTTATCTCCAACACAAAATAACAGACATGCAATAGAAAAAAAAAATAACAAACATGAAAAATTAAATCTCTTTTTTCAAACTTAAATAATTATAAAAATAAATATGGATAGTTTTAAAAAAAAATAAAGATAGATATGTTTTTCTTCAAAAAGTAAAGGCTAAAGAAAATAAGACATGTAACATATATGTTGGGTTATTCAATTATGAATATGAATAGTATGTATTAGTTAAATATATTAATTTTTAAAAGAATTAATTTATAAATCAAATTTATTTAATAATAATTTATTAATACAACATAAAAATAATACATGACAAACGTGTAAAAATATTTGAACTATTTTATATTTTCTGAAATTAAAATAATCAAAAAATTAATATATCCGCGCAAAGCGCGGGTACGTATACTAGTTATTAATAAAAAAGAAACTCATTTTATACGCCTTTACATATGCTCATATACAAATATAATACATATACGAAGTTACTAATTTGCAAATTGATATAAATAATTATATACAATGCATTTATATACAATTCATTTCACACAATTCCTGTCACACATACAGAATATGAAAAATTATACAAATACAAATATATATATATATATATATATATATATAGAGAGAGAGAGAGAGAGAGACGCAATAGTATGAACATTAAACAATATACAAATGTTACACAATTATATATACAAACAGATTACACCAAAAATTAACAAATTACAATACACCCTTTTTGTCGAATTATGCACGATTCATACATACAATTGACATACTAATTTTATACAATTAATTACACATATACATTGTATAAGAATTTTACATGATTACTTACATATATACAATATTATGAATAAAACAATATACAAAATTGTATAACTGTATATACAGTAAAATTTACAAAGGTTTTTATTTGTATCAAATTAAAGCACACATTTTTTGTCGAATCATATATGCAAATTCCGTCATTCAATTTTTGAACCAAAAAATAAAAATAGAATTGTTAATATACGATATATCTAATCTTGTATAAGCAAATAGAAAATTTTATGAACCATTAGAATCAACAAAACAAAAAAAAAATGTATTCAAAATTTCAGTTATATGATATACAAATCAATTGTATACTTTCATACAGTTCAAAACACAAAGCTTCCTTCAAAGAAATCTTACTTGGCGTTGAATATACAAAAATAGTGATTAATCCGATGGTTTAGTCGTATGAGGAAACAAGTTGGTATGGTCTTTCTATCGCTATAGAACTCTTTTTGGGAAAATATTTGATTTTGGACGTTTAGCTTGAATCATGGGATTATGTAAATTTACTGTTATCGTATTTAGCACTCATGTTTCCATTTATTTAAAAAATAAAATAAAATATTGTATAAATTTAAAACAAAAAAAACGTTTTATACAAAATTAAAACTTCATAGCAAACTAAACTATACTCATAGAATGTAATTATGTAAACTATACCTATAGAGCGTTATTTCATTAAATTTGTTTGTCATATATGAAATTTTCCCAATAAGATTGAATAAATGGCACAACATGATTACTTAAACTCTAAATTGGCAATAAATAACCTCTTCGTTTTTTTTTTTTGCATAAAAAGTTTTTTCCCATGGCTCAGAGGAAATGGAAAATGTCATTAATCTATAAATTTTAAGTTTTATACATTAACAATAAAATAATATTTAAATGCAAAATTAAAGTCACTTATATACTAAAAACATAGCAAATAAATTGCTATAATCAATTAAACTACACTTGTACAACAAAAATCTCCTTGTATTGAAAATGTATACTAGCCAATATTTTTCTTAACAAAAATGGAGACAGCAATAGGGAGAGATGGAGAAAGACAGGGGCACATGCTTAACAGGGAAGGACAGGGCAATAATTACTTAAATAGGGCGGGATAGCACATGAAAAAAATACTATATAGGAAAAGACAGGGTAGGTTGTAAAATAGTCATGAACCTAAGCATAGTACTAAAAATTATAGTTCATATAAGTATACCAAATAGTAATGCAACATAATAATACCAAATTAAAATTTCACAGCAAAGATAGTTTTTTTAAGTTATTACATCAAAAGTGTAAAAGCCAATTAAAGATTATTGGGCAAATTTATTAACTTGTCTTCAAATTAAATGGATTCAAATTTAAATATATAATCACAAATTACATTTGCTAACTTTGTTGTTACAAATTTGAGTTTCCCTGCAATGGCATCTTGATTTTCTTCACTTTGTTGATGAATTCTATCACAGTTTCTATACTTTCAGCATCTGAAAGAAAAACACAGAAAATAATTATAATCTTTACATAGAAAGAGAGAAAATTTATGATGCATTATAGCTAGAGAGATAGCTTGTATATGTCATGTGAGACATCACAAAAACAATTTTTAACGATAATAAATATACAAATCAATAAAGACCGACATTAGTTAATTGTCATTAGATCTAATGTCTCTATAGGTTTTAGCATCATTTACAAAGAATGCTAAAGATATAATTGTTACTAGTAACTGCCTCTTAAAAAAAACATATTTAACAGCAATTAGGAATTTTAATGAATTACCTAGGTTTGGTACTTTGTGACCCTCTGGGTAATAAATCACAACAGGATTCATGAAGCATCCCACAAGTTCTTCTTCATTTAGTATGCGTGGATCCTTTTCACCTGTACAACACAAAAACAAGAGAAGGTGTACATACTGACGATTAATTAATTGAAAGAGGTGTCTTAAATTGAACAGACATATAATTTGTTCATGAAAGAACATGACTATTATGAAAAGTTATTTGTTCATTAAAGAACATGGTTGTTATGAAAGGTCATCTCTTATGTTTTATAGGTATAAGGATTCTCTGAAAGTAGCCTACGAATAAATCTACAGTTATATACAAGGGTTTTGTTGTATTCTAGAGGGAATTGCTTGTCCGTATTTTCCCAATAAGTATACGAGCAATTTCTTTGTAAGAAAATTGATTCTTCACGCCTCAAAGCAATCTTCTTCTTCAATTATATTATTTTTTATAACAAATATAAATTTGGTTTTGTAGCCCTAAAATTAGAGATTCAACTTTTATGTATATGGAATATAGGTAATATAAAAGAAAAAAATAGTAAAATGGGTCATAGCTATTATCATATCTCCAACTATACATTTATAATACTTTATGGAGAGGTCCGGTTAACTTTGTACTCTAAAATGGAATAAATAATCCCTTAAGTATTAAGTTGCCATAAAGAGTACATTTCAATCTCTTTGAGAGAATGAGAAGCAAAAAAAATGTAAGAAGTATTTTTATTATATTTATGTTATAATTAAATAATTTAATTTATTTGCTTCTTACAAACAAAATAATCTTTCCTTTCATGAAGGTAATTACTTTTCTTCACCCACTTTCATGATGAAGAAGAAACAAGAGTTGTAACATTTCTCATCTTCGACGTATTGACTTCACCGATGACAGTGAAGAAATAATCAACGGCGAAAAAGAAGCCAAAGAACTAAGAAGATGAAATAATAGCAATTCTATTTCTATGTAGTCCGAGAGAGTAATAGAAATGTCATGAAATATAGATTTGTAATTACTCTCAAGTAAAAAAGTATTTTTAATTATCCACGAAAAATACCTATGAAGTGCAAAGATGGACACTCAATTGGAGATGCAAATGCATTAGAAGCAAGCTTGGGACATCCAAATTCGAGTCCTCCAAATTTGGCCCCTGCTATTATGATCACAAATTTTATTTTTGGGACTTTGGTCAAAGCCACTCTTTCCCTTTGCATTCCAGGCATTGATGCAGTTAAAATTGCTCCCTAAACAAATATTAAAATCACATAAAGAAATATATATAATGATGAAATTTCTGATTAACTTATATAATTATATAAAAATGAGAGAAGTATTGAAAACACTCCTAAATTAGTTTCATCCTGTATTGATAACCTTATAAATATTTCTTTACTTGACTAACTGAACTTAAAAGCACATCTTGCAACATGAGTGAAATACACCCTAATTTCTCGTCAACTGTAGGGATGTTTTCAACACTTTTCTCGACTTTTTATCTGTCAATAGTTCGGTGATGAAACTAATAATTTGCAAAAAGTTCAGGAGTTTTTCCAATACTTCTCCCGGGAAGAATTAATCCAATAAGGAAATAATAATATATAATAAGACTTACCTGACTGAAACCTAAAACACCATCAAATGGTCCATACTTCTCCATGTTAGCTTCAACATATTGAAGACATTCTTCAAAATTGTAAATCTCCTTGAAGTCCTACAATATAATGTTAAGATACTCAATGAAAACATATATTATTCATTTATCATAAAATATGGATCTATTCATAAACATGTATAAATTTTCTTGGTAAAATACTTAAGTATTTGTTCATATTTAGTAGATATTCTTGACACATATACATTGCCTAAGCCAAAATTTATAAATTCAAGTGAACCCTCAGTCTATTCATTGGATTCGCCAATTTTGCTTATATTGACATAAGTTTAACATATTTCAAGACAATGAACCTACTCAATCGATTATAAATTATGAACCTACTCAATTGATTATAAATTATGTCTTATAGAAAATAAATAAATTAGAACTTATGTTCTTGTTGCTCATCAGACTCAAGTTCTAGCTTTTGTTTGTAAGGCAATTTTTTTTAGAATATTTCAAGATAAAACCTGCTTAATTTACAAAAGAAAATGGAAATTATCAATAAAGGAGAAGGACCTTATTAGCTTGGAACCATTCATAGTAGGGTGGATGAAAAATGTCATGAGCATCCACTTTATCTTGAAGTAAAAAAGGTCCATCCAAGAACACCAAATCTAGCTTCTCAAGTAAAAATTGTGGCCAACCAAGTACCAATTCTTTCTTCAATATTTCAGCACTACTTCCATGGCTATGGAGGCAGAGAACTCTGGGCTTCTTCTCATATTGGTAATTTTCCATATATAAAATTAAAGAAGAAAACAAGAGAAGAGTTAGCTTTCTTTTGTGTTAAGCAAGTTATCCTTGGAACTAAATATACTCCAGGGAAGTTGTTGCACATAGAGTCTCATATTTAATTTTCACAAGTGGCAATTGTGACATCTACATTTACTAGAAGGGATTAGCCCGGGCCCAACATAGTAAACTTGTTATAAACAAAGTATTGTTGGAACGTATTTCAACTATATAAGCCACAATTTTCAACGAACCAACGTATTCAAGTTATGAATGATTTAGTTAAAGGGACGATCAACTAAGACCATCTCCAACCCTACTCTATTTTACTCTTCATTCTTTATATTTGGAGAGTAAAATAGAGAATGTCCTCTCCAACCACTTTTTATTTTATCCTCTACTCTCCAATTATAGAGAACTCTCTATTTCATTTTTTGAATATTATATTATTATTTCTACTATTTTGTAATTAACATATTATTTTTTAATATAAAGCTATTAATTAAATCTCTAATATTTACAATTCTTTTTAAATGTAATATAAGATTAAAAAATATATATTATATTTTATATATACTACTTTCATCTCGAATTAATATTTTTTTAAATTTTCGTCACTTTGTGATACAATTTGATGTTATTATTAATTTCCACCATGAAGAATGCACAAAATTTAAATGATGAGATAAATTTTTTAATTTAAAAATATAATACATAACATAATAATTTAAATACAAGATAACAATACAATACAATGGATAACATAATAATTTTAAAAATCACAACAATAATTTAGTAATCCGGTAGGTCGTTTCTAGATTTAACGATATTCGAAAAGGAATTAGTGTATGATTTAGAGAAGTTGTGGTTGTGCTTGTTGATTTCTTTTTTCAATTATTCATAGTTGTTCTTTAGAAATTTAGAATAAAATATAGTTTAATATTAAATAAAAAATTTCAAAAAATTAAAATTTTATATTACATGAAATTATATAGGATGATTATTCGGAAAAAAAGAAAGAAAAGATTTATATTATGGAATATGAAAACAAAAATGAAATAGAAATAATAATATAATATTGAGGAGAGAGAAGAAGATTCTTTTTTAAAGAGTAAAATAGAGAATTGGGTTGGAGTTGGTTGTCTGGAAAAATAGAGAACTTTATATTTGGAGAGTAAAATAGAGTGTAGGGTTGGAGATACCCGTTAGAAACAAAAAAAAATCTACTTTTCAGTGCCTGAATATTACTATTTGTTGTTCCTGCATATTATTGAAACGAAAAACATCAAAAATATTTGGGGCAAGTTCCTATTAAGATATCAACTTCACTATTTGCACAAACTGCATATTTATATCAAGATGGTAAAATCAGAAGATTTAGATTTAAGAAAGTTAGTAATAGTTCTCTTA
>NW_026020110.1:1369457-1630522 GCF_900185275.1 Solanum verrucosum | reverse complement strand
ATAGCTAGAATCACAGGCCATAATAATTCTCTTATTCGGTGCACGAAGGACTACACATTAATTCAACTATTGATTAACAATATACTATGCAACGAAGACAGATTTATAACTACTCAGTTAATAAAACCTAGCCTACCTGGGCGCCAAGCAGTTGTAGTGGGGTTATATCTCCAATTTGGGGTTTTCGAATATATTGAATTGAGAAAATCCACAATCTATCGACATCTGCATGCTAGAAATCTTTTTCTCCTTCTTTTCCATGCTTATAGCAGCCTTTGGAGGGTTTCTGGGTTATTCACGCATCTTTTAAGTGTTTTTTGGAACAAGGAGAAAATTAGACTTCGTGTTATTTAAGTTCTGTTTCGCCTATCCCGCTTTGGTGGTGACTTACCCCACTAGAGCGTCGCCGCCCTAGTAGTATCTGTCCCGCTCTAGTTGGTGGCCTAGTTTTTATCCCAATGTTTTTGTTTTCCTAACAAACGACGGCTCGGGTTATTATAATAGATACCAATTAACCCCTCGTTCATCCCGAATGACTAGCAGAGGGGTCATTACACGCTCTATCTTCGAGTATTTTTTAGACTAACGAGTTGGTCCATTACGGAATCACGAAGAGTGGAGGCTTTTTTAAATCTGCACCCAAAAGATTTTATACTCAAAGGACCGATCAGGGAATTAAGTCAACATTCAAAGAAAAGAACGCAATCCCATTTAGACAGTTTGATCCCGCCAGAGCGGTAGGCCTCCCGCTGAGGTGGAGCCGTTGTGGCGAGATATCTCCTGTAATAGCGGGAAATCGAAAACAATTTAAGGTGGAAAGGGGAATGGTTTCCCTATTCCTCCTTCTCTACTCACAAATTTTCAAAAAATTCTCTCAAACGCTTCTCTTGGGACATCAAAATCAAGGTAGTGTTATTGTTCCTTACTCTCTTTACTTCATTACTTACTTAACTACGCTTGAATGACATTAAACAGTTGATTATAATATGTTTTGGGGTAGTTTTTGCAAAAGTTGAACATAGGTTTCTAGTTTGATAGAAAAACGTAGCATGCCACTCCCCTTACGTCCCCAACGTTTCACAACATCTTGGGCATAAGGATTTCGTTAAAATATGGTCGAATTGGTACAAAAATGGGTGGTCCCCAACGTTCTCTCTCTCTATGCTCTTTTTCTCTTTCTTTTCCTCTCTGCACCATCTCTCTCTATGCTCTTTCTCTCTTTCTTTTTCTCCCTGCACCCCTTCTTTCTCTATGCTCTTCATTGATCTTTCAATATTATTAAAGAAAGAGCTTTTATCAATGGTTGAAGATCTATAGAAGAGTAAGGAAATTTTTAGAAATCGAAGAATTCGGGCTGCTTAATTTATAGAAGAAGTCGTTTAATTTTTTATATGTTGTTTTGGCGTTGTCGACGATTTCCATTCTAATGAAGGTTATATAAATAATTATGTTCATACTTGATGAAAATTTGAAGATTTGAGTATTTGTATAAATGAAGATTTGAAGATATGAATATATGAAGAAATGAATGTTTGAAGATTTGAATAAATGAAGATTCGAAGTTATTATGTCATCTTTGTGGCCTATACTTCCTCATATCTAAAGGTGAATTCACAGGAGAAAGTGATATTTGAAGATATGATGTCATCTCTGTAATAAATGAATAGACATAATAAACTGCAACTTGAATTAAAAATGCATTAACACATATTAAAGTTAAATAAGAAAAGAATCAAACATGAAAACAAAATGTAGCAATCGAATACGCATTTTCTGATCTGTAAACTGAATAAGATTTTTATCAATAATAAATCAAACAAGTAATCCAACCGTAACAAATCAACCAATAAACTACAAAATGAATTAAACTTGTGTCAAAAGTGTATTACACAAATATTGAAGCTTAATTACTAGCACGACCCAACCCACACAGCCATGCGGGCACCTACTCTAAAACCCAAGTAGGTGAACCCTCGATTCCCAATGATTTAAACCTTGCGGAAGATTAAAGAAAACTGAGATAAATAACATTTCCCGGTTTTATAAATAAGAGTTTGTAATCAATTTCAAGTTAAGACTTGTAAAGTAATTAACACCCCAAGGGATCAAGTCTAAACAAGCACAAGAGTTTCTAAGATTACAGGGTATAACAATAGAAAACACACAGCTCCCACAATCCGGAAGGAAAGATAGAAGTTGTTGGAGATTTTCTTCATCTTCACCTAATGAAACATCACGGACCCTGCATCCAGACTATGCCAAAAAGGCAAAGCAAGAGTAATGTCAGTGTTGACATCCTTTGAGAGGGCCCAACTTCGCGGTGACTCACCAAAAAATAGTTATTCAATTTAAAAGAATTTTAAAAGGGAAAAGGGTAAAAGGGAGTCGCCACCTAATTTTAGAAAAAACTAGGAAACTAATAAATAAATTAACTTTAAAAAAATGTTTACGAAATGAATAGATTCTAGGTAAGGGGTTGAAATTATTTCGAAAGAAAGGTGATAGGCATCCTTCAAAATCCACAATTGTGGGTTCTGACTGAATTCATTTTTTCAAATTGAGGAGGAGATAAAAACAAATATACAAGTATAATAAGCATGTGATACACACAAGTAATAAAATAAAAAAATAATGTAAGAAACAACCTAAGGTTTGGCTAATATCGATATATACAAAATGATGAATAAAGAACATAGTTCGACCTTCATTTGAATAGCTTCAATGGGAAGCAACTCCGTATACCTGTAAAAACAATTAATAAAAGTGTTTATAATAAATAAATATGAGTAAAAATATATGAATTAAATAATAACTTAAAATAAAACCCATCTTATAAACATAGGAGGCCTTGGAAATCGAAGGTAATTTCTTCATCGGCCCATTTTAACAAACAAAATATAAGGGAAAATGCATAAGTACCCCCCCAGCCTATGCTCGAAATCCCAGAGACACACCTAACCTTTACTAAGGTCCTTTTACCCCCCCCCCCCCCGAACTTATTTTATATGTAATATTCTACCCCTTTTTGGCCTACGTGGGACTATCTTGTGGGTCCAGCGCACGTTGACAATTTTTTCAGGGATAGTGCCACGTAGGCCGAAAAGGGGTAGAATATTATAGATAAATTAAGTTCGGGGGTTAATAGGACCTTAGTAAAGGTTAGGTGTGTCTCTGGGATTTCCGGCATAGGCTGGGGGGGGGGGGGGGGGTACTAATGCATTTTCCCCAAAATATAAACATAAACTAAATTTCCGTCTTTTAAAATGAGGCCTCCAAAACAGACGGAGAGATTTTTTTCATTGGCCAATCTTACTCGTAATGATTTAAATAAAACTAATGGTAAAAGTTAAAAGGAAACAATAAAAATAACAATCTAACTTAAATTGAACAATAGCAATTTACCGAACTAAAACCAGAAACTCCAAATACGAAATAAAGAAGAGCATGCAACAATAAACTAACACAAATAATTAATTCAATCAATATAATAGAAATGGCTAACAGCAAAATAAAACAACACACAGCAAGACATATATAGTATAATATGTAATAATATATTTAACAATTGTAATAAAAAAAATAAACTACTTTTCTATTAACAAACAGAATATGTATGAAAACGAAAACAAATAATTAAAAAAATACATAACAATACTACTACTAATAACAACAAAAGACATCAAAACTGAAATATATATAATAACAGTAATAACGACAACAAACCATCGACTAACTTAATTTATAACCAAATTAAACTCATTTGACCGAACAAACCAAATCTTTAAAAGAACCTAAACAAAGAGTTGGAATCCATAAATGAGTATCAATATGTTAATAATAAATGAAGAAAATTGGAAAAAAAATCATTACATAACAGCAAAACATATTAGGCCTATTGAACAAGATAAATAAAGTCAAATAAATAAGTTTACTACGAGAGAACTGCTAGTTATTCTTAAGAAAATGAACAGATCAAAAAAGAAAGAGTTCAACCAAAAAAAAAAAATAATGAACATTTGTCGGTGGTGAAACCCCCTCTGGCCAGATCTGAAACAGAAATAGAAAAAGCAATGCAAAATAGCAACACAAAGTCAAAGAAAAAATCTACCTATTCTGCCGGAGTTGGTTTAAGTGCATTGGCCATTGTTTCCGAGCCTTGATGCTCGCTTGGTTGTGTTGTTGGTTTCTCACGAGCTCGTTGGAGTTGTAGAGCTCGGTGGATCTGGGAAATTCGAACTTCGAGCTTCACTGGAGGTGTGAAAATAGATTTAGTTTGGGGTTTGTTCGGAGCTACGGGTTCAAGAGAGTTCACCGGAGTTTTTGGTTGTGAGTGAGCGATTTGGTGGTGGAAGAGAGGGAAGAGAGGGAAGAGAGGGAAGGCAGTGGGGGTTTGGGTGGTTGTTGTTGGAAACGAGGAATGGAGAAATGGGGTCGTTTCCGGTGATTATTTCACCGGAAAAAGGGGTAAAAGAAGAGGGTTTTGGGGTTGCCGGATCATAGTCGGAATCCGGGGTGTTGGTGGCCAGAAAGTTAATGAAAATGAAATCATTTTGTGAATAAAAATCTGAAAATTCTAAACTCTAATCTAAAAATATTTCACCACCCTTAACCTAATCAACAAACTATTCTTTAAATAGAGAATTGAAAGCTACCAATAGTACAATACCACTATCTTAAAATCGTGAGCCAAAATCACGGGTTAATAAAATATCTGTGTATGAAATATTATCTATATCAGAATGTGGCCTATGCAAAATATCAAAATGAATATTAACAAATGTAACAGATAAAATGAATATGAAAAAATATAACGAACATAACCAGTGACATGTAAAAAAACAATTTAACAGAAATAATGATTTATAAAAAAGGAACAAATATTAGAACGTATTCAACCGTCTATGACAAAACAATATAAATAGAATTAACAGATAAAAATCATAATACTTTGAGAATAGGGATAATTATCAACAAATTGCATTAAAATGACAAAACATGTATTTTGAACTATTTAAAAAATAAAAATACTTAAAAAGTATTAACTTTAGAAATATCATACCAAAATTTGGTGTCAACAGTCAGTACAAAACCACACATACTGGTAGGCATCATCGGTCAACCCAAAGCCCACTACTGTCACACCCCAAATCCGGATATGATGGCACGTGTCCATTTCCCACTGGACACGTCAGCCTAACCCAACCACAACGATAGAGAAGTAGAAAATACGAGAATAAAAGATAATAAATAAGCGAAGACTTTAATTAAGACTCAACATACCCAGAATTTGGTTGTCACATGTACAAACCTCTAAATACAAATTCGAATAAAAATATACAAGTCTCAGAGTATAGTTCTCGAATAGAACAAAACTGAAAGTAAAGATAACTCAAGGGCACGTCTGGAATGAACCGCTACCTCTCGAGTATGTCCCGAAGCTCAATCTGCTAAAGAAAAACTAAGCCGAATCTGAGAGAGCTGTCAACCTACACAATTGTGTAGAAGCAAGGGTGAGTACCGAAAACCACAGGTACTCGCAAGTAACTCTAAACTAAGCAAAACTAGCAGCTACAAACAACTCCTTTCAATCCCAACCGAACCACCGAAACTTCAATCTAGCAGCAAACCAACCAACCTATACTAAACAGATCATATTCAACAGCCAGAACCAACAGTATATCCTCATCAACCTCAGATCAACAAATAAGAGCAAGTAGATCAAATTCCACATAAGAAGGGTAAACCGATACAATCCACACATCACAGACAAAGATAAGGCAAATGCGATGCAAAATGCAATAATGATGTCATGTAGTCGTGATGCATGTCTGTCCTACGATACACATCTGTTGACGTAATCAGTCCGCTGAATACTCAAATCAGAACCCATGGGGGCCACACATGGACCATGTATCACCGCCGGAACCAGATCCCATCGGCATCCAAATCGCTAGCCGGAGCTAGTCCATCTCATATATCTCTAGCCGGAGCTAGTCTCAACTGTGTCTCATATCCATCCATCCTCATATCAGTGTCTCAGAACTCATGCAACAGATAGTTCACACATGGGATGAATAATGAATATGCACATGTCATCAATCACAATCATATCACGATCACATCATAGTATTACACATCATCTGTCTCAATCACGACCACATCATAGTATTACACATCACCTGTCTCAATCACAACCATATCACGACCACATCATAGTATTACACATCACCTGTCTCAATCACAACCATATCACGACCACATCATAATTACACATCACCTGTCTCAATCACATATCAACCACACATAAACACATCATCAATGTCTGTATCAATCATAGCCTACTCATGCTCTTCTATCCCCTCAATATCAGTTATCACATGACTTATTCAACAAATTCAAGTCACATATAACACATTTAGCTCGTTTTATTCCCCATCTTTCATTTACAATTTCAATCAACAAATAAAACCATCCTCAATCCCCATTACTCCCCAACACAATTAGGAAAGTAGTCATGCGTAGTCTAAGAGTTTTACAAAGTTTGGAAACTTGCCAAAACGAACTCCAAAAGTTACTTGACTTGAGCCTTTCCTTTCCGAGTATAATCCGGATCACGATAATCTATTCAAACAATTATTCACAATCACAATTCGAGTCCAATGACACCAAAATCAAGAAATTTAGGGAAAAAGGGCAAAACGGTCCAAAAGTCTCATACCGGAAAACGATACCCAAATCTGGAAATTTTTGATGTAAAATGATCCTTAAAGTATTTGGAAGCTAATGGTGAAAACCAATTTGAAAACGGAGTTGAAATCAATTCACAAACTCAATTTGAAGGAAAATCCACGTTCTTGAAGAAGCCTAAAATATTCGGATCCGAAACCCCGACTCGAAAATGAAATATCTCTTGAAAAACATCTTACCCATGCTTAGATAAGTTCAAATATGAAATTTCATCAAAAACGGAGTTAAGATCGACCTTGAAATTCTCAATTTATCAAACTTTAACTTTACCGGGAAAGTCCAAATTGTACGCGGTTAATATGATGAAAATAATCGATGAATCAATAATTTTATGTTAAAATCAGTTTACCCATAACATAAGGATCGTAAATATACCTTTTTCATCAAAAAGGGAGTCCAAATCGATAAAACCCCAATTTTTCCCAAGAGATTTACGGATAGGAAAAAAAACCAGATAAAGAAATTATGAGAAAATGTCGAATTGAAGATTGAATACTAACCCTCATATTAATTCAAGAAGAAACCCGTAAGAATCACTCCATTCCGATCTCTAGAACTCCCGATATGCTCAAAATACCAAATGAACACAGTCTGAATTTTTATAACAGTACATGGCTGTATGCACCAGAAAAAACAGCAGTTAATCTTTCACTAAAAAGGCCGTAATTTCCTCATACGATAGTGAAATGACCCGATTCTTTTTTGTAAATGTCTTAAATAATGATACGGACCTGCTCGTTCAATCGGAGCTCAATTTCATGCTCGTTTGCCCAGTCAAATATCATTTCTACTCGGTAAACAATTATTTCTTATTTGCGATAAAAGTCCAATCTCGGGTTAGCGAAAATGCACCCAAAATTTGCAGATAAGTCCTATAATTCATGCTCAAAATTTCAGAACTTTCGGAATAATTTTTCGACCTTTAAAACTAATAATGAACCCTTTAGTTTGCCACAATTTGCTGAAATAGTGTCAAAGCATCCAAGAAGCTTAAAAGCTCACCCAAAAACTCATTTGGCACTTTCCGAACACAAACCAAATATGCTACTAGCTTGAAAATGACATTTCGGGACTCAATGAAATTGTCGGAATTTGAATTCGAGGTCTCCTTGACCCGGTATCCGATAAGGCGTCAAGAAACTAACTTTAGGCTCAAAAACTCGAAACGCACTCGGGGCTCTAAAAATTGAACCAAACTCATTCTAGACTTAGAATCACCCCCTGAATCCAACGGTGCCCTCGGAATTCCATTTCGAGCACCGGAACCTATTTGTTGACCAAAGTCAACTCTTGATCAAAATTTCACAATTTTGCAACTTAGGACCTCAAATCTTCGTTTTAACTCCAAATTCGACTCCGTAAATTCTCATAGACCCGTTTCGACATTCTAAAACTGCTAGAATCGACGGAAATTCGATTCGAGTCTCGAAACTCCAATTGATCGAAGTAGCACTTTTAAGCAAACTTTAACTCTTCAAAACTCAACTTTCCAAAACCTCAACTTTTCATCAATTTTCCTTCAAACCAACTTTGAAAATACAACAATTAGGACTCGGGGCAATTATTGGGAGGGGTAAAATGGTCATTTTATGAAAATTTCCAAAAATGACCTTTAGGGTCATTACATTATTCACCACTAAAAATCATGTTCGTCCTCGAACATAAAGTAGAAGAAGGCAAAAATACTCGATGCTATCAACCGCGAGGTGAAATTTCTGAACTCAATAATTACTACTCCAAACGAACCCATTCTTAAACCGTATCCCAAAAATCCATATAAGGATTCCCAAATCAATCTTGACAACTTAACCCTCAAAGGGTTATTTCAAACCACCGACTAACTCAAAGACTGAATCTGAATCTAAGATCTCACAACCACAACTATTTACCATGACAAACCCCTAATCATGTAACCACGAGAGAAATTTCGGAATCAATAACCACAGAAAAATCAAGGATGAACCTAAATCAGTCACCAAGCTCTCACAACACACGAATCATCACCGACTCTAGAAAAAATTCCATTCTCATTACCACATTTCCACAAGTCTGAATCATACTAATCTGATGCATATCCATCGAGCACCCATCTTGGAATAATCACTCTTATCTAACCCACAGATAGAAATGATCAAGTATACAACTAATGATCGACCCATCCAAGCATATAAAACCTCTAAGGATGCCACCAAAACACTGAAGTAGGATCCGTAATTGTAGACAACTCCAGCAACGGAAGAACTAGGCCCACGGGCCACCTAAGCATCGAACCACACCTAGCTGAACCATGCATACAGTGGCAAGATAAATACCAAATAGCCAAAAAACTGTAGCCACATACGGTAGCCTCTCTATACCTTTCCAAAAGCAAGATGAAACTGTAGAACTTCGAAAACCTTCCACCACCCCAATACCACATCGAACCCACTATCTCTGAATCGCCACCCACACAAGTATTCTATTCTGCCAAGAGACATGAATCGGTCCATCCGATTCACCACTAGGCATCCACCCACAAAAGTAAAAAACACGTCTGAACATAGACAGAGAATCATAATCCAGAACCATGTTTGAAATGAGGTAGGTGGTCACATAAGAATATACAAAACTGAAATTGAAACAACCCAAGATATCCCTTCCACGATGTCCATAACACACCTTCCCATTCGTCTGACTTCACAATCAGCCAGTCCGGCCTCATAACAATCATAGACATACTCAATTTATCCATTTTCTCATACTCTTTACAATAATCCATTAAAAGCCAACAATATCAATACTGCCAGAACATCAAGTCACACCGGCCAGTTACTTTACCCTCAGACGGCCACTAGTATCCAGTCATTCTTAGAAACACATTGTTGCTTCCAAAATTTTGAATTATGGTCCTTCCTCCTTCCATTGAAGCATTCCACGATCGATATGGGTCTCACCCAATCGCTAATAATCCAAGTTCTAAATGTCATAGTACCTTTCATTGAGATAGAACTATTGAATCACGACCAATATCGATTACACGCGATCCTTTACTTACCCAACTTCAACTATTATTCAAACCATCATATATCTCATGCCGAAACTTGAAGCAGTTCTTGTCACTCCAATAATTCGTATACTATGAGCACACAACCTCTATTTACCATCAAGGATCTATGCAACGCGTTACAACATTCTGGATAATTCCATAAATAGAGTTATCAACCAAGTTCAAAATCCTCAATAACCATGTAGAGCTATAAGTGCTTCCGGTTGGACACTCGTAAGCCACCTACCATAAGTTGAACAATTCAAACCAATTCAAAAATTGTAGAATTCCTCATACATCAAGTTTACCACCAACACCAATACCAAGTGTTCAGAAAGTAGCTGATAACACATCATACATTTGTGCTGAACAAGTCCACCTTGCATTGTCATATCTAACATAAAAGTAGAAATTTACACAATCCTCAACTTCAAAACTAAGGATCTACACGTGATGTCTTATTCCTTCACATCTCTTAACTTATATCCATCACGCAAGACTCTTGTTCTTCCCGTAAATCATTTATCATTATAGTTTATTGGCCAAACATCCACCGCATATTACCTTTTGCCTTAAGTCAAACTTCTCAAATGAAACTTCATCGAACTCTTCTACAATCACAAGTATTTAACTGCTACAACTCAAAACCATGCAAAAGTCCTTCCAATGGCTAAAAAGTTGATACAACCAATCATCTCTTATCTTGCCAACCCACATTTTGACAACACCAACCCGATTCCTTTTTAATCGTACCTTCTTGCTAAAATCCTTAATTGCCTTTACACGAGTATACTTGTTAAAATTTCTTCATCCATGGCTTATTGTTGCCCATTTCTTTTGACTCATCATGAAGTCATTAGTTCCCAATATAATCATGACCACCCAAGGGTCGTACCTTGTCCTAGAAACAAGACAGAATCGATTCACTCGATCCACCACTATAACTTTCCTTATAATTAATGCTTAACTCAAGCGTTCATAGTAGCAACCACTTGATTTCTCAATCGAGAATGCAACATCAACCTTCTGACCCGATTAGGTGAAACAACTGACAACTCAGATTTCTCCGCTTCCATATATCACTAGTACCACATCATGAACAACCGCTAAATCCACCACTAGAAAACATCAGATCCATTGAGAAGGTCGTACTCAAACAACCTATTCATTTACCCTCATTAAATAGTTGCAAAACATTACCAAAGCACTTTAGTCTCCGGCCAAAAATGATATGCACAAATTCGTAAGCCCGATCGATGGCAGAAACAACATAGCCTATAACCCTAACCAAGATAACATGAGTACCGTCGTAGTCGCCGTACAATGACCCTGTAATGATATACACCCACACTATAAAACCACCGTAGAACTTCTGATTTTGGTTGGTGCAACTTCATCATCATAATATACTACGCAATCCATTCCCTTATGACGAACTTCACAAACTGTAGTTTCCAAAGTCGCAGCACTCTCAACATAGTCATTCTCTTACTTACACCACATTTCATTGTCTAGCCACTTCCGTCGTATAAGTCACACAAGCACTATTCTCGTTGTTGAATAAATGACTGGAGAACTAAGACGTTCCTGAAGTCTCTTAATAAATGTTCATCTTCCAATACCATAAAATCAAAACACATCCCTTGGCCACAACCTTACTCACTCGTCTCGAAGAGAATTCCATGTCTGATCACACTTCCTTTCCACAAGCCTATCACCTCCGCATCAAAATCAGATCTAACACTAAAATCACGCGATGAACCTAAACTCGCACCCACGCAGGACCAACCACGAGTCATTACAATGAGAGAGAGAACAGAGTGAAGTGATAAGAATTAGATCGGACCAAGGACGCACGATAGAGAATCAAGTGATAAAGATCAATCCTAAAAGTCACCATAGCCTCTCGAAGATAAGTACAGACGTCTCCGTACCGATCCTCGAGACGCTACTTAGACTTGGCTTGTACACGTGAGGCCTATGAACCTGAGGCTCTGATACCATTTTGTCACACCCCAAATTCGGATGTGATGGCACGTGTCCATTTCCCACCGGACACATCAACCTAACCCAACCACAACGATAGAGAAGTAGAAATACGAGAATAAAAGATAATAAATAAGCGGAAGACTTTAATTAAGACTCAACACTACCCAGAATTTGTTTGTCACATGTACAAACCTCTAAATACAGAATTCGAATAAAAATATACAAGTCTCAGAGTATAGTTCTCGAATAGAACAAAACTGAAAGTAAAGATAACTCAGAGTATAGTTCTCAGAGTATAGTTCTCGAAATGAACCGCTACCTCTCGAGTATGTCCCGAAGCTCAATCTGCTAAAGAAACTACTAAGCCGAATATGAGAGAGAGCTGTCAACCTACACAATTGTGTAGAAGCAAGGGTGAGTACTTAAAACCACAGGTACTCGCAGGTAACTCTAAACTAAGCAAAACTAGCAGCTACAAACAACTCCTTTCAATCCCAACCGAACCACCGAAACTTCAATCTAGCAGCAAACCAACCAACCTATACTAAACATATCATATTCAACAGCCAGAACCAACAATATATTCTCATCAACCTCAGATCAACAAATAAGAGCAAGTAGATCAAATTCCACATAAGAAGGGTAAACCGATACAATCCACACATCACAGACAAAGATAAGGCAAATGCGATGCAAAATGCAATAATGATGTCATGTAGTCGTGATGCATGTCTGTCCTACGATATACATCTGTTGACGTAATCAGTCCGCGCTGAATACTCAAATCAGAACCCATGGGGCCCATACATGGACCATGTATCACCGCCGGAACCAGATCCCATCGGCATCCAAATTGCTAGCCGGAGCTAGTCCATCTCATATATCTCTAGCCGAAGCTAGTCTCAACTGTGTCTTATATCCATCCATCCTCATATCAGTGTCTCAGAACTCATGCAACAGATAGTTCACACATGGGATGAATAATGAATATGCACATGTCATCAATCACAATCATATCACGATCACATCATAGTATTACACATCATCTGTCTCAATCACAACCATATCACGACCACATCATAGTATTACACATCACATGTCTCAATCACAACCATATCACGACCACATCATAGTATTACAGATCACCTGTCTCAATCACAACCATATCACGACCACATCATAGTATTACACATCACCTGTCTCAATCACAACCATATCACGACCACATCATAGTATCACACATCACCTGTCTCAATCACAACCATGTCACGACCACATCATAGTATTACACATCATCTGTCTCAACATCAATGTCTGTATCAATCATAGCCTACTCATGCTCTTCTATCCCTTCAATATCAGTTATCACATGACTTATTCAACAAATTCAAGTCACATATAACACATTTAGCTCGTTTTATTCCCCATCTTTCATTTACAACAATTTCAATCAACAAATAAAACTCATCCTCAATCCCCATTACTCCCCAACACAATTAGGAAAGTAGTCATGCGTAGTCTAAGAGTTTTACAAAGTTTGGAAGCCACTTTCCTTAAAACGAACTCCAAAAGTTACTTGACTTGAGCCTTTCCTTTCCGAGTATAATCCGGATCGCGATAATGTATTCAAACAATTATTCACAATCACAATTCGAGTCCAATGACACCAAAATCAAGAAATTTAGGGAAAAGGGCAAAACGGTCCAAAAGTCTCATACCGGAAAACGATACCCAAATCTGGAATTTTTGAAGTAAAATGATCCTTAAAGTATTTGGTAGCTAATGGTGAAAACCAATTTGAAAACGAAGTTGAAATCAATTCACAAACTCAATTTGAAGGAAAATCCACGTTCTTGAAGAAGCCTAAAATATTCGGATCCGAAAGCCCGACTCGAAAATGAAATATCTCTTGAAAAACATCTTACCCATGCTTAGATAAGTTCAAATATGAAATTTCATCAAAAACGGAGTTAAGATCGACCTTGAAATTATCAATTTATCAAACTTTAACTTTACCGGGAAAGTCCAAATTGTACGCGGTTAATATGATGAAAATAATCGATGAATCAATAATTTTATGTTAAAATCAATTTACCCATAACATAAGGATCGTAAATATACCTTTTTCATAAAAAACGGAGTCCAAATCGATAAAACCCCAATTTTTCCCAAGAGATTTACGGATAGGGAAAAGAAAAAAAACCAGATAAAGAAATTATGAGAAAATGTCGAATTGAAGATTGAATACTAACCCTCATATTAATTCAAGAAGAAATCCGTAAGAATAACTCCATTCCGATATCTAGAACTCCCGATATGTTCAAAATACCAAATGAACACAGTCTGAGATTTTTATAACAGTACATGTCTGTCATGCACCAGAAAAACAACAGTTAATCTTTCACTAAAAAGACCGTAATTTCCTCATACGATAGTGAAATGACCCGATTCTTTTTTGTAAATGTCTTAAATAATGATACGGACCTGCTCGTTCAATCGGAGCTCAATTTCATGCTCGTTTACCCAGTCAAATATCATTTCTACTCGGTAAACAATTATTTCTTATTTGCGATAAAAGTCCAATCTCGAGTTAGCGAAAATGCACCCAAAATTTGCAGATAAGTCCTATAATTCTTGCTCAAAATTTCAGAACTTTCGGAATAATTTTTCGACCTTTAAAACTAATAATGAACCATTTAGTTGCCACAATTTGCTGAAATAGTGTCAAAACATCCAAGAAGCTTAAAAGCTCACCCAAAACTCATTTGGCACTTCCCGAACACAAACCAAATATGCTATTAGCTTGAAAATGACATTTCGGACTCAATGAAATTGTCGGAATTTGAATTCGAGGTCTCCTTGACCCGGTATCCGATAAGGCGTCAAGAAACTAACTTTAGGCTCAAAAACTCGAAACGCACTCGGGGACTCTAAAAATTCAACCAAGTCTCATTCTAGACTTAGAATCACCCCCTGAATCCAACGGTGCCCTCGGAATTCCATTTCGAGCACCGGAACCTCATTTGTTGACCAAAGTCAACTCTTGATCAAAATTTCACAATTTTTCCAACTTAGGACCTCAAATCTTCGTTTTATCTCCAAATTCGACTCCGTAAATTCTCATACACCCGTTTCGACATTCTAAAACCGCTGGAATCGAAGGAAATTCGATTCGAGTCTCGAAACTCCAAATGACTCGAAATAGCACTTTTAACCAAACTTTAACTCTTAAAAACTCAACTTTCCAAAAACTCAACTTTTCATCAAATTTCCTTCAAACCAACTTCGAAAATACAACAATTACGACTCGGGGAAACTATCGGGAGTGGTAAAACGGTCATTTTATAAAAATTTCCAAAAATGGCCTTTAGGGTCATTACACTAAATGTGTACATACCACAATATCTTTTCGCCAGTTTTTTTATCGTACTTCACGCTAAGAGAAGTGAATGTAAACATATTAATTATTGTATGTTCTGATATAAGTTTGAAAATGTTTAGATTCTTCTTTCATATTCAAATTTTTGTGTGCCATAATATGAACAGTTAGGAACCTGTTTTTAGAATTATATTACTCGCTTCGTTGTTCTGTAGTAGCTGAGGAACATACTATTGGAGCATCGATTTAGCGTAAACCTTTTGATTGGCAACATTAAGTTAATAAAGAGGAAACATTTCTCAGAAAGCGTCGGAGGTTCTCGGATGATAAGTGTTTTGGAAAACCTTCTCTATACCAATAGTTATTGTCTGTAGCCTACTTGGTAATTGTTTCCATATATATATTTCACCTTATTTTTCCACTACCAAAGTCTTTGAAAATTAACCATCCAAGAACTTTCTCAAAATGATCAGTTCTTCTGTAAGGCTTTTTAACTGTGATCTAGTAATGATATCCAAAGAAGAGGTTCAAGGCGTTCATCAAAATTTTTGAGAGTTTTTGAGGAATTTCGCCATGGATTTGATCCCTAAGAGGTATGTAAGTTTCCATAGTGATGAGTTCGTTCACCCACATGCCAATCATGTTTTACATTATTGAATTCATCCATAAAGATTGATAAATAAAGTTCTTGATGAGTTTCTTGAAGTGTTGTTATTCGTTCTTGAATTTTGATGTTTAGTTGAGTTCTTTGAGGTGAAGATTTTGTTAAGGGGTTGAGTAAATTGACAGTTCTTGAGTGGGCTTTGCTGGAATTATTCTGAGTTATAAGAATTCAAGAGTTTTTACCTTAGAATTTCAGTGGGTATGAGTTGAATCGAGTTTGGGAGTGGAAGAAAAGATCGGACAAAATTTTGGTGCCAGGTCCGCGTTGCGGACTTGATCCCCCAGAGGAATTATTCTCTATCTGCATCGCGGAGAGAACGCGGACTCCACTGTTTCAAAAATTATTTTGCGACCAAATATTTTAATTCATCTCCGCGTCGCGGACTTGCTCCCCAGACAATGTTTTTCAACTATGTCTTATTATTAACTATCTGAAGCTGATTTAATCATCACAACATTCTTCCTATCATAATTCAAGGTAGAGTTAAAAGTTAAGTCTTGAGAGTTCTTTCGAGTATTTTGAGGAAATCCATTTGAGTCTTTTTGAGGAGTCTTCTGCAATTTCTAATAATATGTATCGAACTCGAGTAAGTGAGTATGAGAATGAAGAGAACGTATTCATGAGTTTACATTATCATTGAGATCCTTGAGTCAAGTCGTTCATGCACATAAATTTCGCATGAACTCCATAAGCTGAGTATCTTTGAGAGGAGTAGCATCTTCAAGTTCTAAGTTCTTGAGCATTGAGTTTTAATCCTTTCGAGGTTATATTCCTAATCATGAGACTACTACATGTTACCTATGAAGTCCTTGAGTTGAGTTGCTCATGCCCAAAATTCCACATGAACCCTATGAGTTGAGCATTCTTGAGATGAGTAGTATCATGATGTCCTTGAGTTGAGTTGTTCATGCCTATAATACCACATGTACCCTATGAGTGCATCCTTGAGTCCTTGAATTCTGAAGTTGTTGAGTTCCGAGTATTGAGTTCAATGTATGGTTATTGAAAACCTTAAATCGAGTCGTTCACGTCCATAATTCAGTATGAACCCTATTTTGAGAAGTCTCTTACAAATTTTTCTAAACTTATTTTAAGACTTGAGTACTTGAGTATGAGGATGAGTAAAGTTGAGTGCATTTTTCAAAATGAATATATGGGAACTAAGTATTCTCAAAGAGTAAATGTTTTCACATTTAAAAGAGGAGAAAACTAAGATTTTCAAAAGAGTTTAAGAGGAGTTTTGAGTACTATCTCTTTTTAGAGAAATCTTTTGAGTAATAATCTCAAACCAGAGGAAGAGAATTTTTTTTAAGCATATGAGCTAAGTTATATTTTGGGAGTAATATTGAGCACCGAAATGGGGGGGGGGGGAGAGTTCTAACAACTCACCACCCCCATAAACCATGTAGCCAACGTGGGTAGAAAAAGGCTATACTTTTTAGATGATTCTTTATTGCTTTTAAGCATAGACTAGTGGATCCACTTAGTTAGTAGGTCCTATACCCCGGTAAAGTATAGGATAGTTCTGGCAGTGTGGGCTAGACATTGTATCATCACATAGCTCATAGTGTTGGTTGTCGGTTAGATAATCTCCTACACAGAGTTATTTTGTATTTTCATATACATAAGAGTTATTATTGTGTTCTTACATACACTTGAGTTATTATTGTATTTTTACATACAATTGAGTTTCTATCTACTATTTTAAAAGTTTTCCATATATTGCATCTTTTATTGTTGCTTTATGTTGGAATGGAGTATTTTTGAGTTAAGAAGCTTTAGTCGAGTATCTTTGAATTGAGTATCGTTGAGTTGAGACCTATTTCATTAAGTTGAGTTGAACTATGTTTCATTGAGTTGAGTTGAGCTATGTTTCAGTGAGATGGGTATCTTGTTGTTGAATTGAGTATCTTATCCTTGAGTACTTCTGAGTTGAGTAAGTTTGAGTACCTTTGAGTATCCTTGAGTACTTCTAAGTCGAGTAAGTTTGAGTACCTTTGAATATCCATGAGTACTTCTGAGTCGAGTAAGTTTGAGTATTCTTGAGATTGAGTTGAGTTGAGTGAGTTTGAGAAGATGTAAGTATGTTTTTTTCTATCAGTTCAAGCTTATGCTTATGCTTTAGAATTCCCCTTACATGCTCGTACATTTCACGTACTGACGCCATTTGACCTGCATTTTTTTATGATGCATATACAGATATTCAGGGTCATAAGCTCCATCGATGGTGAGCTTTCTTGCGTTCGGAGGGTTCCACTTGTACTTTCAGTTAGTTAGAATGTCGTGGGTTTTGTCCCGACTTCCATCTTTGTCAGTTAGAGGCTTCATAGATAGACAGTAGAGTTTGAGAAGTCTATTTCATTTATTATGTTAAATGTTTTAAAGACTTGAGTTTCCTATTTCTAGCTTATTGAATCATTTGAGTTAAAGCTTTGTATTTGAGTTCAATGAATTTTATTCAGTTTTAAGCTTTGTATGCTTGAGTTAGTCATCCACTTGTAGTCAGCTAGGATGAGGGTTGGCTTGGGGACCAATAATGGTTCTCGAGTGTTGGCCATGTCGAGGGTGTAGACTCGGGTCATGATAAAAAACTACCTCACATCTCAAAACAAACTACCTCACAAGTGTAGAATCAAGGAGTGAGTATCAAATAACATGGTACTCACAAGCAAGCCGCTAAACATGAGGTAAACCAAAATAGAATACGGATACTCCTATCATTCCAACCGAACCTCCACAATTACAACCTGCACAGAAACTAGCCCAAGTTAACAATCCAGAATTCACATAACACATAGTTCAATAACCGCATCTCAACCATTATAGATCATCGACACTCAAGTGTCAAGCTCATCAATCATAAGCTTCACAAAAGCACTCACAAGTTTACATATGGTAATGATGTACAATGCAATGCAATGAAATGAAAAGTAAGGTGACGCATGTATGCCTTAATGATATCCGTTGAATATCATGTGGAACCCATGAAAGACACACAAGGGTCCATGTACCCGCCGAAATCATTTTCTATCGGCATAATCACCACTAGTCGAAATTATTTCCCGTCGACATCGCCGGAACCATTTTTCATTGGTATCACCAAAACCATTTCTCATAGGCATTATCAGAAATAGATCTCATCACAATGTTACAGAACCAATACAAATAGGCATGTTTACAATAATAAGGAAATGAAAACTTCCATATCAATTCACAATTTATAACACCCAACTATAGTGTTTCATGAATAACATGTCAATATTTCCACTCAAATCATTCACAATATAACACACATCAAATTACTGTCACGTTGCCTTTTTAACTATCCATTTTTCATCATTAGGGTCAATAAATATGAACAATTCAACTTATCACAAATTCTCATTACTACCCAATACATACAACAAGAAAATACAAGATACTACATGCTTAACAAAGGCCTAGAAGTTCACTTGCCTCAATTAATAAAACAATCACTCCGCAACTTGAGTCTTCCCTTTTCATTGGATCTCCTAATCAACAAAATCTATTGAATAATAGAATCACAATGAGAATTTGAATCTAATTTCACTCATATCAAATTTTTTGAAAATGGGGCCAAATTTATGCAAAAATTTAACTCTGAAAATGAGGGTTAAATTTGAAATTTCGTACAAATTTGTGTTACCCAAAAAGTTGAAACTCATTGGTGAAAACCATTTCAAAAATGGAGTTCAAGCAAGACCCTTCAAGAACCTTTAAGATTAGGATCAAAATTCATGTTCAACCCTCAAAATCACAAAATAGTTAATGGGATAGAGATATGGAGAGTTATAAATCGTTACCCAATCGATAAATCTTGTAAACTCTTTTTGAAATTGCCAAAACCGAGCTCTTGATAATAAAAAATAGAGAAATAAAATTGATACCCCGACGTTGAAAACATTCTATCTAGGTCTCAATTGCTCATCGCGATCACTACCCCAAACCACGCAGTCGCGCTGAGTAAAGTAGTCAACCTATTTATTTTGACCAATGCAATCACGATAGGACTTCACGTGATCAGGGAAACTAAGCCTATGTGATCACAGTGGTCCACACGCGATCACGACTCTCTAAGGCTGGCAAACGGACCGGTTTTTGTCCGGTCCGATTCCCGTACCGGTAAGACTGGTACCGGTTGAACCGGTAAGGAACCGGTCTTATAGGTACCAGAACCGGTACCGAAACGGAATCCGGATTTTTATTCGGTTGATCCGGTTCAGTAAGAACCGGTTCCGGTCCGGTTCAACGGTCAATTTTAGTTTTTTTTTTTTTTAAAAAAAATTTGAACGTTATAGAGCCGTTGGGCCCTTTTAGCCGTTGGGCTGGGGCCCAAAACGGCTCCAAACAGCCCCCCACCCCTCTCTACCCCTTAACACTATAAATATACTCATATTTTTTCATTTAAATCACAAATTCACAAACTATTTCATTAATATCTTATAAAATCTCTTAATTTTCAATCTCTCATAAATTTATAATTATTATTTTGTGATATTGACTTGGAGTTCGAATTTCGGAGATTTATTTGAAGTAAATCGGAAGCTTCAATTGGCATCTCTCAATTTCGGCTTTGGTTATACGTCTACTTTTACGTAGACGTTCGGTACATTCGTTCCAACTTTAATTTTTTATTTGTTTATTAATGAAGTTATTTTATTTTTTTGTTATATTATCTTTGCTTGTTTTTCATAATATTAATTATTTTAAACTTGAACATGAATTTTGAAAAATATAGTGGTAAAAGACCAATGTCGGAAAGAAAAAATAATAGGGGAGGAGGAAGTAGTTCTAATTCTAAAAATTTGCCACCTCCTAGATTTAGAATTAATACTAATGATTATACTCATGTTGATGAAACTTCTTTTACACGAGACTCACGACCTATTGAATTTAATTCCGAAAATGAAGTAGATCATGAAATTTTAAATAGATGTTTTACTAATTTTGAGGAAGAATTAGATGAGGATGTAGAAATAAATGAGGAAGATGATGAGACCCCTACCCCTACTCGTCCGGCTACCGAATTACCGGAACAAGATGAAGTCCCCTCTTTACCTACTTTTTCAAAGACCGCTGTACGTGTTAAAAGATCTTTAGTATGAAAATTTTTGGTACAAAAAGAGGAAAAAACTAATGTTACTTGCACGAAATGTAAATTGATCATGAAACATGTAACTACGGGTACACAAGGGGGAACGGGACGACTAAGAACACATTTGAGAAAGTGTAATAAAGAATTTGCTCGCCTAGATGATATAGAAAGGGCTAATATAAATGGAATACCTCAACTTGAAAATTCTATGGGAGTTGGAGGTTCTAATATGGTTCAAAGTGTATTAAATATGACTAACCCGGCTAGCCGAAGCACACACCGCACATATAGTAAAGAAAAAGATCGTAGAGAATTAGCTAAAATGGTTGCTGTTTGTGGTTTGCCTTTTTCATTTCCTTCACATCCTGGTTTTATTCAGTATATTCGGGAATTGTATAACCCAGATTATGAAGATATTCTAAGAAGTACAATTAAAAGTGATCTTTTTAAATATCAAAAAGAATATTGTCATTTTCTTCGTTGTTTATTTGTTTATTATGATGGTAGATTATCTATTACTTCTCATATGGGACGTAGTCCTAATGGTAATGATTATTTTACAATTACTGTCCATTGGATTGACCATGAATGGAACATGCAAAAACGAATATTAGGATATAAATATGTTGAAGAAACTAAAATCGGTGCTTATATAGCAACAAAAATAGGCTCTATTTTACAATTTTATGGAATATGTGATAAAATAATGAGTGTCACTTTAGATAATGCTTCTAATAATTTAAAATCAATTGATTATTTAAAATGTAGATTTTGTCCAATTGATAATGATTCTTTTCATATTAAGTGTGCCGCACATGTGTATAATTTGATAGTAAAAGATGGTATTTCTCAATTTGAAATTTCTTGTGAAAAAATTAGACTTGCTTGAATTGGATTTTTAAAGCTAAAATAAAAGCTAGAATTACAGAATTTAAAAATCATTGTAAAGAATGTGGACCTGAATATAGAAAAGTTCCAAAACAAGTATGCACTAGATGAAATTCTGTATTTGAAATGCTTCAAGTTGCTTATATTTATCAAGAGCCGGTACAATTAGTTTTTAATGCTCATAATGCGGACCCGAATTTGAGAATTGGCTATGAAGATTGAGAAAATACAAAAGAACTTATTGAATTTTTAAGTGTTTTTTATAAAGCGACAAATGCTGCTTCTGGTCAATATTATCCAACTATTTCTTTTGTTTTAGTAAATATTTGTGCTATTTCATCTGAATTTGCAAAATATAAAGGAAAAGATCGATTTGAAAATTCCCTTGCTTTTATGATTGAAAAATTCAAAAAATATTTTTTCCTTATTCCTCAAATCTATTTGACTGCTACTACTTTCAACCCAAATTACAAATTAAAAGGTGTTGAAAGAATGGTTGAAAAGATTTATGCAAATTTAGAAATTAAAGATGATGAAACTCCTAGTGTTGAAGATTGTAAAAGTAGCATATATATAAAAGCTAGAGAGTTATATAATACATATAAATCTATGGATAAAAATATTCCAATAGTTGAACCTCCATCTTGTAAACCTAGAAGCGATGATACGGATGATTGGATGGATGATTATCTTGAGCTTGAATCATCTACTAATAATGATTTTGATATATATTTCAATCAGGCACAGGAAAAGATTAGGCATGAAGAAGGACAACTTCAAGCTCCAATATTAGTATGGTGGAAGAATCGTGAAAATCAATTTCCGACCCTTGCTAGGATTGTTCGAGATGTGCTAGCGATTCAAGAATCATCGGTCGCTTCGGAGCAAGCCTTTAGTGCAGCGAGATTTATGATTGGAGATCATCGATATTCATTAGCAAAGGATAGTTTGGAAATATCGGTGTTGTTTCGAGATTGGGTCAATGCCTAAAGAAGAAATACCGGACTACCACAATTAAATAGCCAAATAGAAGACGAAATAGATGAAATATTTGGTGATAATAGTGATGATGGTATGGAAGCAATGGAAGAAGAACGACAAATACAAGTTCCAAAAAATGTTTCTTTTGAAATGATACAAAAGTTACGAAAAGATTTTAAAAATCGTTTCAATTGTTAGTACAATAATTAATATTCAATACCTAGATTATGTACTCTTTGTCTCTTTCTAATATTTGTATTGTACAATTTATTTATTTGAATAAATATACGGCTATTCGCCTTGATTTTCTTTTAAAATAGTCTCTTATATTTAATCCAAGTCATTTTAGAAATTTAATTTTCAGCTATTTTAATATTAGTTTAAAGTTTAAACTTTAATATAAAATTAAATTTTAAGGTTTAAACTTTAAATTCAATATAAACTTTAAACTTTAAACTTTAAAGTCAATTTTAAACTTTAAATTCAATATAAAGTTATAAACTTTAAAATTTAAAGTCAATTTTAAACTTTAACGTTTAAAGTTTAAACTTAAATTCAATTGAAACTTTAAAGTAACTTTAAAGTTTAAAGTTTTAAATTGAAGTTTTTTAATAATATAATTTTATTAATTAATAATATAATATTATATAATAATTAAAGTTTATAAAAAAAAAAAAAAAAATTACCGGTACAAAATGATCCGGTAAGAACCGGTTCCGGTCTGGTCCAAACCGGTAACTAAGGGACTGGACGGAACCTTTGGAAATTTCCGGTAAAACCGGTCCCGGTAAGACCCGGTTCCGGTAACGAAATCCGGTAACGAGGACCGGTTTCGGTAAAACCGGTCCTGTCCGTTTGCCAACCTTACGACTCTCGCAAAACTGACTCCATGCGATCCCAAGAGAGGATCTCATGAAGGCGATGCCCAAAATACCAATCACCAGAAACAGAAAACAAACAATAATCATACAAGGGACAACATTTCTGAATGGACCCTCAGGATTCGTTCAGAACTCTGAGTATACAAACCATGCATGCTACCCAACTAAATTTGACGTTCTGAACTCAATGAAACCGTTGAAACATGGTTTCAAGGTATCTTTGATCCAAAACCTATGAAAATTGCAAGAAACTTAAAGCTCAAAAATACCAAAATCTTCTCAGAACCTTTGAAAATTCAATCTAGTTTCCCTTAGGCCTAAAATCATCCCCCAAACTAATGGAACCGTCAAAATTTTATTGCAAGCATCCAAACTCCGAGTGTTGACCAAAGTCAACTCAAAAACTAAATTCAATTAAACCTCCAACTTATAACCTCAAATCCATGAAACACCTCAGAATTAGAAAGCGACATCACTCCTTGACCAAATTTTACATTCCGGAGCTATGGATCTGACGAAATTCTATTCTAAGACTCGATTATCCGATTGATGCCAAAAACCACTCTCAAAGACTTTAACTCAAGAAAAAAAAATCAAAAATTCCAAAAATCACAACTTGTTAATCAAATTCAAAACCAACTTCACAAATTGATCGAAAAAGCCTCGGGGAAACTATCGGGAGGGGTAAGATGGTAATTTTACAAAAAAATTCAAAAAATGACCTTTCAGGTCATTAGAGTATGTATCTTGTGCGATTCACATGTAACATGTATCTTGGATACAAGATACATAGGAAAGTGATGAGAAAGATTGGAGGAAGGTGAGGAAATCGAGTGAAATTTATTTTGTAACCCAAATACATGTGAATCCATTTGGAAATAGTGTATCTTAAACAAATTACACCTAATTTTGACCCACATATTCCGAGATACATGTATTTGAATGTATATGGTCACACCAAAATTTGATAAGATTCGTAATATTACAAACTATAATGTATCTAAGTAATTTTCCCCTAAACTAGTAGGATTTTAGTAATTTTTCCTTATTATCAATATGACCCCTAATTAAGTAATTTTATTAGTTTTTATATATATAAATTTAAATACATATTTAAATAGTTTTTAGCTATTATATTTGAAAATAATTTGATAACGACATTCAAAACTCAAAACACTTTAGACATTATAGTTCATATGTATCGACCCTAGTTAACAACAAAGCAACAAAGTCAAGCACTAATATTGTTGTCTTGTGTCCTTATGGTACGCTGAATTGATAACATGTGATGATTACTTATATTTGTTATCAATATGACCTCTAATTAAGCAAATTTATTAGTTTCTATGTTTAATTAAATTTAAACTACACATTTAAATGATTTTACAAAGATATAATTTATTAGTTTTTCAATAACAACAATCAAAGTTCAAATGTACGACCTTAGTTAACAACAATCCGATGAAATCACACATTAATGTTATAGTCTTGCATCCCTATGTTATGTCATTTGATAACTTACAAATTATTACTTAATTTGGTATTAATATGACTTAAAATTAGGTTATTATTAATTATTATGTTTAAATAAATTTTGACTATATCGATATAGTTTTTAAAATTAGTATAAAAGATCATATTTTAATTGTAGTACTTTTTGTATCAAATTGATATAGTTTTCTCATATCAATTTGATGAAATCATATATTTAAAATTGTTGATAAATTTCACACAATTAAACTATTGATAAGCGGAAGGTGACAAGTTAGTATAGTTTTAATTTCATCAAATTGATATAAGAAAACTCGGGTTTTTCAACCTTGGGTTTTTTCGGATTTTTTTGGGTTGTTTCGGATTTTTCCAGTAAAGTATTCATACAAACATATAATTTACTTGTACTTCAAATATTTCTTTAGTCCTACCAAAATACAAATATCTAATGTGTTTCTTAAAAAAAATAACACAAAATATGATATGATTAATGACACTAAAATATCCAATAATAATAATAATAATAATAATAATAATAATAATAATGACATCGCGCAAAGCAAACATTGCAAATTAACAAGTCATAATGAAAATGATCATAATTTAAAAGTACTAAATCATGCTAAAATAAGTTCAATAAGTATTAGTTACATGACTAAATATTAAAGGAAATTAAAATTAGATTATGTATTTTAATTGTCTAAACCAATGTAAAACTAAAGAAAAAAAATTCAATATTATTGTCATTCTTAGTGTTGAATTGATTTTCTTTTTGCATTTATATTAATTTGATATTGATTTAAGCTTTATTATAATTACCAACATCTTTGGTCCATTCAGAATTCTAAGTCAAACTTGAAATAATATATTAAAATATAAAAACTATGAAAAAGTATAAGAAATATTTTAAAATTATATCAAAGTAAATATTATTATGTATAAAATAAAATTTAAAAGTTATATATATAATGTCGGGTTGGTTTGGTCTCGGGTTGTTTTTTTTTTTTAGTTAAAACCAAACAAGCCCAAATATAGTTGGATTTTTTTTTCAATACCAAACCAAGTCAAACCAAACCACTAGTAGGATTTTTTTTCCGATTTGACTCGGTTTACGATTTGATTCAGTTTGCGGTTCAGTTTTGTACACCCCTAAAGAGCACATTTGCTCTAAAATATTAAAATTGTGAAATTTATTTTTTAGTTAGCTTTGACAAAATTGATGAATTTTTAGTGACAAAGCAATAAGAGATTGACTTTTGCGTGATAAATCTAAAGTTTGAATGATTCTTAGGTTAACTTTTTTAATTCGTGTGTGATAAATTTTAGAAATTAAATAATTTTTATATAACAATAATAAATAAATAATTTTGTGTGATAAGTAAACAACTTAACGAACATAAATCTTTTGTATGTATTTACTTTTAGAATTTAGAAAATAATAAAAATTGACTTTATTTGAAAGAAAAAAGGTTTGTATGGTCTTTTTAAATATTTAAGGCCATTTTTGAGCCACATAATTGTGGTCATTTAGTAGCTCTATATATTAAATTCGGGACTTTGAGATATTTGTATTGTCCTACTGCCATGCATCGTTTTCCCACTTGCATGCTTTTATGAGTGAATTTTGAGGAAGTTGGGTATCATACCATTATGCTTTTAGGAGTAAGCATAATTGTCTTCTGGTCGGGACCAAACCGTTTTGGTACGAGAGAAGTATTGAAGACTTTTAAACTTTTGTCACGATTCAAAATTACAAGTCGTGATGGTACCTATGTTTTCAATCGATAGGTAAGCTAATCCAATACTTTTACTAATTCAATTCAATATAAATAAGGGAAAAGTACTTGACAAGTAGAATATATCGAGCACTAAGTCTTTCATAAGTATAAATTGCGGAAAACTAAAATATCATCCAAGATTTGGTGTCATAAGTACAAGAACTTCTAAACTAGAACTAAATGACAAACCTAGATGTAAGGAATATACTGTCTGAATACAAAAAATAATAATAAATAAAGACAGAGAGAGATGTGGGCCACAGAACAACCAAGCAGCTCACCACAACTCCTAGATAACTCAAGCTCAACTCTGAAAGCTCCACGAAAAGTGCTTGAATTTTAAATTCAATCTACACCACAAAAGAGTGCAACAAGTGTAGTATGAGTACGAAATCACGTGTACCCAGTATGTCTCATAGACCGACAATGAAGAAGTAGTGACGGGAGTATATAAGAAAATATATCCTTTAATTTTACAATCTACAATATACTTATTAGTCAAGTTTCATCTAATAAGGATAATCAAATTGTAACACCCCAGAAATTTTTTGAGCTAAAACTTGAACCATCCTTCGTAGTGAGTAAGTTTTTACCAAGGAATTTAAAATTTCTTAAGTGTTAAGGTCACTAGATGTAGCACCTTGTGTTCCAAAAAGAGCTAGAGAGAATTCATTCAAGTCATTCCTAAGTTCTTCTAAGATTTGGGTCAACTTCAAATGACCATAACTCTCAGTACATGATGAGTTAGGTATGCCATGACATGGAAAATGAAAGGCCTTTGAATTGTCTTTCCAACTCCACCAAGTTTACTAAGTTTCAAGGTCGGATGAGTGAGATATGCCATTTTTAAGTCAGACTGTCCAAATAAGGAAAGTTACCTGAAAATGGTAAAGGGTATTTTGGTCTTTTCCTTACCCAATCAAATTTAATTCATTTTTAGTAAGGTTTTAGGGGTCTAATATGATTAGGTTCAGTTTTATAATCCTAATATACATCTAGGGTTTTAGTTGAGAGTTCAAGAAGAGAAAAAAGGAGAGGATCAAAGCGTTCGTCGAGGTTCTTGAGTTTTGTTGCGGATTTCCACCATGGGTTTAATCCTTAAGAGGTATTTAAACTTCCATAGTGTTGGGTTCGTTCACCCACACGCCACCCATGTTATTTTCAGCGCAATTTCATTCTTGAAGTTGAAAGATTATAGTTCTTGATGAGCTATTGATAAATGTTCTTGAAGTTCATTATAAATCTTGTTTTGTTGGGGTTTGATAATTTCTTGATATTAAAGTGAGTGTTTTGAGGGATATATTGACTATATTAGAGTGTAATTATGTTAAGTAATTGAATCCAAGTGATTGGGGAAGAAATCGTTCGATTCTAGGCTAGTTAGGGTGAGAAAACGAGCATAGAATTTTGTCGAATTTTCTTGGTTGGGTCCTGGCGCGACGCGCCAGCCAGTGCGCCCCAAATCATGTTCTGTAGTTTAGGGGCTGGCTCTCCACGCCACTCAGTGCGCCAACGTCGCCTGCCCCGTCCAGTTTGCAGTCGGTTGCTCTGTTTGAGTTCTTTTAAGATGTACCTTCACTCCCTTTTGATTCTAAACACTCTAAGATACTTCTAAACACCTAGAAATCATTCATAACATGAATCATAACCTTGAGTTCATAATTCAAATTCAAGGTAGAGTTAAGAGTTAAGTTTTGAGAGTTCTTCCAAACATTTTGAGAAAGTCCCTTTGAGTCTTATTGATGAGTCTTCTACAATTTCGAGTAACTTGTTTCAAGACTCAAGTAAGTGAGGATAAGAGTGAGGAGAATGTATTCATGAGTCTAATCTGCCATCGAGATCTTTCATATCATGAACCATAACTCTTGAATTCAGAATTCACATTCGAGAGAGAGTTAAGAGTAGAGTTCAAGAAAGTCTCTGAGTCCAATTGTGAATCCTTTGAGATCAACTATCGATTTGAACTACGTTTTGAGAAAGTAAGCATGAGAATGAGAAGAGTTGTATACATGAGTTTCATTTTGTTATTTAGACCCTCTAGTCAAGTTGTTCATGCCCATAAATTCCGCATGAACTCCATAAATTGAGTATCATTGAGAAGAGTAGTATCAAGTTCCTAACCTTTTCGAGATTATATTCCTAATCATTGGACTATTACATGTTACCCATGAAGTCCTTGAGTTGAGTAGTTCATGCCCATAATTCTGCATGAACACTATAAGTCGAGTAGTCTTGAGATAAGAAGTATCTTTGAGTCCATGAGTTGAGTTGTCCATGCCCATAGTGCATGAACCCTCTGGGTCAAGCATTATTGAAGCGAGTATTATTATTGATGTTCTTGAGTTCTGAGTTGTTTAGTCTCGAGTATTGAGTTCTAGTTACGATTATCGAAAACCTTGAATTGAGTCGTTCACGTCCATAACTCGGCATGAACTTTATTTTGAGAAGTCTTTTACAATATTTTAAAACTTGAGCATTGAGTTGAGTAAGAGTAAGAGTGAAGTTCATTTCTTCAAAAGATTATATGGGAACTAAGTATTTCCAAGAGTAAAATGTTTTCACATTTAAATAAGAGAGGAAACACCAATTTTTAAGAGAGCTTTTAAGCTAGTTTTTGAGTAATAATCTCAAACTACAGAAAGAGTTATGTTTTTAAACATATGAACTAAGTATATTTTTGGGAGTTGTATTGAGTATCGATATGATGATGAGTTCAGATAACTCAAGTCTTCATAAACCATGTAGCCAACGTGGGTAGAAAGTGTCATATTTTTTAGATGATTTCTTAATGATTTTTAGCATATACTAGTGGATCCACTTAGTTGAGAGGTTCTATACTCCAGAAAGGTATAGGGTAATTCTGAAAGAGTGGGCGAGATGATGTATCAACACATAGCTCATAGTGATGGTTGTCGGTTAGAAAAATTCCCACAGAGTTATATTGTATTTTTATAAACACCCTGAGTATTATTGTATTTTTCAATACATTGAGTTACTATCTACAGTTTTACAGCTTTCCATATATATTGCATCTTTTACTATTGTTTTATCCTTGACTATCATGAGTTGAGTATTTTAAGTTGAGTACGTTTGAGTTGAGGTGAGTATCTTGAGTTGAGTACCTTTGAGTTGAGTATCATATCTTTGAGTTGAGTATCTTATTCTTGAGTTGAGAAGAGGTATTTATGTTTCCTTTTTATTAAGTTCAAACTTATGTTTATGCTTTAGAATTTCTCTTACATGCTCGTACATTCCACGTACTGAGCCATTTGGCCTGCATCGTTTCTTGATGTAGATACAGGTATTCAGGATCATCAACATGAGCTTCGTTGATACCACATGTAGTTCGAGTTAGCTATGGTGAGCCTCTTTACTTTCGGAGGGTTCCACTTGCACTTTTAGTTATATCAGTTATTAGGATTTCGTAAGTGTTGTCTCGACTTCCATCTTTGTCAGTTAGAGGCTTCATAGATAGGCAATAGAGTTTTAAAAGTCTGTTCATTTATTTTGGTAAATGGTTTAAAGACTTGAGTTGCCTATTTTTGGTTAGTTGAATATTTTGTTACATTCAGAGTAAATCCATTGAGTTAAAGCCTTGTATTTGAGTTTCATGAATTTCATTCAGTTTTAAGCTTTTGCATGCTTAAGTTAGTCTTCCGCTTGTAGTCAGCTAGAGTGAGGGTTCACTTGGGGGCCAGTAATGGTTCTCGAGTGTAGGCTCGGGTCGTGACACAAATGTCACGTAATATCCAAACACCAATGAAACACATAATAAAACAAGAATGAAGGATGTAATGAGATGCAATGTAATGCAAAATCATGAAATGATATGCCCCAAATGCCAAGTACTCTCTCAACCATATATACACGATACTTCTCAGAAATACATCGAGAGTTTGTGACTCACGGGGGACTCGTGAGGTCCATATACTGACACATACAATCTCTACGTGTCTGTGCGAATAATCTCAACGCACTATCATAGAATCAAAATATCCTTAGCACAGACGATCTCCACATCCCCAACTTATAATCATAACTCGATCTCAACACGCACGATCTCCACGTATTTGACCTTTACTCATACTTAATGTCATGTCAATGCATGTGCACAATATGAAATCAATAAATGGGGGACACTGAAGTATCTCAATATATCAAATGTCGCTATGACATATAATCACCTCACTTATCACAAATATACGGGTTCAATAAAGAAACACAATCACACAAAAGAAACCAAGTCACTAATACATCAGCTAATGCCCATATATTTTGACATTTTCGAATTACAATCTATCATATTATAGTAATACATTTTCTCTTTAATAACACCGGTACTTGCACCAATGTCCGTCACAACATTGGTATGAGACCCGCCATATTTCACCCTTATCCATTGTCTATTCTATTTTTAGTCTTTAATTAGACAACTTCCCTCAACGAAGTCTAGAAAGTTTTAACATACCTCGAATGTCGAACACGTGTCACGAATCCTCAAAATTTTGCCTTTTCCTTTTATAAAGCTTCATAACATTCACAATCAAATAAAAAAATGCATTATTCATAAGTAAATGTGTCCGTAGATGCCCATATTTCTATACTTCCATCCCAAATTCCAAAGATCACCCAAAAGGTTCAATCCAAACCGACAAGAACAAACCTAGAATTTTAGTGAGACTAAATCACCCCTAAATTATAGAGCACAAATTTATAATCAAATTCCTAATGTTGATGTCAATTAATTTTTTAAATCTCATATTTCACCAATTAACATAAAATCTAATGATATTTATATAATACATTACATATAATATTTTATTACTTATCTCAATATACCAAAACATTGAAGTATAATGTGATCAACCACAAAATATTCTCTTAATCAAAACTACATGCCCAATAAATTTAACTATGGAAACAACCTCTTGAACAACAGGACCTTAATCTTCTGCAAATCTATTCTATATGTTATACATTATACATAATATCTAATATGCAATTTCTAAGAATTAATTCATCAAGTGCCATTAACATCATTATCTAATGATGGTCATTAAATATTTTGTCCCCCCACCCCCTACCCATCAAACTAGAAATACCATAAAATTACATTGACAAATTCCAATTCTAAACGTTAACTTTTGATTCCTTTTTCTTTCTTCTCATGCACCTTAAGCTATAACCTTACCTCGCTGCATCAACACATAACCTAGTTCTTCTCATGCACCTTAAGTTGTCTAGAAGCATAAGCTATAACCTTACCTCGCTGCATCAACACACAACCTAGGCCGACTCTGGATGCATCACAATAGATCAACAATTGTCTGAACCCTTTGGTAGAGTCAAAACATGAGTTGTAGTCAACATGGTTTTCAGTTTTGAGAGAACTTCTTGCACTCATCTGACCACTGAAACGTGACATTTTTCTGAGTCAACTTAGTTAATGGAGAAGCTATGGACGAAAATCCTTTCACGAACCTTCTGTAATAATAGTCTAAACCCAAGAAACTTCTGATATTTGTTGGAGAGGTGGGTCTGGGCCATTGTTTCACTGCCTCTATTTTCTGAGAATCCACTCGGATCCCTTCGCTAGACACTATATTCCCAAGGAAAGCAACTGATTGTAACCAAAACTCACATTTGCTAAACTTAACGAATAATTGGTGATCTTTGAGAGTTTGCAGGAGAACCCTCAAATGAGTCGTATGTTATTCCTCATTCCTACAGTAAATGAGGATATCATCAATAAATACGATAACGAACAAGTCCAAATACTGCTTCAACACCCTGTTCATTAAATCCATGAAAGGTGCAGATGCATTTGTTAGTCCAAATGGCATAACTACAAATTCATAATGACCATACCTAGTTCTGAATGTTGTTTTCGGGATGTCACTATCTCTGACTCTAAGCTGATGATAACCAGATCTGAGGTCTATCTTCAAAAAATGACTAGTACCTTGAAGTTGGTCGAACAAGTCATCAATCCTGGGGATTGGGTACTTATTCTTGATTGTGACTTTGTTCAACTGCTGATAGTCAATGCACATCCTGAGAGAACCATTTTTTTTTCACGAACAACACTAGTGCATCCGATGGGGAAATACTGGTCTGATGAAGCCCTTATCTAGAAGGTCTTTCAACTACTTTTTCAATTCCTTAAGCTTTGCTGGAGCCATTTTGTAAGGACGAATAGAAATATGCTGGGTATTTGGAAGGAGATCAATTTCAAAGTCGATTTCCCTTTCAGGATGAACTCTAGGAAGATCTTCTGGAAGCACTTATGGGAACTCATGTACTACCAAAACTAACTCAAGAGTTGGGGTTTTAGAGATGGAAACCCGAACTAGATGATAGAGATAACCCTTGGAAATCATCTTTCTGGACTTAAGGTAAGAGATAAATTGACCTACAGGCACTGAGCTACTACCCTTCCATTCTAGGATTGGCTCGTCAGGAAATTGGAAACGAGCTATCCTAGTTCTACAATCGACTGAGGCATAACATGAATGTAACCAATCCATGCCTAGAATTACATCAAAGTCTACCATTTCTAAGTCTACAAGATCTGCTGAGGTGAATTTCTGAGAGACTGTGACAGGGAAATTTATGTATACCCGTCTAACTATAACTGGGTCACCAACTGGAGTAGAGACTGAGAAGGGTTTTGAAAAAATTTCTGGACAGACACCAAAGTTCACTTCTATATATGGAGTTACAAAGGAAAGAGTAGCCCCTGGGTCTAACAAAGCAGCGAGTATCAGGAGAATCTTCCTTATCCTGGCGAGCCTGGAGAGCTTACAACATGTTCTGGCGCTGACCGCCACCTGTACTAGACGAAGTACACTGCTGAGTTAGGCGACCTGCTGGTGCTGCTGAAGCTGTAGACTGAGCCCTACTACCCTTACCTCCTTGTCCCTGTTTACAAGAAGAGCAATCTCTCAACCTGTGACCAAACTGATCGCACCCAAAACTGAGAAGGGTTTTGAAAAAGTTTCTGGACTGACACCAAAGTTCACTTCTATATATGGAGTTACAAAGAAAAGAGTAGCCCCTAGGTCTAACAAAGCAGCAAGTATCAGGAGAATCTTTCTTATCTTGGCGAGCCTGGAGAGCTTACAACATGTTTTGGCACTGACCGCCACCTGTACTAGACGAAGTACCCTGCTGAGTTGGGCGACCTGCTGGTGCTGCTGAAGCTATAGACTGAGCTCTACTATCCTTACCTCCTTGTCCCTATTTACAAGAAGAGCAATCTCTCAACCTGTGACCAGACTGATCGCACCCAAAACATATGTCCTTGCCTGCAAGACACTCGCCCGGATGGTTCTTACCAAACTTTAGACAAGTCGGGTAGGTTCTGGTACTTGAAACACTCCCCTGAGACTTAGAGCTTGATGCCCTACATTTCTGATCCTGCCGAAACCTGGGGGATAAAGTAGTAGGTGATGAAGGTGCTGGAGCTGAAGATTTCTGCTAAAACTGTGAGCGATTTCCACCACTCGATTTCTGATGAGACTACTCATAATTCCCTATTCTCGCCTTCTTGTTGTCCTTAGCTAGTTCTCTAAGCTTATATCCCTCAACCTGCTGAGCATGAGTCATGAGCCTAGAGATGTTCACATCTTCCAATAACATAGCATTTATGCACTCTGTCTTCACCAAGTCAGACGATACCCCAAATAGGAACTTACTCATTTATTACCTGGGATCGACAACCATATGCGTAGCATACCTGGAGAGATGGGTGAACTTAAGTCCGTACTCTTGGACTGACATAGAACCTTGTCTCAAATTCATGAACTCCTTAGCTTTTGCCTTTCTCAACTCTCTTGGAAAGAACTGTGTGAACCATATGTGAGCCATATTCTTAAGCTGGTAGGATGTCAACTCTACCCTATCATTTCCAGTCACTTGCATCACTCCAATGATCTTCTTGACCTCATCAATAAATTTCTGGGGGTCTTCACCAACTTGCGACCCTACGAACTCAGGTGGATTCATCCTAACAAAATCATGGACTTTACCTGCCATTGATCCACCATTACCATTTGTAGGAATTGGAACCTACTTATTGTTCTAGTTGGCTACACTCTGAGCCAAAAGCTGAATAGCACTCCAAAACTCTGCATTCAAAACCTCATGGTCTGGGACTAAATGAACTGTGTCAGCTTTACGGGGATTAACATTCCATGCGTAAGCTCTATGAGGAGGAATGATCTGAAACGTATAATGTCGAGTTAGAAATGAGATCATACCCACCCACGATAAAAAGAACAAGAAAGTGAATTTTTTCCAAAAACACTTTGTAGCCTCCCCCTCATAGGAGTGACACATTTCACACTCATGAAAGGGACTCTACTCAGTGCGGCTTTTCAGACATTCTATGACTCTTAAACCTAATGCTCTGATATCAAGTCTGTCACACCCCGAGGCTACCCCATTGGCGTATACACGGGACCTAGGATCACGAGTGACCCCAAGCTAAACATGAGCTAGCATATCATAGCATAGTAAGATAAACTGAAATGAGAAATACTGTGCGGAAGATAAAACATGAGATAAACTAAAATGATGGGGAATACCCAATCTAAGTCTGAATATATAAACAACACTAAGAGTTCAATAACAACTGAAATATCAAACTCAAATCTAAAACTGAATCTAACTATGTTTGAAATAAGCCTCTAACTGATTAGAGATGCTAGGACAAGCCCCTGCTAACTCTAGCAAAACTGAAACTAAAAGACTGAAAGTAAAAGAAAACATATATATCGTCCTAGAAGAATGATGACTCACCACTGATACTTCTGAATATGGATCGAGAATCAATCTATATGCGATCTGAATGCTGAGGACCTGAACCTACATGATGAAAAGATGTAGCGCAGAGTATGCATCAATACTTAAAGGTATTGAGCATGCAAAATAGGATAAAGCTGAACAAATATACATAATTGAACAAAACATACTGAGCAATGATATAAGGTGAACATGATAAAGATACTAAGGTATACTGAAAATGAACTAAACTAAATGCAATGACCAAGTTCATAACATACTGAAACTAAATATTGAAATGTAACTGGTAACCTCGTCAATGCACTAGAATCTGACTGTTGGAGCTACCAATAACCAACATAAAATCACATGAGATAATCGTGGAGTCCGATATATACGCCCCATCGAGAGGACCTAATATACCTTGCCAGGGGTATGAAGGCATGACTGGCGTGATAACTAAATATGATGCCCACAGAGGAGACTTAACCTGCAGGGGCATGTAGTTTTGGGACTATGAGGGTGGCTGACCCTAGTCCATCTCGGTATTAAGCCTACACTCAACTAGAATGTGTACAGTACAACACAACTGAAATAAACTAGATAGCTCAAGATTATGACATGCTAACTGAAAATGCAACATTAAGTACTGATAATGAAACATTGAAAGTTGATGCATGTATGTCTGTATAAACTGACCTAGCAAGTGTAATTCATGAACTAAATGAATCTACACCACTAAGCTTCTGATTTTCATGCAAGGAACTAAGAAACAGTGTTACAACAACATGAAAATTTGATTAGGAATATTCTAACACTAAATCACAACAATTCTCTAAAGTTCAAGAAACCCTAGGTCTAACAATATGAAGGGAGTCAAGAATCTGATTGAATTCTAGGGACCTAATGGATGAAAGGAACCCACTAGTGAAATTCCACATACCTGGTGACGAATTCCACAGAGAAATATTTCGATTTTGGGGTTGAAACTGATGAAAACCTGCTGCGTTCTTGGAGAAGGTTTGGTTGACTGTTTCTTCTTTTCATTCTAGGTTTGATCAATTTCTTTGAGAATGAATTGGTTAGGGTAAGTTCTGATTAAGTTACTAGGATCAAACTGACCAAAACGACGTAGTTTAGGTGTCCAATGCATAGGGAAAAGACCAAACGACACCTGACTTAAAAGCTGTCGGGGCTATCGACGGACCGTCGACTGACCTACGGTCTATCCTGGTCAGTCATCGATTGGATTCAGAGATGTGTTGTTGAGGGTCACGATCCACGGACCTGGACCACGACCCATGGTCTGACCTACGGTCCGCAGGTGCTGCCGTGGGTCGACCCTTAGCTAATTTTTTGGGATATCTAGGGAGTGGGTTGCAGGTGGCCAACCACGGACCCCACCTACGGTCCGTGGGTCAACCTACGATTCGTAGGTGGCCCTGTTGTTGGCACCTGCAACATCTGGAATTCTGCATTTTGGTCTTCCTAGTATACGGGGTGTTACAACGACAATTTCTCCTAAGAACAAGCAAAGGTCTTCTTCAATTTCAGCCCTGAAATCCAACATATTTCTCCATAGTTTTTGTTATGAGGTATGTGGGATTCCACTAGTGTGTTCCTTTCACCCATTAGGTCCCTAAAATTCAGTCAATTCTTCAGTTTCTCCACAAATTGTTCCTTCCTAGGGTTCTAAAATCTTAGGGATCCATTGCAATTCAGCTGTAATAGTCTCTATAATGTTAATTACATGTTTCTTGGAGAACTAGTGTAGTTCCATGTATAGAAATCAGAAACCCTAGATTGTGTTAGTTATCATTATTTCATGGATTATACTTGCTAGGCATATTAATAAGACAGTCATGCTTCAGAATTCGAATGTCATATCTTTCTATATATGTATGTTGCATTCTTAGATAAATATCAGTATTTTGAGCTCCTCAGTATTTCAGTTTCACTTTAGCTTACATTTAGTTGGGAGTAGACTTAGCACCGAGTTGGACTAGGGTTCAACATACCCTCATGTCCCAGAACTAAGTGCCCCCATAGGTTTATAAGTCCCCTCTGTTGGGCATCAATTTTAGTGATCATGCCACAGTCATGCCTTTATACCCCGGCAAGGTATATTGAGTCCTCTCGATGAGATGTATACATCGGACTCCATGTTTAGCTTGCATGGTTTATATCTGTTAATAGTATCTCCCACAGTCAGATTCATATTGCATTGACCATGTATTTAGTATTCAGTTCAACATGTTATCTTCATTATTAGTATTTGGTCATTTCATCCAACTTAATTTCCAATTATGCTTTAGTATATCTATTTCCATGTTTACATGTTATATTGTTCAGTTTAACATATATCTTGCATGCTTAGTACTTATAAAGTAATGATGCATACTTTTACGCTACATCGTTGTATGATGTTGGTTAGGGCGCTCAGCATCCAGACCACACTTAACTCAATTTCAAGTCTGTACTCAGCAACTTTAGTGGTGAGTCCTCATAGAATGTTTCTTTATGCTTTTAATTTAGTTAGTTCGTTGCTAGTTTTAGTATTTAGAGTTAGTTGAGGTCTTGTCCCAGTAGCTCGTCAGTATTAGAGGCTTTTAGACATAGAGTCAAGCTTCGTTGTTTTTTTTTTGTTTCACATTTGAACTCAGTTATATTCTCAGTTGAACTCTTTTGGATTTACTCATCTATTTGTTATGCTTCCGCTTACATAGAATTATTTTAGTATGATTGTGATATGCCGAATTCAGGGTTAGATTGGGGTTACTTGTGACCCTAGGTCCCATGTTATGTCTAGGGGCTAGTCTCAGGGCGTGACAAAATAAGAGTCTCTATGTTTTTTATTTTCATTACTTTAGGACAAAAAAAGTTTCTACGTTGGGGGTGTTGATGAGAGGAGAATTCCCACTCATTTGAGGCTCTTTTCGTAGTTATTTGGCTTGCTTTAGTTTAGAATTGGTGTTTTTTATGTGGTTTTCTTCACATTAACAGGAAAATGAAATCGAGAGATGATTTAGATGACATTTGAAGAAAACAAGTGGAATTAAGGCATGAAGAGGTCAAAAATAGGAAAGTTGAATTGGCAGTTGAAGTACTCATCACGACCGCGTGAGATAGGGGTCGCGATCACATTGACCAATAAATTCATACTTCACGATCGCGTGATCAGAGGTCGCGATCACGTGACCTAGCGACACTACTCATCAAGACCATGTGAGTTAGTTATCACTATCGCGAAGAGAAAATGCCTGGAAGATGGAATGACTGGGAATCCACCAAATTGATCCTAAAACCCCTTTTTACACTCACCAGTAGTCATCATTTTGGATTATGCGACAATACTAGTGAGAGCAACTCATCTTCTTAGCTTACAGTAGAGAAAAACTTGTAGATATCTTTATTTTGGTTGAGACTTTGAAGGCAAGTTGTCTCACAATTCACATTTGGGTTTGAAGATTGTGTGCCTAATAGTAAAATCTCTTGTTCCCTTATTCTTTCCTTGCATTATATTGCTAGAATTGCGGGTGTTATATTGTGTATATGAATTTGAGGCTTTGTGCTGGAAATTGAAAAAAGTTATTTGGGTATTTGATTTATCATTCTATTGCTTTTGTGACTCCTTGATTCCATGCTTAATTTCATGAAATGGATTTAATCTAGTTTTCATGCTTGAAGTTATGATTTGAGAGTGCACGCTCAGATCTATCGTCCAATTTTTGTGGATTCCTTGAAAGAGAATTCGTGAAGTGGAGAATTAGGTTAATAATCATATTTGACTTTGAGTCCTAAATTTGAGACCGAAGGAGATAGTTTAGGTCTACTTTGTTGAGTGTTAAACTTGCTAGAAATATAGGTTTAGATTAAGGTCTTGGATTGCTTTGTTGTTGAACACGATTGAGATCGAAAGGAGATTTTGTGATATACCAATTTGATACCAAAAAGAGATTAGTGTTGACTAATGATGATCTTGCCTATCTATTATTGAGTTATCGTGTGTTGAATTGCAATGGATCATTGAGTGTCGATTGAATTCTGAATTTCTCAATTCTCATATATCCCTTGTTTGATTATGTCTTTGCCCAAAATCATCGCTTGGTTACCTAAATCACTTTTGATTTGATAATCTTGTATATATTGCATGTTTAGATTCAAATGTGTTGCTATTAATTCTCTATCCTTTCGATTGTCGATAAGTTGTTCCTCGTGGGATTTGACCCCGGCTCTTAGTTGGATATTTTTATTGACCACGACCGCTTACTCTTTAACTTGTTTTGAGGATAATTTCAGCTATATCACAATGCCAAACAAGCTCGAATAAGATTAAATTCCTATATTCATTAGCTTCAAATCCTACCTCCACCTATGAATTTACTACCCAAGTTTTAGACCAATTTGGGAAAGATGTACTAAGGTTACAATTACCATTTCCGATTATGTTCTCAAACTGTCCAGAAAGTAAAGCAAGAATGAAAGCAATGTAATTATATTTCTATTACTAGTCCGCTTGATAAGATAACTAACTTTCTCTACAAAGGTCTTACCAAACTAAGAGTCTTGGTCTTTTATGAATCATATTTATAATGTAAAAGTGAAGATAATGAGTACACGTGGCCATGCTAATGATAGCAACTAATTCAAGTGTTAGAAAATGGACCACATTTGTCATATAATGACCAAGCTAGTAGGTACATAGAATTGATTCATGAAATTCTATGTCAACTAAATTCTGCCACTCAACTACCACTATATCTTATCTTTTTAGTTTGACCTTTCTTCCGTCTGTCACTTCATGTATAATTGTGAAATACTCTCTTCGTTTCAAAAAGAATGACCTAATTTCTTTTTTAGTCTGTTTAAAAAAAAAGACCTTTTTCTTTTTTTTAGCAACACTTTAACTTTAACTTTTCACATGACATGTTTAAGGCCACAAGTAGGACTGTACATAACCGGGTTGATTCGAGTTTTTCAAATATCAAACCAAACCATTTGTGTCGAATTTTTAGATTTATAAACCAAACCAAACCAACAAAACTCGGGTTTTTCAACCTCGGGTTTTTTCGGATTTTTTCGGGTTTTTCGGATTTTTGAGTTTTCCCGGTAAAATATTCATACAAACATATAATTTACTTGTACTTCAAATATTTCTTTAGTCCTACCAAAATACAACTATCTAAGGTGTTTCTTAAGAAAATAACACAAAATATGATATGAGTAATGACACTAAAATATCCAACAAAAAAATAATAATAATGAAATCACGTAAAACAATTATTGCAAATTAACAAGTCATAATGAAAATGATCATAATTTAAAAGTACTAAATCATGCTAAAATAAGTTTAATAAGTATTAGTTACATGACTAAATATTAAAGCAAATTAAAGTTAAATTATGTATTTGAATTGTCTAAAGCAATGTAAAACCAGAGAACAAATATTCGATAGTATTGTCATTCTTAGTGTTGAATTGATTTTCATTTTGCATTAGTATTAATTTGATTTTGATTTAAGCTTTATTATAATTACCAACATCTGTGGACTATAATCTTTATTGAACCATTCAGAATTCTAAGTTTCAAACTTGAAATAATATATTAAAAGATAAAAACTATGAAAAAGTATAAGAAATATTTAAAAATTATATCAAAGTAAATATTTTTATGTATAAAATAAAATTTTAAAATTATATATATAATGTCGGGTTGGTTTGGTCTCGGGTTGTTTTTTTTTTTAGTTAAAACCAAACCAACCCAAATATAGTCGGGTTTTTTTTCCAATACCAAACCAAGTCAAACCAATCACTAGTCGGGTTTTTTTTCTCGGTTTGCGGTTTGGTTCGGTTTTCGGTTCGGTTTTGTACACCCCTAGCCACAAGTTTAAAGAACATTTTGATACATTTGACATAACTTTAATTTAGAACCACAAGATTAAAAAGTTTTCTTTCTTTTTTTAAACTACGTTTCGAGTCAAACTAGGCCATTCTTTTTGAAATGGATGGAGTATATCGTTTTCATAGAAAAAATATCTATAGGAACTGAAAAATTAAAATAATTTTCCTTTTTGTTGAAAATTGAACCATGAGTTGGAAGAAGAATTTTTTCTATTGTGTGATACATGATTTTTCTTAGTTCGTGTATTAGTAAATTAATATTAAGTGTAGATGAATCACATTGTCACTTGTTGCCAATAGAATTTGAGAGATTGAGAGTCCTCTCCTCCTCCATGAAAATCTCAACATTTGGTATCATAACTTGTAAGAATTATACATTGGATAAATAAAGAAGTTTTATTTGTACTAAATATAGTCATTTTTTATTTACATAAAAAAAAGTTTAAAATTAGTGATATATGTACAAACAACAAAAATTATTTAAATAAATTGGTCATATGTATATGTAATGTATCGATACATATATATAATATATGGATATGTATATATAATGTATCGATATTGTATGAATAGTGTATACTTATGTAAAGATGATGTATAATTATATGTCAAAGAAGTATACAAATCTAAATACATTGTTGATACAATAGAGAGAAACATTGCATACCAAAATTTTTCAATTCCAAAACTCAAATCTCCTCCTCAAAATAATTTCAAGAATTTAGTTATGGGCTCCTTGAATATTTCAAATCTTTTGATATATTATTTTACTCAAAACGATTCACGGTTGCAGCAAATTGATTTTAACATTTGAGCTTTGAAGAAGAAGTCATTAATTATGATTGAATGAAGAAGACAAAAAAACATGAATTATACTTTGATTGCAATTAAAAATTGTCGAATGAATATATTTTGTGAAAATTGATAATTGGACTATCGATTTTGGGAAAGAATTTATGATCGAAGGCTCATTTTGTTTAATTATCCCTTCATATTTTTGGATTGCAGTAATTTTGTTTTACTACTCTAGTTTTTAAAATAAATCATACTTAATTTCTGGTCAGCTAACAATACCTTTAATCGATATTAATAAGAAATGGCCATTATTTTAAGAGCAACTGCACATATAGCAAACACAAAATTCATATTTGTATGCTATAGCAAAATTTGCATAATTGCGCTCCATAGCAAACATAAATATGTATATTTCGCTATACATATACAAAAGAAAGCAGTTGTATAATGTTTTGGTATACATATACAAAAAGATCAATTGTATAAAGTGAGAGAAGCGAGTGAGCGAGCGAGATCTGGGAGAGGGGAAGTAAAATATATGTATATATACAATTTTCACGCATTTTATACATTTGCGTTTTTGTATAAAGTGAGAGAGGCGAGTGAGAGAGCGAGATCTGGGAGAGTGGCGAGCGAGATCGGGGAGAGGGGAGAGAGGGGAACGAAAATATATGTATATATACAATTTTCTCTCGCTTTATACAAACACAAACACATTTTATACAATTTGCATTTTTTGTATAAAGTGAGAGAGGCGAGTGAGAGAGCGAGATCTGGGAGAGTGGCGAGCGAGATCTGTGAGAGGGGAGCGAGGGGAACGAAAATATATGTATATATACAATTTTCTCTTGCTTTATACAAACACAAACACACTTTATACACTTGCGTTTGTATAAAAAATGAGAGAGGCGAGGGAGAGAACGAAAGTGGCGAGCGAGATTCACTAGGAGAGAGGTGAAATAGCAACAGTTTGCTATGAGGTACAATTAAATCAAACTATATTTATAGCATTTAATTTGAATTAATAGTTTGCTATTATATACAATTTTCCCTTATTTTAAAATAGAAGTTGTGAATCATAATTATATCGGCTTTTTAAATCTATAAATCAAATAAAATTAATAAAATTTGGATTGCTAAATAAGTCTAATAAGTATTAATTATATTATTAATTATTAAATTTATAAATTAACCAAATCAAACTAATAAAACTTGGATTGATAAAAACTCTAATAAGTATTAAGGGGCCGTTTGGTTACTGGTTAGATTTATGCAGGGATTAGTTATGCAAGGTTTAGTTATGCATGTATTAGTTATGCAGAGTTTAGTTATGTAGGTATTAGTTATGTAGAGATTACATTAGACGAATTATTAACTATTGAATATTGATTTTAATATAAATTAATATATATTATTTACAAATAAAATTAGTAAACAAATAGTATAAACTCTCCCTTAAAAAAATAAAGGAAGGAATTTTCTCTATACTTAACTAGGAATTGTGTTTTTTCTCTCTTTGTTTTTTTAATGTTTAAAGCTTATAAAAATAAAATACTATTAATATATTCCAAGTATATTATACTATCCTATTTTATATAATGTAAATTTCTATCAATATGATGCATGCGTTGTTTGCACATTTTTAGTATACCAAATATATAAATTATATATAAATTCACATTCAAAATAAAAAATTAATACATGATAATTCAATATGTGGATATATTTAGTAATATATAATGTGAATATATAATTAACATATGCGCTATCAAAATCATACATTCTTATTCATAATATTAATAAATATTTTATATTTTGATTTTAAATGAAAACAAATAAAAAATCGTTTGTATACGAAAAGAAATAAGAAAAAAAAAATAGTAGAGAAAATAGAATAGTTATGTAAGTTTTCAATAATTTTTTTTAAAAAAAATAAATTAATAGGGATAAATGTGTAATTTATCTTTTTAATACATGTATAACGAATACCCACATAACTTATTCCACCTTCTATCCTGCATAACTTATACATAGATACCCTCATAAGTTATATATGTATTAATTATGTAGGGTTACAAAAAGTGCAATCAAATACCGTATAAAATTAATACATGAATAACTTTTATACAATATTTAGAACTTATCAACCAAACATAATATAAATCATGTTGACTTTTCAACCTAATAAAAAACTTTTACCAAACATAGTAAAACTAAAACAATGTTTTATCCATGAATAATATGCCCTCTTATACCGTAACCAAATGACCCCTAATTACATTACTAAATATTATAAAGAAAAACTAAAATTATGTTATGTATTTTACTTGTCTAAACCAATGTAAACTTAAAGAACAAATATTCAACATTATTGTCATTTATATTGTTGAATTAATTTATTTTAGCGTCAATATTGATTTGATTTTAATTTTAGATTTATTAGAGTTACTAATATCTATAAACTACAACTTTTATTGGAGCATTTAAATTTCTCAATCAAATTTGCAATAATATGTTAAAAGATAAAAATTATGGAAAAAGTATAAGAAATACTCCCACTTTTCCAATTTATTTGACACTTTTCATTTTTCGAGAGTCAAACCATTTAAGTTTGATCGAAAATTTGCACATGAAAACTTCAAATTTTTTGAAATGAAATTTACATATTTGTAAACTTTGTAAAAGGTACTCTAAATCAGAATAATTGACAATTCAAAATATTTTAAAAATAACTATAAAAAATTTACAATCAAAGATAAACTTGTATGAATCACAATATCTGAAATGTGTCACATAAATTGTGGAAATACTCAACTTTTACCCTAACAGTAGTGTAAATACTCATAAGAGTGTGTATAAACTAAAATCATATTCATAAAAAATAAAAATAAAAAATATCATGAAGTAGAGAAAGAGAAGCGGCAAAGAGGACATGATTTGCGGAGGGAGAGCCAATTTGTAAGGCAAGATGAGTGGAATAAGTGACCGCAGGGAACTTGTTTGGCACCAACTTCTGCTTCAAACTCTTCCATACAGATCGAACAAAAGCCAACTGCATTAACCGTCGGCATCATCTCTAAGTCTTCATCATCAGAAATTGGCGAAGGCTCCTCCAGTTGATAAGCCGCCGCTGCGTTGAAATCTTCCACCACCGTTAAAGCAAGGTCGAGATCGAAAACTTCATCCATCTTCAGACTGATCTATAGATTGTGATTATATCAACGAATTGCTTGCTAGCTGTGTTTATATATATTCAATTGGGGGATCGGTCGCTTCGTGGAAAGAGCAAAGGGTTAGATAAATAAAAATATTTTTCACTTTGGACTTTAGTGATATTCACGTCCATTTGTAGGTTTGACTAATAGAGGACGTTAGTCAACTACTTTAAGAACCATACCAGTACAAGAGCCTCTTGGTTTGACCTATAAAAAAAAGAAGGTATTTTTATAATTAGAAATTAATAAAACCTAAAAGGGATATACCTTGTATATGTATATATTTATCTTAGTGGTATTTTTTTTGGAAAAAAACTTACCTGAATCGGGTGAATACACCAAACTAATGCAATTTCCATTATTATGTGATTTAATGAAGTAAAACACATGTTAATTAATTAAGGTTAAGTAAAATGAATTATAAATTTAAACAAATGGTATGCGTGTATTGGATTGGTGTATACACCCGGTGTGGGTGAGTTTTACTTGTCTTGAGAAAATTAATTCGTTTCTTCTATGTTTTTTCTCAAGAAACAGAAAGTATTATAAGATTCTTTCCAAAAGTAGAAAAACTACTTCAATTTCTATACATATCATTTTTACTTACTAGTCAAACATCTCAAATTTACAGATATAAAATACTCCCCCCGTCTCATTTTATGTGCGGTATTTGAGTCGGTACGAAGTTTAAGAAAGAAAAGAAGACTTTTAAAACTTGTGGTCCAAAATGAATGATATAAATTTGTGTGGCTATAAATCATTTCATTAAGGGTAAAATAGACATTTTATAGTTAAATTGTTACTTAATGTATAAATGTGTCATTCTTTTTTAGACTGACTAAAAAAGAAAGTAAGTCACATAAATTGGGACAGAGGGAGTACTTTTTTCCGAAAGAAATCACTTTTTGCCTCCTTACCGTTTGACCAAACAGACTCTTAATATAAATTTTCTTTCTCAATTGGAAAACAGTCTTGTATCCCGTATAATTTTGCATAAATTGTGTCACGACCCAATTTCTCAGGTAATCATGGCACCTAGCTACTACACCCCATCAGTAGGTAAGCCTAATCCTTAGCCTGGAAACCATAAGCAACAGACTATCAAGCGGAAGCCAACAACAAGAAGCATAAAACTTATAACAGAGCGAATAAAAGATAATCAACAGAAAACAATACAGGAGCCACCCTAAGACCTGACATCAGTTAGTTGTCACGCCCCGAGCCTACACCCTGGGCGGGACTGGCACTCAAAGAACATTACTGACCGCAAGTGAACCCTTGGCCTGCCTTACTTACTCAGCGGAAGACAATATTCATACTTAATGATCAATAACACTTAACTAAACTAAATCATAAGATAACTTAGAATGTTAAAAGCTAAACATTCAACTTGGCCAAAAGTGGCAACCCAAGTCTTAACAATAAGAAACGATATTGAAAAGACTCCAAGGACTAACATCTGACTGTCTATGAAGCCTCTAATAACAACTAAGATGGATGTTGGGACAGACCCCACAACATCCTAATGAACTAAACTAAAAAGCAATGAAATGGATCCTTCGGAAAGCAAGAAGGCTCACCAACGAACTCTGGACTGCTCACTGGATCGGTGATGCACCGGAATGCCGATCCTAGTTACCTGTGTCTGCATCATAATACGATGCAGACCAACTGACATCAGTACGTTGAATGTACGAGTATTCGAGTTGGAATGCTAAAATACATAGGCTTGAAAGAATCTAAGAGAAACTAAAGAACTTACCTGGCCCAACTTAACTCAACATGACAGAACTCATTTCAATATAAAGTAATTCAAAATCAAGTGCAATATAAAGAAAAGCTGTTTGAAAACATGATATCAACTCTGTATGTATGCAAAGATACAAATAACTCTGAGATATATGTAAAAATACAAATAAACTGATGTATATAAAAATACAATACTTCTGTGGGAGTTTCTCTAACTGACAACCATCACTTAAGAGCTATAGTGATGATACAATGATCTTCCTCCCAACGCGTCCTATACCCGGCCAAAGGTATAAGACCTGAACTGCCTAATGGATCCACTAGTCTATTTCAAAAAGGGTTCATCTAAAAAGTATGACCCTTTTCTACCCATGATGGCTACATAGTTTAAGGGGGCTGATAGTTGTATGAACTCTTCCCCATCGGTGCTCAATACTACTCCCAAAAATATACTAGCTCTTTATGTAAAAAAAAAAAAACATACTTCTTATGTGTTTTGAGATTAGTGCTCAAAAACTTAGCTCAAAGGCTATCTTGGAAATCTCAGTTTCCCTGCTTGCTTCATTTAGAAAGCTATTACTCTTTTCTGAAATCTAGCCTGAGGGTTCTTTGGAAATCTTAGTTTCTGTTCTTATATAAATGTGAAAACATTTTAAATCTCTTTGGGAATACTTAGTCCCCATATACTTTTGAAGAAATGAACTTCAAACTTTACCTTTTTCTCTTTGCTTAACTTCAAACTTAAGTCTTAAAACAAAGTTAAAATGTTTGTAAAGACTTATGAAAACTTGAAATGAACTTCTCTTACTTGACTCTTAACTTTGATCTTAACTCTTACTTGAATTGACTCTTAACTTATCCTTAAATTGAATTATGGATTCAAGGATTATGATTTGTGTTTGGAAAGACCTCATGATGTTTAGGAATGATTTCGGATAGTTAAACTTAAGAAAAGTTACGAAATCACTGTCTTGGAACAAGTCTGCGACGCAGAGGTCTTTTAAATAATTACTCGCAAAATTAAATTTTGAGACAGAGGAGTCCACGTCCTCTTCGCGATGCAGAGTAGAATTTTGTTCACATGTTTCATGAACCTTACTCGACTTTTTCTTTCTTCGTTTTTCAGCCTCAAACCACCTAAATTTGATTATCTTCCTCAAGTTCGTTTTAGATCCCGATACCCAGTGTATGTACAAAAGAACCTAACTCAAAGTAACTCTAAAACACAACGTAAAGATCTCGGAAACTCGACAATTCAACCCAATTCAAGAACAACATTCAAATTCAAGAATTCATGTCAAGAACATCAACTTTCAAATTCTTTTAGGACGAATTGCGCTGAAACTAAACATGTTTGGCGCGTGGGTGAATGAATCCATCGCTATGAGAGACTCACATACCTTGTAGGATTAACTTCTTGGCGAATCCACAACCAAAATCGATCGTTCTTGGTGAATCTTGCTTTTCTTCTTTCCTTTCTCTTGCGTTCCTTCTCCAAAAACCCTAACTTAAATTTTCAGAAGCATAAACTGAAATAACTCAGTCTTGACCCCAATTATTTTACTAATAAACGGACTTAATTAATTGGGTAAGGAAAAGACCAAACTACCCTTTTTAAAAATCCGGATTGGGCATTTCTTTATTCGAACAACCCAACTTACAAAGGACGTAACTCAGTCATACGAACTCGGAATCGTGCAAACTCGGCGGCGTTGGTAAGATAAATCCAAGAGCTCTCCAACCACATCTAGAACTACACCTAACTCATCCTGAGTGAGGAGTTATGGTCGATTGAAGTTGACCAAAATCTCAACTTTAACTTACTTGAAAATTTCCAGATTTCCTTATACTTTCCAAAAATGATTATTTCAAGTTCTTAGCTTCTTTCTAGCTATTTCAAGTTGCGAGATGTTACAATATCTCCCCCTTGGGAACATTCATCCTCGAATGAGATTACTCTTACTAGGCTAAGGGTGTAACATCAAGTTCAAACACCCAACAAGTAAATGCAAACAATCAACGTGCTCACTCATAATTTAAAGAGTACTAAGAAGAGAATTAGTACCTTGGTCTGCACTTTCTCCGGATTCAAAGAGATGTGGATATCTCTTCTTCATATCCTTTTCAGCTTCCCAAGTAGCTTCCTCAGCAAATTGTTTCCTCTAAAGAACCTTGACTGATGCTACTTCCTTAGTCCTCAACTTGTGAACTTTGCAATCTAGAATCTGAACATGAATCTCCTCATAAGACCAGCTATCCTTGATACCAATATCTTCGGTTGGTATGATAAGTGAAAGATCTCCCATTCACTCCTCCAATCATGGAGACATGGAATACCGAATGAACCGCTGTTAACTCTTATGGTAACTTCAACTCATAAGCTACATTGCCCATTCTTTTGGAAATTTTGTAAGGATTAGCATACTGGGGGCTAAGTTTCCCCTTCTTACCAAACCTCATAATACCCTTCATGGGTGGAACTTTCAAGTATACCCAATCAACCTTCATACCTCAAAACACTATCTCTCCCTTGTTCAAAATCCATCACTTTTTGCTTATGAACACTTGCCTTTTAATTCAAGCAATAAGGGATCTTGGTCTTGCTTTCCTTTTACTTTTGACACAAATGATGATTCAATTCCATTCATCACCACCACTCCACCTTCTGTGGGATCCATTAGTCGAACTCATAATCATGCAAGTCTATGCACCTCATTTGCTAACTCTTTCTTATCTTCCTCAAAATGGGTGGTACTACCCACAAACAAACTGCTTAAGGCATCAACAACAACATTAGTCTTACTTGGGTAATAAAGAATACTCATGTTATAATCCCTTAATAATTCTAACCACCTCCTTCGTCTAGATTAAGCTCTATCTGACTAAGCACATACTAAAGACTCTTATGATCGGCGAACACATCCACATGCACACCATAAAGATAACGGCGCCACATTTTCAAAGCAATTACTACGACATCCAATTCTAAATCATGTGTTGGGTAGTTCTTCTCGTGAACTTTTAACTGTCTGGAGGCATAAGCTATAACTTTGCCATTCTGCATTAACACACAACCCAAACCAACTCTAGATGCATCACAATACACCACAAAACCTTGAGTACCTTCTGGTAGGGTCAAAACTGGGGCAGTAGTCAACCTCTTCTTCAATTCCTTAAAGCTTTTTTCACAAGCTTCAGACCATTGAAATTTCACTGTTTTCTGAGTCAACTTCGTCAAAGGTGACGAAATGGACGAGAAACCCCTCTACAAACCTTCTATAATAGCCAGCCAACCCCAAGAAAATCCTAATATATGTTGGAGATATGGGTCTAGGCCAGTTCTGCACTGCCTCTATCTTCTAAGTGTCAAATCTAATTCCTTCTCCAGACACAATATGGCCTAAGAATGCCACAAACTCAAGACAAAATTCACACTTGGAAAACATAGCATACAACTCCTTATCTTTCAAAGTTTGAAGAACTATTCTGAGATGACTAGCATGATCTTCTTCATTCCTTGAATAGATTAGTATGTTATCAATGAAGACGATAACAAACATATCTAAATAAGGTTTGAAGACTCTATTCATAAGGTCCATGAACGCTGCTGGTGCATTGGTCAAACCAAAAGACATGACCAAAAACTCATAATGACCATATCTGGTTCTGAAAGCTGTCTTTGGAATATCACATTCCCTTACTATAAATTGATGATAGCTTGATCTGAGGTCAATTTTTGAGAAACAGGAAGCACCCTGAAGCTGATCGAAAAGATCATCAATTCTTGGAAGAGGGTACTTATTCTTAATGGTAACCTTGTTCAACTGGCGGTAATCTATACACATTCTAAGGGAACCATCTTTCTTTCTCACAAACAGGGCCGGAGCGCCCCAAGGTGAGACACTTGATCAAATAAACCATTTCTCTAAAAGATCTTTCAATTGCTCTTAAAGCTTTTTCAACTCTGTTGGTGCCATTCTATATGGGGGAATAGATATCAGACGAGTATTTGGAAGAAGATCTATACAAAAGTCTATTTCTCTCTCAAGAGGGACTCCGGGAAGATCATTTGGAAAGACTTCTGGAAACTCTTTTACTACTGGAACTGACTGAATAGGAGGTACCTCAGCACTAGAGTCATTAACTCGGACTAAGTGATAGATACAACCCTTAGAAACTAACTTCCTTGCCTTAAAGTATGAAATGAAATGACCCTTAGTCATTGCTGAAGTGTTTTTCCACTCTAAGACTGGCTCATTTGGAAACTGAACTTGACTACTCGAGTTCTACAATCAACTGAGGCATAACATGCATGAAGCCAGTCCATACCAAGAATGACATCAAATTCTATCATGTCTAACTCAATTAAATCAACCATTGTACTCTTGCAATTGACGGAAACAAAACAATCATGATAGACTCTCTCTGCTAAAATAGACTCACCAATAGGTGTAGAAACACTGAATGGTTCACTAAGTTGCTCAAGAATAACATCAAAGTTCATAGCAACATAAGGAGTTACAAAAGACAAACTCGCTCCTGGGTCTAGCAAATGATAAACAGTAAAGTCAAAGACTTAGATCATACCAGTGACAACATTTGGCGAATCCTCTTGCTCTTGGCGACTAGTGATTGTATTGAGGCGGTTTGCTTTTCCGCCAGTACAGGAAGTAGCTCCTCTAGGTGCAGCCCTATTTGGTGCAGCAATTGAAGAAGACTGGGCTCTATTGCCCCCATTACCCTGTTTGTTCTTTGGACATCTCGCATGAAATGCCCACTCTAACCACACTTGAAACAACCAGTGGAGCCCTCACGACAAATACTTGGGTGGTTCCTACCACACTTGGCACAGGCAGGAGGCTTACTACCCCCTTGCGCCACACTACCTTGAAAATAGGCAGACCTAACTCTGGAATGCATACCACTGTACTCACCTTTGTTCCTAGGTGCAGGTTCACTAGCAGATGGTGGAGCAAGCCCTTTCTGTTTATGTTGGGAGAAAGACCGCTTGGCATTACTCTTTTGCTGCCTAAACTCGTTCCCTGATGTCTTAGCCCTCTTATTCTTAAACTCTTCTCTATTCTTCGGCCTATCCTTCTCAACTTGTTATACATGGATCATAAGCCTTACTAGGTCCATATTCCCTATCAGCATAGCTGCCTTGCCATCCTTGCTTGACTGACGAGACAACGTAGCAACAAATAAACTCATCTTGCTCATCACGTTAGCAACCATCTCCGGAGCATAGCGGGAAAGTTGGGTGAACTTCAGACTGTACTCATGAACACTCATAGACTCCGGATTAAGGGTGAGAAACTCGTTTATCTTTGCCTCTCGCAACTCACGTGGAAAGAAACTCCCCATGAGAGCACTCTCAAACACAGCCCAACTCACTACTGGCGCATGCTCAACCCTATTCTTTTTTCATTGGTCGAACCAGATTCTAGCGACACCCTTTATTTGGTATGCAGCTAGTTCGACCCTCTCTTCATCAGCAACACGGATCACATCAAATAAGCTTTTCAACTCCTCAATGAAGTTCTCCGGATCCTCAGTGACACTTGAATCGGTGAAGCTTGGTGGGTTCATCCTTAAAAGCTCACGAATCCTTGAAATATCAGTCACTTCCTGTCGATTATATCTTTGTTTAACTTGATAGGTCACAACTTGACTTAACATCCGGATAGCTTCGCGGAATTCAACCTTGGTGACCTCTTCTTGGGGTTGCACTTCTAGTGCATTAGGTACCCTCTTTTTCCTCGACATTTCTCCTACCAGGACGACCACTGACTACTCTTCGTGGAGACATGATTATCTGGAAACACGCGCAAGCACGAATTAGAATGAAACTTTAAAGAGATTAAATTTATCGCACGAAATGAGTATGAAAGAAGTGAGATAGTTCCTAAATGTTACAGCCTCCTAAATATAGATGTGGCACGCTTCACATCGATTACTAGGACTCTACAGACACGACTTCATAGACACCTGAGGACTATTGAACTCTGCGCTCTGATACCAAGTTTGTCACGCCCTGAGCCTACACCCTGGGCGGGACTGGCACTCGAAGACCATTGCTCGCCACAAGCGAACCCTTGGCCTGACTTACTTACTCAGCGGAAGACAATATTCATACTTAATGATCAATAACACTTAACTGAACTAAATCATAAGATAACTGAGAATGTTAAAAGCTGAACATTCAACTTGGCCAAAAGTGGCAACCCAAGTCTTAGCAATAAGAAATGATATTGAAAAGACTCAAAGGACTAACATCTGATTGTCTATGAAGCCTCTAATAATAACTGAGATGGATATTGGGACAGACCCCACAACATCCTAATGAACTAAACTAGAAAGCAAGGAAATGGATCCTCCAGAAAGCAAGGAGGCTCACCAACATATTCTGGACTGCTCACTGGATCAACGATGCACCGGAATGCTGATCCTAGTTACTTGTGTCTGCATCATAATACGATGCAGGCCAACTGGCATCAGTACATTGAATGTACGAATATGCGAGTTGGAATGCTAAAATACATAGGCTTGAAAGAATCTAAGAGAAACTGAAGAACTTACCTGGCTCAACTCAACTCAACATGACAGAACTCATTTCAATATAAAGCAATTCAAAAGCAAGTGCAATATAAAGAAAAGTTGTTTGAAAACATGATATCAACTCTGTATGTATGTAAAGATACAAATAACTCTGAGATGTATGTAAAAATACAAATAAACTGATGTATATAAAAATACAATACTTCTGTGGGAGTTTCTCTAATCGACAACCATCACTTAAGAGCTATAGTGATGATACAACGATTTTCCTCACGCTGCCAGCCGTCCTATACCCGGCCAAAGGCATAAGACCTGAACTGTCTAATGGATCCACTAGTCTATTTCGAAAAGGGTTTATCTAAAAAGTATGACCCTTTTCTACCAATGATGGCTACATAGTTTAAGGGTGCTGATAGTTGTATGAACTCTTCCCCATCGGTGCTGAATACTACTCCCAAAAATAAACTATCTCTTTATGTAAAAAAAAAAAACATACTTCTTATGTGTTTTGAGATTAGTGCTCAAAAACTTAGCTCAAAGGCTATCTTGGAAATCTCAGTTTCCCTGCTTGCTTCATTTAGAAAGCTGTTACTCTTTTCTGAAATCTAGCACGAAGGTTCTTTGGAAATCTTAGTTTCCGTTCTTATTTAAATGTGAAAACATTTTAAATCTCATTGGGAATACTTAGTCCCCATATACTTTTGAAGAAATGAACTTCAAACTTTACCTTTTTCCCTTTTCTTAACTTCAAACTTAAGTCTTAATACAATGTTAAAACATTTGTAAAGACTTATGAAAACTTGAAATGAACTTCTCTTACTTGACTCTTGACTTTGATCTTAAATTTTACTTGAATTGACTCTTAACTGATCCATGAATTGAATTATGGATTCAAGGATTATGATTTGTGTTTGGAAAGACCTCATGATGTTTAGGAATGATTTCGGATAGTTAAACTTGAGAAAAGTTACGAAATCACCGTCTTAGAACAAGTCTGCGACGCGGAGGTGTTTTAAATAATTACTCACGAAATTAAATTTTGAGACAAAGGAGTCTGCGTCCTGTTCACGACGCAGAGTAGATTTTTGTTCACAAGGGGAACAAGTCCGCGTCGCGGACTTGTTTCATGAACCTTACTCGACTTTTTCCTTCTTCGTTTTTCAGCCTCAAACCACCTAAATTTGATTATCTTCCACAAGTTCATTTTAGATCCTGATACCCAGCGTATGTACTCAAGAACCTAACTCAAAGTAACTCTAAAACACAACGTAAAGATCTCGGAAACTCGACAATTCAACCCAATTCAAGAACAACATTCAAATTCAAGAATTCATGTCAAGAACATCAACTTTCAAATTCTTTTAGGATGAATTGCGTTGAAACTAAACATGTTTGGCGCGTGGGTGAATGTACCCATCCCTATGAGAGACTCACATACCTTGTAGGATCAACTTCTTGGCGAATCCACAACCACAATCGATTGTTCTTGGTGAATCTTGCTTTTCTTCTTTCCTTTCTCTTGCGTTCCTTCTCTAAAAACCCTAACTTAAATTTTCAGAAGCGTAAACTGAACTAACTCAGTCTTGACCCCAATTATTTGACTAATAAACGGATTTAATTAATTAGGTAAGGAAAAGACCAAACTACCCTTTTTAAAAATCCGGATTGGGCATTTCTTTATTCGAACAACCCAACTTACAAAGGACGTAACTCAGTCATACGAACTCGGAATCGTGTAAACTCGGTGGCGTTGGAAAGATAAATCCAAGAGCTCTCCAACCACATCTGAAACTGCACCTAACTCATACTGAGTGAGGAGTTATGGTCGATTGAATTTGACCAAAATCTCAACTTTAACTTACTTAAAAATTTCCAGATTTCCTTATAGTTTCCAAAAATGATTATTTCAAGTTCTTAGCTTCTTTCTAGCTATTTCAAGTTGCGAGATGTTACATTAGTAGTTGAGCATCTAATGCAAATTAAGAGTACAAGACTTTTACAAATACAAGGTAAGTACAGGCTATCTGTGAATACAATATAAAAACTAAGTTTAGCCAAAACAGACAGAAACCAATAGCTCTGGGCACCAGGAGACAACTCTAGTCTCCGAAACTCCAAGGTGCTCCGCATGACCCCAAATAAATGGTGATAACTCAAATAATGATCTGCAGGTAGCAGAAGTGTTGTATAAGTACTAAAAATGGTACTTAGTAGGAATCGATCTAGTGAGCTGAAAAGATAACACAATCATAAACAACAAGTAGTAAAGAGAGCAAAACACAAGTAACTTAATAAGAGATATTAAAGTATACAGGCAATAAAAAATAGAAACAGGATACAAGGGGTAAGAAACTGAGTCAAGAACGTACTTGCATCGCAAGCCAACAACCTACTCACAAGCAACTAAGATACCAAGTCAACAACCTAGGGCCAGGAGGACCCACAACCACAATTATAATGTCAAATCATATCGACTAACAAGAATAGAGAACATAATATAGTCAAAGAATAACCTAATTGGGGTCCCATAAGCCCGAAACATACAAACAACAAACATACTTCAACCGACCCCTATAAATTAGAGGGTGCAATCAATAAACAAGTATACTTGTGATAGGCGATGCATATAAATGCAGGGTGAGTAGCAGAACCAATAGTGACCATCTCAAACCTCTAACCCTAGGCACCCAATAAAGGGCTCGCCCAGCCAGAAAGTAGACTTCTAAGGGCATCAACCAAGTTAGAAAGTATAAACCCGGGGGCCTCCTAGCCTGACAATAAACTTCCAGGGGCACAAACTCATCTAACAAGAGTAACCCCGAGGCATCACTTAGACCAAAACATGTAAGAAAGGGTGTCGATGTACCGGATAGTTAAGTAAAATCGAGCAAATCCTAGATGTCTCTAAAAAAACACGTTACTGATGCCTTGTAAGCTCAAAAACCAATAAAACAAGTGATCCAGGTAGTACGGCTTCTATTTAAACCAATTTAGAATAAAGTTGAGTAAACAATATCTTACCATGAACGGTAACTCTGCATATGCATGAGTCGGTATCATACCGCAAAATCGATGAGAATGTGCAAATAATACAATGCATGCTATCATCACCATTCAAACAAGTCACTCAAGTCAAATAACCATACAACTAGCCAAACCATGCTATCAAAATGGAGAGTATTAACTTGGAATCCAATTGATCCTTGCACACGACCTCAGGCTCAACAACATAATCAGGCTCAATAAGAGTATAACTGATCTACCACTAAACAACAAATGAAGGGACCAAAGAAAAGTTTTTAAATCAATAAAGGGAAAGCAAATTCAAGGGACAATGTCGTACCCCAATCATACTGTTCTAGTCCATGACGGAGCATAGCTAGGACTAACCCATGGCTACAACGAGACACCAAGGTTACAGTACCAACACAAGAAATCGACCAAATATAAGCTTTATATGGAGCAAATCATAACTACGAGGGCGATAAAATACAACCTAAAGCATCTAAGGTTAAATCTATTCTAAGTTCATCCCGCTGTTGGTCGTCACAACGGGGCGTCAAAAGCAAGTCTTTTTTATTGCCCCACTGACCTTTTCTAAAAGCACCTTGGGTCGAAGGCTGGTTATAAAGTAAAGAAGGGTGGTGCGCTTTTGAATTTTATTTATTTTGATAGAAAGAAGAACGAGAAACAAGAATAAGAAAGATGATCTACACCACGAATGAAGATACAAGCATAAATTAAGGATCTCAACCCCTCGATAAGCCTAGGGCTCCTACGGAGTCAATAAAAGATGGAATGAACAAGAGGAAAGCTAAATACTCAGCAAATACAATCTGAAATCACATGTGTAAAAGTAAGAAGTGAATCCCAAACAACACGATACTCAGCAAACAACATGACAAAACTAGCTAGAAAACGAGTACTCTTTTCATCTTAACTGAACCTCCTTAAACTACAATCTGCATAGAAATCAGTACAACCTAACAGTTCATAATATACAGTTCACAAGTTCTCATAATCAGTGCCCAATAGACACAATTCAACAATTATCAAGTATCAAGTATGCCAATCACAAATGTCAAATAGATCAATCACAAGTATCAAACTCATCAGAGCACAATAATCAATCATATTGAGCACAAATCCATATATTTATAGCACATAATATCAATCAAAACTCATGGGAACCGCCCATAGTTCATGAACTCTTTGGTATTGACCTCGGCATCAATAACACTCCCCGATTATTACCTCGTCATCAATAACACTCGCTGGTACTGACCTCGACATCAATATCATTCTCTGTAAATGACCTCGACATTAGTAGTGCTTGTTGAAAATGACCTTGACATCAATAGCACTAGCTGAAAATGACCTCAACATCAATAACACTTTCTAGAAAACATTTGTAAAATGGGTCAAAACAACTCAAGTAACCCAAATCAAAAAATGAGGTTTGAATCCAAAACTATTTACTTGAAAACATTACCCAAGGCATTTGGAAACTCAATGGTGAAAACCATTTCGAAAAAAAGATTTAAAATCAATCCATAATCACCATTTTACTAAATTCTTGGGTTCTTGAAGAAAACCCCCAATTAATCATTTTAAAATATTCATTTCAACACTTAAATTCATAAATAATAATGGGTGAATGAAGATTTAAGATTAGGAATCGTTATCCAAATATTTTTTTTCTCAAATATCTTTTTCGAATCGTCACACCAAAGCTCCCAAAACTCAAAAAATGGTGAAATGGGGTTGAAACCCCAATTTTTGAAAGATATTCTCTCCAGGGGTTCTCCGCTAACACAGACCCCTATCCACGAACACGACCCCTCGGCTTATTAAATCCCCACAAACGTGCCCACTGTTTCGCGATGCGGAGGTCATTGTCGTGACCTCCCACAAATGCGGTCACCCCTCCGCGATCTCCCAGGGTTGGCTTCAGCATCACAAAACAGAAAATCAGACAACTCAAAATCATCGAAATGACCTCAAAATTCGTTCGGAACCTCGTACTCACAAACTATATATGTAAATTAACTACATTTACGATTCAATGGAACCATCGAAATATGAATCTGAGGTTTACTTGACCCAAGTCCTGTGTAAGTCACAAAAAACTAATCATAACGTCTAAAAGGGCCAAACTAAGCTCAGTACCTCTAAAAATTTAACCAAGACATCACCTAGGCCTGAAATCATCCACTGAATCCAATGGAACTCTAGAAAATTCAATCTGAGCATCAAAACTCCAAAATGTTGACCAAAGTTAACCCACCGACTAAAATTCCATATTTTTTTGACTTAGGACCTCAAATCCTCAAAAATACTCTGAATCTGAAACCGACAACTCTAATAGATTCCACATTTTCAGACCAATGAAATCAATGAAATTTTCTTTCGACAGTAGAAACTCCAAAATATACCAAAAACCATTTTTAACAACTTTAGCCTTTAAAAAATTTGAAAACTTACAAATTTCTCAACTTTTTACTCAATGTTCAAAACCAACTTTCAACACTCAATTGGAAAAGACTCGGGGTCGATATCAGAAGGGGTAAAATGGTAATTTCATGAAAATTGTTAAAATTGACCAACCAGGTCATAGGGTTATTGAACTTAGAGTAGTGATGATGGAAATAGTTTCTTTACAATAATATTTTCTCATGAAGTGGTGATCAATTGAGTATTACGATTCTTTCATAGAAATTACCTTTTTAATTGTTGTAAATAATAAAAACTCATATATATTCTCAATTGTTGGATATATGTAGTTAAGATTAGGAAAAAAAACAACGTTAATAGGGATAGCTACCAACCTCAATCTAATAGGTTGAGCTTGAGAGAGGATAGCTCACCAGAGAGTTTCAATGTGAACAAATTAATTCAACAACTAAGTGCAAGCAAGGACTTAGGGTGATAGTTTCTTAATTGGGTAGGGAGGCTTTAGGAGACTTCAAAATTCATTAATTTTGCACAATAAACACATCTAAATAAGTTGATAGTAAACTATTTGTGTGAGTTCCGACATCTATGAATTGCAATCCTATTTCGTCTTTATTATTTATAAAATCCAAGTACCTAGAGTAGTTAGTAATTTCTCATTATTAACCCCCAATTAGTTACTAGTTAGAATTTTATTAACAAATTATAATGATATCTAAACAAGTTCTCTATAGTAGGTCGACTTCAACTGGGTTATTGTATTTTGCAATCTTATGTTTTAATCCCATTTAATTGTGTAGTATGGACAACATTAAATTCAGGTGTTGTTGCCAGGGAGTGTAGTTTATAGTTATATAGTTTGTAGAAATTCAATAAGTTACTATTATTTCTTCCGAATTACATTGATTGCTGTTTTTGTCCAATGCAGATTTTTTTCGCAATTTATACGCGATACTAGGAGTCAAGGATCTCCCTTAAATTTGAGCTCTCAGGATCTCATAAAGGACGAAATCATAAAGAAATAAGCGTTGAAAAAGAGATTTAACTATCAGCAATGACCACAAAGCGGTCCATTGGCCACTTAAGTGGCAACCTCTAAAGCGGGCCACGGTGGCTAAAACGGCTAGGGAAATACATCTGACCCCCTCTAAAACAATCCCTTGGCCTCTTAACCAACCACCGCCAATGCGGTCCAAGGTGGCTAAAGTGCCAGCCACTAAAGTTGTTGAAGGCCGCTTAAGCGCCTACACTAGCCAATATTTACCAAGTCCCAATGGACTCCACTCGAGTGATCGGGATTGGTTCAGAAATCCATGCACAAAAATGAATTATTCTACTTAACTAAATTCGATATTACGAACTCAATGGAGATGTTGAAACTCTTATCCAAGGGTTTCTTAACAAAAAGTGGGTTCCACACCTAAGGCTCGATTCTAGCCAAAATCATGAAGGTTGATCTAAATAAGTCTAGAAGCCTCGGTATCCAAACCAAGGGTCCATCTTCACCAAAATCGATATTTAAGAGCTAACACAACCATCAAAATGGCATAATGTGGTCGTCTATCCGAAGTTTAAACCGAAGTCAACCATTTAAAATTCATATGTTCCCAAATACATAAACTTGCATAATAGTCGAACGAACGACCAAGTGACCAAACTGACGAATGAAACGATCAAGTGACTAGACTAACCGTCCAAGCAAGTTATAATTGGCTTGGGTCACTATAGAAAAACTCTAAATGAAAAAAAATAAATCAGAAAATGACCAAGTGGGTCATTAAAGTTGTGCTTTGAGAAACTTATATAACACAGGTTGAGCTATGCACAAAAGATGCACACAAGAAGCAATGATTTATATCATCATAAAAAAGGAGAATTTGTTGGATAATGAAAGCTTTTGATGATTTTAAAATAGGGGAACACATATAAGGAACAAGTTTCAACGAAATGTTTCTATTAGACCGAGTCTAAATGGGATAAGGAAAAGGTAAACCACATGAAGTAAAAGGATTATGGCGGTGGATAGAGTGCATTTAGTTCTGCCGCATAATGTTTATTTTATTAGAAGATTCCTACATGGAATGAAATCTGAAGGAGGAAGGGCTGCAAACATAATCCTAAAAGGAAAAGAAATCCTTTGAAGGAAGGACATCTGCTTGAAGAAGGAGAAATCTCACATCTATATATAAATACATCAGAGGTTTCACAAAGAACCTGTGCACTTACATAGAGAGTTACAACCAGAACACAATAACATAGATGAAGTTCATATTTGAGATAGTTCTGACTGTAGATCCAATTGTAGCCAACGCAAGACAATAAGATTAAAGAACCTGATCCATAAATTTATATTGCTCTTTAGTTAAGTTTTCTTGTATTGCATATTATCGAGTTGGATATTTAATGTTTTCTAGATCTAGTATCGTATAAACTGGTGTAGGAACATATTTTTCATGTTAGGAAGACTTACAAACATAAACCTTTGGAGGTTTGTGTTAAAGTTTAGGAATGAGTTAGTCCATAGGTTTGTAAGAGTTGTAATATTAATTCATAACTTGTAGTATGTTCAACAATCTAGTTAATTGTTGACGTTTAGGAATTAGAGTTTCTAATTCCTTATGTTAAATAGGTTTGTAATCTTTTATTGAGGCTCAAATTTTAGTGAAGTTGATTTAAATTTTATAGAGGAGTAGGTCAATTTTTTTTAAAACACTATTTCTAAGTTGGAGTTTTCCATAATAATGTATTGTGTCATGTTAGTGAAAAACTTACTAGATAAAAAAAAAAATACAAGATTACAATTGAAAATAAAAATGAAGAAATAAATCTCTTCAGGCTAGCGCGGATATCTCGCTCTCTTTAAGGAGATTCAAGCCCACTGCAACAAATGTTTTTCACCGGTTCAGCAGTAGTCCTTCTTGACTTGTCCCTTCCAGGATACAACAACCTTCACAAAGTATAACTCAACAACTCTGGACAAGAGTTGAGTCCAAAGCTCCACAAAAAAGAACACCTTCTTCCAACTAACAAGAACTCTCTTTTTGACAAACTTTATACACTCTATATTTTCCTTGTGTGTTGTGTGTCCCAAACCAAATGAAGGCCACTACTATTTATACTAGAAAGTTTTCCTAGCAATGAATAGAAAGATAAATAGTGTAGTAAACAGTGAAGATAATAGTCTTAGGAGTTACATAGGTTACAAGGTGTAATGGAGAAAAAAAAGAGTAAAAAATAATGTGGGCAACAAATGCCCCTCAACGTGGAAGTGCAACTCAACGGCCAAAAGTCAATGTGTGCATTCTCTAACTGCCAATGAAGAAGCAATAAAGAAATGTCCACCAACGGCAGCAATGAATAGAGGCACTAACTGCTGAATCATTCAACATTTTTGTAACTCCAAATAAAGCAAATTAATATATTAAGATATTAATATTGAAATGCTAATAAACCAACAATCCCCCACTCATTTTAATATTAACCAAGAAAGTCTATCGGCTGAAGGAAGACTACTATGCATAATGAAGGTGTGCTCTCCATTGAACATCCACTTAGTGAAACAATAACTTTTACTCCAGAGTTGTAGTGATCTCAGACTTGAACTATGACTTTTTAAGGGAAATAAAATATCACTGCTCACACATAATAATCAAGGTGTTGACATGAGGTTTAAAGCCAATACGTTATGGCTTGTGCTATATTAGTTTCATGAGTGCATTTGAGAATAAGCGCAATTCTCATAGGAAGCGACCTACTTCCACACATCACATAGGTGAAATCTGTCGAGAGTGCTCATGTAAGCTTAACACTCCACCCATACGGGCTACACATATTCATTAAGAGTTTTATCAACTCAACCTTCACAAACTACTGGAAACAATGCACTCACATCATAGGGAGGGAATAAAAAGATAGTGCATTTTTCACAACAAGTCATCATATGATTAGTTTTTCCCTTTGAACCTGGTTATAAGATCTCTAGTCCCCAGGTTGGGTTTCCTCATATATGACTCAAGGATTTATAGGCTTCAATCTCATCCCCCTCGATGTGCTCCAGACCTTTTCTCTTATTAATGCCTTAGTAAGAGGATCTGCAAGATTATCACAAGATTTGACATAATCAACATTAATGGTACCACTTGTCAAATACGATCTTGCATTACTGTGTTTCCTCCTGATAGGTCTGGATTTACTGTTGTAATAACGGTTTTGAACAATACCAATTGCAACAGTGCTATCACAATGAATTAAAATAGGAGGAATTGGTTTTTCAAAATAAGGTATTTGAAACAATAAAACTCTTAACCAATTCGCTTCCTCACTAGCTGAAGCTAAAGCAATTAGTTCAGCCTCCATGGTAGAGTTAGCAATTATAGTTTGTTTTTTTGATCTCCAACAAATAGCACCACCACCTAAAGTAAAGACATAACCAGTGGTAGAACACGAATCACTTGATAAAGTATTCCAATCTGCATCGCAAAAGCCTTCAAGTACATAAGGATATTTTTATAGAACAAACCACAATTTTTTATTCCAATTAAATATCTCATAACTCTTGTTATAACATGCCAATCTTCATTATCTGGCTTGCTTGTAAACCTGCCAAGTACTCCTACTGCATATGCATTATCAGGCCTAATGCAATCAGTCACATACCTCAAACTTCCGATTATAGTAGCATATTCCTTTTGATTTACTACATCATTTTCACTTTCAACAGGAAATAAGTGAACACTTGAATCAAAAGGAGTTGCAACATGCTTGCAATCAAGAAAGTTATATTTATTCAAAAATTTCTCAACATAATGTGACTGGTCAAGGAAAATTTCATCACATGTTCTTGTTATTTTTATTCCAAGAATAACATTTGCCTCACCAAAATTTTTCATATCAAAACGGCTTCTAAGAATATTCTTAACTTCATCAATAACATTCATGTTATAGCCAAAGATCAACAAATCATCAACATATAGGCAAATAATCACATGTGAATTATTCCAATACTTATGATATATGCACTTATCACACTCATTTATTTTAAAACCATTTTCAATCATGCAGGAATCAAACTTTTCATGCCATTGTTTTGGTGCCTGTTTCAAGCCATATAGGGATTTAGTACGTTTACATACTTTGCTTTCTTGGCCTACTTCAACAAAAGACTCGGGTTGTTCCATATAAATTTTCTCATTTAGGTCTCTATTTAAAAAAGCAGTTTTTACATTCATTTGATGAATTTGCAAATAAAAAATTGCAGCCATATCAATTAAAAGTCTTATGGATGTAATTCTTGTTACCGGAGAAAAAGTATCAAAAAATTCTAGGCCTTCTAGTTGTTTAAAACCTTTTGCAACTAGTCTAGCCTTATAGTTATCAATAGACCCATCCGGTTTCACTTTTTTCGTAAGACCCATTTGCAACCAATTGTTTTACAACCCGGTGGTAAATCAACTAACTTCCAAGTTTTATTAGAAATTAGTGATTCCATTTCATCATTTACTGCCTCTTTCCAAAAAATAGAATCATGTGAAGATAATTCTTCTTTCAAAGTGAGAGGGTCATCTCCAACATTAAATACATAAAAATCAGGACTAAAATCTTTTTCTACTCTAGCTCTTTTACTTCTTCTTAACTCAAATTCATTAACTTCTTTATTTTTTTAAAGTAGAAGTAGAAGAACTAGGTAGTGACAAAATATTTTGTTCAATCCTTTGACCCCCACTATTTTTAGAATCAAAAGGAAACTTATTTTCATGAAAAATAACATCACCTGATTCTATCACAATATTATCTTCAAGATTAAAAAATCTATAGGTTGTACTACTTGAAGCATAACCAACAAAAACACAGGGAGTAACTTTCTTACCCAATTTTAAAATCTTGGGATCCATTAGCCTCACAAAGGCTAGACAACCCCAAGCTCTTAGATATCCCAAACTTGGCTTGTAACCTTTCCACAATTCAAAAGGTGTCAATTTTGACTTTTTATGAGGCACACGATTCAACACATAACAAGCAGTCAAAATAGTTTCACTCCAAAAATTTAAAGGTGCATGTGGCTCAATAAGCATGGCATTAGTCAATTCAACCAAAGTTCTATTTTTCCTTTCCGCTACTCCATTAGATGAAGGAGAATAAGGAGGAGTAGTTTCATGAATTATTCTCAATGATCTAACAAAAGAATTAAACTCATTTGACTCATATTCACTGCCTTTATCACTTCTAATTCTTTTTATTTTTTCTTCGGGATAAGGGTCTGAAAAATACTCAAACTTTGGTCGGATTTGCTGTTGCGATACTAAACTTTCATGAGGACCTATTACCTCCCTAGACTATTTAATACCGTATTTTAAACATATATATTTGTTCACGTGGACATAAAAATAATGCAAATTATAAATAGTAATGTGTCCACGTGGGCACATATATACCTTTAAAATACACTATTAAATAGTTCAGGGGGTAAAAATACGGGATTAAATAGTCTAGGGAGGTAATAGGTTCTTATGAAAGTTTAATATCGCAACAAAATCCGACCAAAGTTAGGGTATTTTTAAAACCCTTATCCCTTTTTCTTCCAAACTGATTTTCAACCTCATGGAGATAAGTTTTGAAATTTTCAAAATCATCACTTTTATTTTTCATCAAGTAAACATATGTAAACTTAGAAAAATCATCAATGAAAGTGATAAAATATCTATTACCTCCACGAGTTAAAATTCCACCAAGTTCACAAATATCAGTATGAACTAATTCTAACAAATCAATTTTTCTTTCAACTTGAAAATGAGGTCTTTTAGTGATTTTGGTTTTACTACAAGCCTCACACTTTTCAAAATTCTTTTTAATCATTGCGATTAATCCTAAACTACTCATGATTCCAACATAACGATCATTAATATGATACAAATGAGTATGCCATAAATTAGTAGAAGAAAGCATATAAACAAAAGTACAAACTTTATTCATTTCAACATTCAGTTTGAACATCCCATGACAAGCATACTCCTTTTCCACAAAAATACCCTTTTTCACAATTACATATTGATCATATTCAATAATCTGTTTAAAGCCTACTTTATTAAGAAGAAAACTAGACATCAAATTTTTTCTCATAGAAGGAGTATAAAGTACATCTTTCAAAGTTAATACCCTTCCAGAAGTAAAACACAATTCGACATCTCCCGTTCCAAGCACTTGAGTTGTGTGAGAATCACCAAGCATGATGGTTTTGGGCTCCTCAAAATGAGTATATTTTCAAAACCAATCTTTGTCATAACAGACATGATGGTTTACACCAGAATCAGCCCACCATCCATCAACACTCTCAACCATGTTTATGTCGGTAATCACTGGCACAAAAGGTTCTTCGGTAACGCTTACCTGAGGGTTAGGACCACGTTTCTGTAATCTGCAAAATCGAGCAATATGCCCACTCTTGCCACAAACAAAGCATGGTCCCTTATCTTGAACTTGTTGATTTTGTGCTTGGTTATTTTCACCATTATTTTTTTGGGAGGTCTACCATTATTTTTCTTGAATTTTTTCTTCTTAAGCTTCAAAGAAGTATTTTTGTGAGATTCAAGAGTAGCATTATTTGAAGAAATTAAATTTACCTTCGTTGTGGTGTTGCTCTCTTCTGTTTGTAAAAGTGCATCTTGGCCCCTTGCCTCTTCTTCCATGCGAATTTTCATTATCAAGGTTTCAAGAGAGGTTTCTTTTTGTTTGTGGGGCATAGTTTTTTGAAATTCCTTCCAAGAAGGTGGAAGTTTATCTACTATGCCACAAACAATAAGGTTATCTCCAACTTTAACCTCCTCAGACCTAAGATTTCCAACAATCATTATAAAGTCTTGAGCTTGGTCTACCACTGATTTATTGTCCACCATTTGGAAACGAAAAAATCTACTAGCCGCATATTTTTTCGCTCCCGCCTCCTCTGTATCATACTTACTCTGCAATGCTTTCAAAATTTTCTTTGCACTAGAGTATGTTCTATCACAATAATCATAAAAATTATCAGATAGACAATTAAGAAGATAATACCGACACTTATAGGAGTCACCATCGTACTTTTCCACTTTCTCATGATGAGAAATAAGTTCATTATCATCCATGGAGGTGTCATCAACTTTATTAGGATTCTTCTCAGTTAACGCATAAGAAACATTGAGAAGACTTAAGTAGAAAAGTACTTTAACCTTCCATCTCTTGAAATGGTTACCATTGAACCGAAATGGCTTGTTAAGGTCTCCCATCTTGGCATCCGCGGTTTTTTCAATTTTAGCCATTAGTGAATCTCCTTAAATTGTTAGTGAAAAACTTACAAGATAACAAAAAATACAAGATTACAATTGAAAATAAAAATGAAGATATAAATCTCTTCAGGCTGGCGCGGATACCTCGCTCTCTTTAAGGAGATTCAAGTCCACTGCAGCAAATGTTTTTCACCGGTCCAACAGTAGTCCTTCTTGAATTGTCCCCTCCAGGATACAACAACCTTCACAAAGTATAACTCAACAACTTTGGACAAGAGTTGAGTCCAAAGCTCCACAAAAAAGAACACCTCCTTTCAACTAACAAGAACTCTCTTTTTGACAAACTTTATGCACTCTATATTTCCCTTGTGTGTTGTGTGTCCCAAACCAAATGAAGACCACCACTATTTATACTAGAAGAAGTCTTCCTAGCAATGAATAGAAAGATAAATAGTGTAGTAAATAGTGAAGTTAATGACCTTAGGAGTTACATAGATTACAAGGTGTAATGGAGAAATAAAGAGTAAAAAATAATGTGGGCAACAATTGCCCCTCAACGTGCAAGTGCAACTCAACGGACAAAAGTCAATGTGTGCATTCTCAAACTGCCAATGAAGAAGCAATAAAGAAATGTCTACCAATGGCAGCAATGAATAGAGGCACTAACTAATGAATCATTCAGCATTCTTGTAACTCCAAATAAAACAAATTAATATATTAAGATATTAATATTAAAATGCTAATAAACCAACAAGTCATTACCTTACTTGTTTTACTTAATGCAGTGTCAGTACTCGAGAAAGGAATAAATAAAATAACACATTTCTTAGGCAAATTAGGGGGTCAGTATTCCAACATACTAAACATGTAAATAATGTATAAAAAAATATAGTATGACATTATATTAACTTATACAATACTTTTTATTAGGAAATCTACTAGATGATTTGTACTCATCTATTTTATGAACTTCTTTTTTTTGTATCATTCTATGAACTTCAACACATGAAACTCCATGCAAAATGGGTCGAAAACCACAAATAACTCAAATCTCCATTGAATAACTTTAAATTTTAACCACTACTTCGAATTAAATGACATCTTCAACGAAATCTAATCTTAAATTTATCAGGTTCAGTCAACGGACATAAATGATAAAAATCGTTAAATAAAGTACACATTTATTGAAAACAAAGAAAACAGTAAATTAGTCAAAATTACTTGTTATTTATGACTATTTTCTTTTCTTATTCTATTGTTTTTATTTTCCTTCCTTGAAAATGAGGGTTAATTAAGATATCTATTTGTGTAACTTGATAAATAAAAGACATCAAACTAAAATGGAAAAGAGAAAAATTCCATATCAAAATTACTTTTCATGATCTCTAATCCCAAATAAATTTTCGGTTGTAGTAAAAGTTGTAAGAAAACTAATTTTTTAAATTAATCTAACAAATTTAAACTGGTGCTCCAATAAATTATTAGAAATACAAATACGAAAACATGGATCTTGAATATTAAGAATGAAGAATCAAGAACTCTAGTGATCAACTGCATCATGCTCTTTGTTTACATCATGACTGTCAACTGGATAATAGTCTCCAAAATCCGCCCATAAACCCACACACAAGTTGAAAATCTCGCGAGGGTAATATTCTCAAACCATTTCCCAATCAATTGAGAAATTGTGGTGCAACAGTAAGATCTTAGCAGTCAATGTCTGTCCATGAAATTTCAAGTTAGGGATTAAATCATCGATGTAATTAATCATTTCCTTTGATATTGAATGCGGAATAGCACTGCCATTATTGGACTTCAAGATTGCTAAATCTTGGTCATAATCATACTCATCTTCTTTCAACTCATTTTTCGGACGTTCCTCTTTTCTCAAGATTGGAAAATATAGGTACGATGGGATTCAATTCATATAGTTCAAACATGGGTCGTTTTCCTTTTCGGTCTGCTGATTTTCATGTGCTTTCTCCTGCACAAATTGTACAAATGGCATGGTGACTCTTAATTTGTGAAAATATTGAAGCAAAAAAAGAAAGCAAGCAAGCAAGAATTTTTTTTACTTGGTTTAACTAGAATTGGAAATGAGAAGATGGTTCATGCTCTTGCTAGATTTATAGAATATTTATTACATTAAAATCAGTAAAATTTTAATTGATCTAAATTTCACTTTGATTACCATCCAAAAATAGTTCACATTTTAAATGAATGCTAGGTCTTTTTTCTTGTTTTTAAAGTATAACCCACGTGAAAGAGTTGGTTTGTCTATAGTGACAAGAAATAAAATGGACTATGAACATGAAGCATGGTGTGAATTCATGGATTTTCTGTAAAATGAGATATTTTATGTATATACTTTTTTAAAAATTAGTTTAATATTATGTACATATTTTTAGAAATTATTTAATATTATATGTTGGGCTGCTTGCGCAAGTGCACCTAGCTTGTTGGAGACTAAGTTATTTCTCCAAGGGTTAGGGATTGATTCTCAATTAGTACTTTCTCTTTGTAGAATAAGATTACCCGAGTTCATTAGTGCGTCCTTCAGTTCCCATGGGTGGAAAAAAATTTTCTTAGGATCTTTTAATACGCTTTGATACCATGTAGAATAAGATTACTTGAGTGAATTTCTTTATTGATAATACATCTCAATGTTATATACAAGTTGTACCAGCTCTATAACTAATGAAATGTATCTTTACATTTAATTACAAATATTCGGATTTATATATCTAAGAAAACATATCCTCTGATTGCGCAATCACACAAGATGTTCCAATATTCCCCCTTAAGTTGGAGCATGAATTGTGGAAATGCCCAACTTGCCCAACAACTTATGAAACTGGTCATGGACCAAGAGCCTTTGTAAGTATATCAGCCAATTGGTTCTTTGAAGAGATATGATGAGTCATAATTATCTTTGATTGTACATATTATCGAATAAAGGGACAATATATCTTTATGTGCTTGGTACGTTAATGAAAAACAGGATTGGAGGCGATATGAATAGCATCTTGGTTATCACAAAAGAGAGAAACAAGTGTTGCATGTTTTACTTGAAGATCTTGTAGGAGCCGAAGCAACCAAACAATCTCACTAGTAATAGTGGCCATATCTCTATATTCAGCTTCAGCAGAGGAATGAGACACCACCGTTTATTTCTTAGATCTCCAAGAAATGAGTGATTTACCGAGAAACACAATGTATCATGTAGTTGATCGACGTGTCATCGAACACCCTGCCCAATCCGCATCATAGTAAGCTTTTATAAATAGTGAATTATCTGAAGGGAATAGAATCCCTTGACCTGGATTTCTTTTGAGATAGTGTAAGACTCTATAAGCAGCTTCCAGATAAGGTTGCCTTGGCGCATGCAGAAATTGGCTAAGTACATGAACAACGTAGCTAATATCTGGACGAGTGATTGTGAGATAAAGCAAGCGTCCGACAAGACGACGATATTGCCCTGGATTATGACAAATTTTTCCACAATCAAGAGAAAGCTTATGTTGTTGCTCCATGGAAAAGCTTGTTGGCTTGCAACCTGTAAGTTTACTCTCTGCCAAAATATCAAGTACATACTTACGTTGACTTAGTACAATGCCTGCTGGTGACCTTGCCACTTCAATGCCAAGAAAATACTTGAGTTTTCCAAGATCTGTTATATGAAATTTTGCATTTAAATGCTTTTTCAGCTTGGATATGCAATCAGAATCATTTCCCATGATGATGAGATCATCCACATATATAAGAACGCCTACAAAGGAACCTCCAGGGTGGGACAATGTAAACAAGGAATAGTCTGCATTTGATTGTCGGTAACCAAGAGAAAGTAAAAACATAGTGAATTTATTATATCAATTCTGAGATGCTTGATAAAGACCATACAACAATTTTTGTAATCGACATACTCTTTTCTCCCTCTGTTTGGCATAGCCTTATGGAATCTTCATATAAACTTCTTCATGCAAGTCTCAATGTAGAAAAATATTGTTGACGTCTAATTGATGAAGTTCCCAATTTCGAACCGCAACAACCGCTAACAGACAATGAATAGTGACAAGTTTTGCAATAGGCGCAAATGGTTCATGAAAATCAACCCCTTCAATCTGAGTGTATCCTTTTGCTACCAAGCGCGCCTTGTAGCGTTCAATACTTCCATCAGGTTTGTAATTGACTTTATAGACCCATTTCAAATCTATGGCCCATTTACCTAGAGGTAAAATTTGTAAAGTCCAAGTATGGTTGGATTCTAAAGCTGAAATTTCTATTGCCATAGCTTCTTTCCAGTGTGTGCTTAACTACTTGAGTAAAAGATTTTGGCTCATCAACAGATGAGATGGCCGCCAAAAAAGCAGTGTGACTGAATGATAATTAAGAATATGAATAGAGTGAGATAGAGGATATACCGTTGAGTTGGCTAATGGAGTGGGAGAGAGCAGCTAATCATTTAACTAAGCAAAAGAACGGGGCAAAACATAATCATACCCTGACAACTTACGCGAGACTTGTCGCGAGCGTTTACCAAGTGCAAGGATAGTAGAATCAATGTTATTCGATGCAGTAGATGGATTGATAGCAGAAGAATCATGAGAAGAAGATACATAAGGGCTTGGTGAAGTTGCTGGTAGGGGAGAAGTGCTTGTGGATACAACTTATGAATTCTCAATGACAGTACAATTCTCACTTGTGTCGCAATGTCTTCTGCAATTTGTTTCTTGTCCAGATGGCTCATCAAATGTAATCGGTTGACTTAAGTCAATACGCGACATCATTTTTGCTTATTGAGAGCCTTCAAAAGGATAAATGTCTTCAAAAAATTGTACATCACGTGAAACATAAATCCTTTTATCTTTGAGATCATAAATTCTATATCTTTTTTTACCACTGGGATATCCAACAAAAATGCCGGGTTTTGCTCGTGGAGAAAATTTATCTCGAGGCTTGCTATTTAGATGTCCATATCAAAGACATTCAAAAGTTCTCAAATGCTCATATTAGGGAACTTTACCAAGTAGTTTCTCATATGGACTCTATTTTGAAGACTAGAAAGAGGCAGCCGGTTAATTAAATATGACGTAGTAAGAACATAGTTTCCCAAAAACTTGATAGGCAGGTGCACTTGAAATCGCAATGCACAAGCCACTTCCAGTAGATGTCTATGCTTTCTCTCAACTACTCCATTTTGTTGTGGAGTATTTGTACAACTACTTTGACGCTCCATGCCATAATCAGAATAATGTGATAGTAAATCCTCATGCTTAAACTCTAGCCCATTGTATGTTTGTAGGATTTTGACTCACAAGTTAAAATTGTGTGCTTACCCAATTAAAAAAACGCAACAAACACTCTTCATGAGGAAAACCCATGTAGCTCGACTGAAATCATCAACTATGGTAAGGAAATAACGAGACCTGAAAAGAGATTGCGTCTTGTATGGTTCCCAAATGTCACAATGTATTAAATCAAAAACATGTTCTATCTTATTCATACTAGCAGGAAAAGATAATCGTGCTTGTTTTTCCTTACAACAAGCATCACAAAACATAGTCTTCTTTTCATTAAAACTAATAGATAAACTAGGAACTAGAGAAATACGATTCATTGGTAAGTGCCCCAATCGCCGATGCCATAAACATGCACTAACATGCTTCTTCACCATCAATGCTTGCCCCCCCTTTAATCGGCTCCAAGTAATAAAGACCATTTCGTTCTCTACCAACTCCAATCAGCGTCCTCGAACGTAAGTCATGAATCACAAAAGAGGCCGGATAAAAGGTTACTGCACATTGTAAGTCATTTGTCAATTTACTAACTGACAATAAATTAAAGAAAAAATCAGGAACTCCATGAACATTTTCAAGAATTAATCTTTTTCCAATGGCCAGTTGGCCCAAGGCATGAACTTTCACCATATCACCATTGGGGATTTGCACTGGTGGTAAAGTTGTATGAACTATCTTATTTGACAGAGAATGTATATCATGAGTTATATGATTCGTAGCACCCGTATCAAGTATCCACTCCTCTTTTGTCATACCTGGAAAATTAGAGGCTGACATACTCGCAGATGAGTTACATGTAGATGCTTCATTGTTGCCCAACAATAATAATAGTTGTTGATGGAAAGCATGTGTTAAACCTAGAATCGGTGATATATCCCCTTCAATAGTTGCAGCAAGGGTCGTACATGCGAGTGCGTTTGGTTCCTTTTGATTTTCTTGATGCTCACGAAACTGCATTTGATCACAAAACTGCATCTGATCATTATTGGTTTGCTTGTTGTTTCTTGCCAGGTTTATGCCAATCTGGAGGATACCCAATCACTTTGTAGCAGTAATCTTTGGTGTGATTAATTCTCCCACAGTGTATGCAAGGTGGAAATTGATGTTGAAGCCCATCCTCAACTTTTCTTTGTCGTGATTTACCCCTTCTTATCAGCAATGCAGTTGCTTCAATTGTGGAATGCAATTTGCAGCAACAGATCTCTACTTTTCTTCTTGTGTCGTGATAGCACAGGATCTTTCTCAGTTTGGCAATGGGTCGACATTTAGTATTTGAGAACGTATTGTTGAATATGTGTCTTCAAGTCCCATTAGAAAATCAAAAACATTTTCCTCCTCCCTCATGGATTGCATCTTCTTTGCTGCACCGCAAATACAACCACATGTACAAGATGGAGTTTCCATGAGACCTTGCAACTCACCCAAACAGACTTAAGTTTACCGTAAAAGGATGAAATAGAAGCTCTCTCTTGTTGCAAGAGAGCGATGGCACACTTCAATTCATAATCTCTTGGTGTAATTCCTTGGGTAAACCGTTATTCCAGATCTACCCAAATTTCTCTAGCAGTTTCAATGTGTACGGCGCTACCCTGCAATTCCTTGGCAATTGCATTTGTATGCCATGAAAGTACAATGGCATTGCACTGTATCCATGACTGTAAATCCTAGAGTTTTCTTTCGGTCTCTCAGTGGTTCCATTAACAAATCCAGCCTTGTTTTTAAAGTGAAGTGCGTTCAAAATTTTTTGTCTCCAAGTGAAATAGTTTTCTCCATTTTCACTAAAAGTATTGGTAACAAAAATCAAACTTGAGTGGTCTAATGGATGCAAGGAATAGGGAGAAGCGTCTACGCCTTTTGGTTGAGGCAGACTCGCTACTTCATCAGTGCGTCCTTCAGTTCCCATGGCTGGAAAAAAATAATTCTCAAGATCTTTTAATACGCTTTTGATACCATCTAGAATAAGATTACCCGAGTGAATTCCTTTATTGATAATACATCTCAATGTTATATACAAGTTGTACTAGCTCTATAACTAAGGAAACATATCTTTACATTTAATTACAAATATTCTGATTTATATATCTGAGGAAACATACCCTCTGATTGCGCAATCACATAAGATCGCAATTACACAAGATCTTTCAATACTCTTTTAACCTTTCTTTTATAGTGAACACATGTTATCTAAAATCTCATATCCCTCATTTATCTCTACGTGGATAGAAAAAAATAAGTGTTTAGAAAAATATAATATTTTAAAAACTTTTTTTACCCTCCTTGGGAGCTTCCTCCTTCTTGCTTTCTTGATGATTCTAATCCACATCAATAAAGTGAAAGGTGGAGGATTCTTACTACCTTAGAAAAACACTTCAAATGGTATGTTTGTGTAATTAACGGAACTATATAAAAAGTACATTAATAATATATTAACTTTTATATATATAGATAAATATAAATTATTTTTTCACAAGGGAAACTACCAGGTTTTCTATTTGTAAAGAAATTACACCTGAGCCTAACTCAACCCTAAAAGTTAGTTCATGAGGGGATGATTGCCCAAATCCTTATGAAGAGATCATTAGTCCATTCCCCAACCAATGTGTGACTTTTATTCACTGTAACACCCTATTTACGCGTATATCCAACTTGAGCGTGAACCGGGAGTCCAAACGGGTATGGACATGGCTCTGATACCATGTACAGAAATGGCACCTGAACCTAACCCAACTACAAAAGCAAGCACATGAGGGGAGGATTGCTCAAGTCCATATAAGGAGACCATCAGTCCATTCCCTAACAAATGTGGGACCTTTACCTACTCTAACATAAAGAAGCTGCAAAATTTGTCCGAGTATAAGGGAAGTTGTGAAGTAGCAACAATAGATGACACAAAATTACTGATATCTCACATTGGTAAGACTGTTATGCCTCCAACTAGTTGTGTTGATATGACGGTGCTTCAAAATGTTTATCATATCCTAGGTATGAAGAAAAATATTCTTTTAGTAGCTCAGTTGACATCTTCAGGTCATTATGCTCTAGTTGGTCCGCAAGATGTAAGAATATACCAGGATCTTGAGATTGAAGAAGAGTCAGTAATGAAGGGGCAAAGGTTAAATTTTGTCTATGTAATGTCGGCAGAAACTACATTTATAGACAAGACAAGGAAGAATGAGACGGTGTACTTATGGCACATCCGGTTGAGTAACGTTAGCTACTCTAAACTTAGAATCATGATGAAAAAGTCAATGTTGAAAGGTCTTCCCAAACTTTCAACAAGGACGGATGTAATATGTGCAGGTTCTCAATATGGTAAAATGCATCAGTTGTCATAACAAGATTTAAAATATACAACCAAAGAACCATTAGAGTTAATTCGCTCAGAGGTGTTTCGCCTTGTTAAGCAGCTCACTGTTGGTGGGATGAAATATATGTTGACATTCATTGATGATTTTTCCATGTACGTGTGGACTTAATTTTTAAAGGAGAAGTCAGAGGTATTTTCAAAATTCAAAGAATAAAAAAGGTTGCTGAAAGAGAAGTTGGTAAGGAAATTCTTTGTCTACGAACCGATAATGGTAGGGATTATACCTCACATGAATTTTCTAAATTCCTTGAAAAGTGTCGAATACGCCATCAGTTCACATGTCCAGATACGCCACAACAAAATGGAGTAGAAGAAAGGAAAAACTGACACCTAACAAAAATATATCGGAGCCTGCTTCACAAAAAAATATCCCGAGATAATTTTGGGTGGAAGCTATGACGACTGCAGCTTTTGTGATCAATAGACTTCCTCAACAACTGTTACATTTTCTTTCACCTTTTGAGAAGTTATGGAACATGAAATCCTCTGTTAGCTATTTTCCTATTTAAGGATGTGTATGATATATATTTGTACCTAATCATTTATATAGTAAGATGGATAAAAAGGTTGCTAGGTGTATCATGATAGGGCATGACAGTCAACGAAAAGGGTGGCAATGTTGTGATCCAACAACATGAAACTACTACATTTCTTGAAATTTGATATTTGATGAAGCTTCTTCTTGGTTGTCTTCAAATAAGGAATTGTTGCCTGATTCAGATGTCTTGAAAGGTGTGTTGGACTCTTCTCATATCCAGTTGAGTCAAGATGTAGCTGAAAGTGAAGCCAATGAAGACAATATTGATGAAGATGTGACGCAAAATTTGTGGCAAACTGCTATCTACCAACAACTAAGTGAAGAAGGTGAGCTAATTGGAGCACATTCACCATCTTCACTTAGAAGGTTAACAAGAATCAGAAAGCAAAATTCCAAGTTTGCCAATACTGCCATTGTAGAAGATGGAAATTAAAAGGAATCAGAAACTTTTGAGGAAGCATTCCAGAATCCAAAGTGGATTAAGGATATGGAGGAGGAAATTGTTGGGCTAAAGCTAAATCAAACGTAGGAACTCTAACATCTCAACAATTTTCTAGCTTGGAGGTTGATCGCAGTGAAGAAGGAATTTGCTTACATTAACAAAAATACTCCAAAGAACTATTGAAGAAGTTTGGGATTTTCAATTGCAACCCAACTTCAACACTGTTGGATCCAAATTTTAAGATGTGTGCTCATGAAGGGAAAGACTTGAAAAATGCAACAATGTATCGATAATTGGTGGGTAGTTTGAATTACTTAACTTTAACAAGACCCGAAATCTCTTACGTAGTAGGTGTGATAAGTCGTTACATTCAAAATCCAAAGAAGTCTCATTCGGATGGAGTTCATCATATATTGAGATATGTAAATAGTACAATTTATTATGGTCTTTTGTGTAAGAAAGGCGAAGAATGCAAGCTGATCGTATACCGTGACTCTGACTATAGAGGATAACATGATACCAATCATTCAACTAGTGGCTTTGTGTTTAAGCTTGGAGCTGGAGTCATTTCTTGGTGCATCAAAAGGTAGCCAACAGTGTCATTGTCAACAACAGAAGCAAAGTATCGGGCATGAGCAATTGCAGCTCATGAAAGTATATGGCTTATGAAATCGATGAAGGATCTAAAACAACCAGTAGGCTATGCAATTCCTTTGTACTGTTATAATGAGTCAGCGATCTGCTTGCCTGAAAATCGAGTTTTCCACGCAAGGACTAAACATGTGGAGATTTATTACCACTTTATCCAAGAAAAAAGTGTGTCAAGGAGAGATTGATTTGGAGCACATCAAAATAGAACATCAAATTGCAGATTTGTTCACCAAAGGTTTTAGTGTTAACAAATTGGAGAATTTCTGCAAGAAGTTAGGCATGGTTAAGACAGAGAGCTGATGTCGAGAAGGGGTATTAAAGTTGACAACATCATTCTTAGTTTAATTTGACCAAGTCTACACTATCGTTATTTTTATAGCGTTGTTAGTTTGATATTTTATTAGTACGTGGGTGTTCTATTATTTTCTAGAGTAGCAGACAGCTTTCCCTAAAGTTTAGGAGAGTTAGGTTAGTGGATTTAGTTAGTCGTTTAGTGGGATTTGACTCTATTAAATTTGTAATTCTATATAAGGTCATTAACTAATCGAATAAAAGATTAGTCCATTGTTATTTTTCTCTGGAAATTATTTTCCCAAACTCCTCCAGTTATACAATAATATTAAGGCGGGGACCTTTTCATTTTTTTTTCATGCCATTTCCCCAATGCTAAGTGTTCCTTCTCCTTTTCTCTCCAATTTCTCTCAATTTGAGTGTTGCACTTAATTAACATCTTAGGGTTTATGTGGATAGCGGTATCTTGGAGAAGAAATAATGGCATCGGTGTCAATTGGAATCACCATCCTCGTCGGCGTTGGCGTCGGCATCTGGTTTCTAAAATCTTAGGTTACATATAACATATATAGGTTTGTAACCTTTTGTTTAGGCTCAGAGTTTCGTGAAGTTGAATTAAATTCTAGAGAGGAGTAGGTGATGTTCTTTTACTATTTATAAGTCGGGGTTTCCATAATAATGTACTTTGTCATTACTCATTTTAATTTATGCAGGGTCAGTACTCGACAAAGGAACAAATAGAGTAGTATGTTCCTTAGGCAAATATTCCAACATACTATATATGTAAATGGCTAATTGATGAATGCATAGAAAATATACTATTATATTATATTAACTCATAAAATACTTATTATAAGGAAAACTACTAGATAATTTGTACTCATCTGTTCTATGAACTTCTTTTTTAGGTAATCGTTCTATGAACTTAACACATGAAACTCCATGTAAAATGGGTTGAAAACCACCAAGTAACTCAAATCTCCATTGAGTAACTTTAAATTTTAACCACTTCTTTGAAACGTCATCTTCAATGAAATCTATTCTTCAATTTATCAAGTTAATTCAATTGATGTAAATGGTAAAAATCTACAAAAAAAAAAAAGTACACATTATTGAAAACAAAGACAAGAGTAAATTAGTCAAAATTACTTCAAATTTATGACTATTTTCTTCTCTGATTCTCTTGTTTTTGTTTTCCTTCCTTGAAAAGGAGGGTTAATTAAGATATCTATTTGTGTAACTACTTAAATAAAATACATCAAACTAAAATGGAAATGAGAAAATGTCCATATCTAAATTACTTTTCATGATCTTTAACTCCAAATAAATATCCAGTTGTACTAAAAGTTGCAAGAAAACTAATTTTCAAATTAATCTAAGAAATTTAAACTGATTCTCCAAGAAATTATTAGAAATACAACATGGATCTTGTAAAGTAAGAATAAGAATCAAGAACTCTAGTGATCAACTGCATCGTGCTCTTTGTTTACATCAGGACTGTCAAATGTATAATAGTCTCCAAAATCAGCCCATAAACCCACACACAAGTTGAAAATCTCGCGATAAACAGGATGGATTATTTCAGGGTAATATCCTCCAACCATTTCCCAAACAATTGAGAAATTGTGGTGCAACAGTAAGATCTTAGTCGTCAATGTCTGTCGATGAAATTTCAAGTTAGGGATTAAATCATTGATGTAATTAATCATTTCCTTTGATATTGAATATGGATTTGCACTGCCATTATTGAAGTAGTAATGATACATGGACTTCAAGATTGCTAAATCTTGATCATAATCATACTCATCTTCTTCTTTCAACTCATTTTCGGACGTTCCTCCTTTCTCAAGATTGGAAAACATAGGTACGATGGGTTTCAATTCATATAGTTCATACATAGGACGTTTTCCTTTTCGGTCTACTGATTTTTCATGTGCTTTCTCCTGCACAAATTGATCAAATGGCATGGTGACTCTTAATTTGTGAAAATATTGAAGCCAATAAAGAAAGCAAGCAAGCAAGAAATTTTTTTACTTGGTTTAACTAGAACTGGATATAAGAAGATGGTTCATGCTCTTGCTAGATTTATAGAATATTTATTACACTAAAATCAGTAAAATTTTAATTGATCTAAATTTCACTTTGATTACCATCCAAAAATAGTTCACATTTTAAATGAATGCTAGGTCTTTTTTCTTGTTTTTAAAGGATAACCCACGTGAAAGAGTTGGTTTGTCTATAGTGACAAGAAATAAAAAGGACTATGAACATGATGCATGGTGTGAATTCATGATTTTTTTGCAAAACGAGATATTTTATGTATATACTTTTCTAAAATTGATTTAATATTATGTACATTTTTTTTAGAATTTATTTAATATTATATGTTGGACTCCATGCGCTAGAAAGGCTAATTGGTGCACCTAGCTTGTTGAAGACTTTATTTCTCCAATGGTTAGGGATTGATTCTCAATTAATACTTTCTCATTTCACCTTTCTTTTATAGTGCCATGATATCTAAAAATCTCATATCGCGACCAGAATCTCAAACATATAGTTGTTACTATTGTACGAAAATATAATAAATTTAAATATCAAAACATAAAGTTAATAAAGTACAAAAAAGAATCACGACTATATAGTTGATATAGTACGGAAATAAACCAATTTAAATACAATACGATAATTTAAAAGATTGACTGTACGAATGAAGTAATACGGAAATAAATATTATTTCAATTTTTAAAGGATGAGTGATGGGTCGCATGATTTAGAAGAAAAATGAAAGAAATCAAACAATTCTAGGTTAAAACAGAAGTGGAAAGAAAGCCCGCTAAGCTTCAAGTTTAAGTGTACAAGTGTTCAAGAGTAGAAGCTGAAAAATGAATATGCATGTAGGCTGCATCCAGGGGCGGCTCAAGCCTGTTGGTGGCCTAAGGCCAAAATCAAATTAGAGGCCTTAAAAAAAAATTGCATGATTTTCCTTAATATTTTTAATACAAAAAATAAGTCTAAACCATCAATATCGAAGTGAGTATTATGTTTTAAGGAACATTCAAGATTAAGACAATATTTTTTTAAATTCTCATCATCTAATGATCTCAATTTTTTCCCACTAAATAGAAAATCAAAAATATTTTCATATACTTCAAATTGTTCAAATCTATTTTGAAGTGAAAAGATGGCTTGGTCTACTATGTATAAGAAGTAATCAACTCTAAATGATTCTTCAAGAGATCTTGTGATTTCATTATCAACATTCTCATCAAATTGTTTTTTCTATAAATTACACGTTTCTTACGAAATTCAAGTTCTATATTCATTTCTAATGCAATTTCCATAGCCGAAATCATAGCACTTGTAAATCCTTCTTCTCTATATGTTTTTTAAAAAAAGAAAAGAAACTAAACCTCTTAATTGATCTATAGCGACATCAATATGCATATCTTTTGATTGTAAATTTTTGCTAATTGAATTTACAGCAAATAATACATCATACCAAATAGTCATACCCAATAAAAATTCAAAATTTTCAAGCTCAAAAATTGCTAAACAATTAGCTTCACTTTTAATCTTTGGATCATCACTAACTTCTTCTAATTTAAATAAAGCATCTCTTATTTGTGGAGTTTGAAACCTTATTGCTTTAACACTTTCAATACGACTTTCCCATCATGTTTGTGACAATGATTTAAGAGTTAAACTAGGTACACTATCTTTTAAAATTTTCCACCGCTTAGTAGACGAAGAAAATAATGAATATAACGTTGTACCACTCCAAAGAATAATATAGCTTTCGTACAAGAATTAACCATATCACAAAGTACCAAATTTAGATTATGACAACCACATGGTGTATAAAATGATCTAGGATTTATATCAAGAAGTCGCACTCCTTGGTGTTTTCCCTTCAGATGAGACCCGCTGTCATATCCTTGTCCTCTTAAATTATCAAATATCAAGTCCAATACATTTTATTTCATCTCAAATAACTTCAAAAAGACCTTTTCCACTTGTATCATCCACTTTTAAGAATTCTAAAAAATATTCGGTTACATTTATTGGAGTTGATGAAATATCTACACTCCGTATTATAAAAGACATTTGGTCTTGATGACTTGTATCTGGCGTGCAATCAAGTATGATAGAGAAATACTTTGTTTTATAACTTTTTCAAGAATCTTATTCTTAATTTCACTTGCCAATAAATTTATTAATTCATTTAGTATATTATGTCCAAGATAATGATTATGAATTTCATCATGTTTGATTCTTCGAATATGTTCTTGCATAATTGGATCAAATCCTGCAATCATTTCAATAAGACTCAAGAAGTTTCCGTTATTTTCTTGATAGATTTTTTCATTTTCCCCCCTAAACGCCAAATTATTTTTTCCAAGTGTTTTTATGACAGAAATAAATCTTGACAATACATTTTTCCAATGTTCTCTATCTCTATTAATTTGGTCTTGAATGTTTTTATCGATTGTTTTATTATTACGCAATCTAAATTCTAAATCAATCCATGAACTCATATTAATAATATGTTGGTTAGTTGTTTCATGAGTTCTAAGCTTAGTAGTAAGATTTTTTCCAGTCTCTACTACCTTCATTAGCAACTTATTATTCTTTGCATTAAAGGACGTATAAAATAACTTACAACAAAAACAACATACCTTATTCAAATCTTTGGAATAAATTAACCATCTTCTTTTATGTATTTCTCCATTTGCCAACTTTTGAAAATAATATGTAGTAGAAAAGTGTCTTACAAATTTATCTTTTGAAAAACATGTGTTGGTAATTCTAATTGGTCCCTTTTCTACTAAGTCTCTTAACTTTGTATCAACAATATTCCATTGACTAGGATCATAGATATTTTTAGAAGTATGGTTATTTAATTCATTTATAAGTTCTTAATTTTCTTGGGAATCTACATATGACTTTTCACTTATTTCCTCTCTTCTTCTTTTTGATTTATATCATTATCTAACTCAACTTCAACTAAGTTAGTGACTTGTTCTTCTAAAGAGCATTTCCCTACCTTTTTTTATTTAATCTTAACATTGTTTTCCAAAAAATTATCAAGAGCACCTTTTTGAGATTTTATCAAGTTATTGACTTTTCTTTTTCTTTTAATATTTGAATGACCGAATTCATATTTTCTAGTTGACATATTAGATCTAACAAATATTTTAAACACTATTTACAATATCAAATAAAAAATGTAATAAACATAAGACACAAAACAAAAGTAATATTAGAAATTAAAATGATATTACCGGATTCAAGAACTATGAAGACTTGATTTCCGAAAATGAATTGGGCTGCTGCAATATATTTTTCTCCAAATTTTAAACATAAACTATATTTTTTAAAATTGAAATTATCAATAGAATAAGTAAATTCTTCAACTTTAAATAAGAGAGATGTAAGATTAGAAAAGAGAAAGAGAGAAGAAATAGAAGAGAGGAAGAGAAGGATATATATATAAAAATAAAATTAGAAAAAGAATATGGTAAAAAAAAATAATAACTTGTACAATTAAAAAAAAGTACACATTGAAAAGGTAAAAAGTAAGAGTCATATCAAATCACCTCATAATGCCGTTTGGATTTGGAGTCTTAGTCCTAATTTTTTTTTTTTAGTTTAATCCTACCTAATAAACTAAAAAATGGGGGGCCCTAAAATTGGGGGCCTAAGGTCAAAGTCTTTTTTCAACCCTTACCAACCGCCCCTGGCTGCATCTAACCATACAAGGCCATATATGCGCTTATGTGTGGTGTATTTTCAGTACAAGTCTCTTGATTTGGGGTGTATTTACGCATTCAGTCAGCATACATTATCCATAATTTTGCTATGTTTTGAGTATAAGTTCATGTAAATCCATTTGTTTTACATATAACTAATGTGGTGATGTCATATATATGATTAGATTGATTTCAGGCTAGAAGTAACAACATTTGACCCGAAAGATGGGTTGGAACTCGAAGCAAATCATCCAGGACAGAAATGTAGCAAAGACTGGCTGATGAAGGGGCTTTGGCCTCTGTGGTACGAGGCATACACCATGCGTCGGTCGCCACGCCCCACCTGTTGAGAAACCTGTTTATGTGGTAGAATTCTTTTGGATTTGCGACACACTGGAAAGTAGATGGACCTCACAAACCTTCTACTTTGTGATGGAGGTTGTGTCGCACCCCTGTCTTATGTAGAATTAGAGTTGGTAAAGACAGAGCAGATTCTTCTTGTGATTCAAATTTTCTTTCTATATTAATTATTGATAGATTACAAGGATGACATTTTAGGGTTACAAAGTAGAGTTATGTCACGACCCAAAACTCGAACTATCATGACACCTACAATAACCCTCTAGTAGGTACGCAAAAATCCAAACTATAGCGAAAGATAAACACTAAACAAGAGATAAGCGGAAGCAGAAGAGATAAATGAACCAACATGAATAAATATATACATAAAAGATACAAAATATACAACATGAACATTTATGAACAAGAAAAAATATACATATACAGAAGATACCAACCTAACCAGATGTCACATGTTTAAGAGCTACCAGCATTACGAGAATAAGGTTGTACAATACATAAATTTCAGATAATATACAAAATATACACAGTAAATACAAGATGGAAAGTAGTAACGTAACCCTCTATATGCCAAGACACTATTAAAAAGGACTTAAAAATAATGTGCAAATTTAAATAAGAGGGATTGCATCATTTACTGGGATTGTACCACAAAACATGTGAAGATGAGTATCAATGGAATGCATGCTTCACCATCATCCAAATAATAACATCTAAGCAACCAAATGTACTTAACCAAAATAACTATGTTCCTAGAGCATAGAAAACTAACTTGGAACCCAACTAGTCCTTGACCAAGGCCTTGGGCCCAACAATTTTCAAACATACACAACAATATTATCATAACATGATCACCATAACTTAGGAAATGAAGAATATTATAAAGAATCGACAACAGGAAGAGTAACTCACGGATCTCAGTACCACTCAAGTGAAAACCTAGTGCAGTTAATGCCAACCTACGGCTATGAGAAAGTAACAAAGGTTACAAAACCTAATATAAGATAGAGATTCATTAAACTTATTCTGAAGCGCCAAATATCAACTCCAAATAGGATGACAACACCAAACTAAGCCACATGTAAGGAATTAATGATAATCGCTCAACCATGTCCCATTTTTAAGGGCATAGGCGGTTGTATGCAAAACAATACCAAACTTAAAAAGTAGGGGTCAAATCACAAGTATTAAAGGAGATGGAATTTCCTTTAATTGATTTCAGAATTTAATAAAAGATTAACAAATTGAATTATCAACACACATATATATAAAATAAGGGGGGCATTTAGTATCAACTAACATTCGTCAATATCAAGTAACAAAATAAGGAATCAATGCAAATTTGATCTACCAAGTTTGAAAATTTAATGACGCTTCATGTCATTTCTCTGTTTTATGATTTTTTTTTCAGCGTTTAGAGATTTTCTATAGACAGTTCAGTTTTCTAGTCATTTGTTTAAGTTTTGTGCAATTTTAAGTGTTTTGGAGCTTCATAAGTTTGAATGATTGAATTTGATCAAAACATCATGTAGAAAGCCTAAAAATGGAATACTAAGGGTTTCGTTAGCTCCAAATTGTCAAGTTTTTTTCTAGAAGGAACTTTGGTGTGGGTACTGAGGCTTTTTCTCCCCATGGAAGTTTGCTTAAAACGGAGCTTGGGTGTGGGACCCACCTTTTATTGAGACAACCTAAGTTGGAAGATTGTGTTAGCCTCCCAAGCATTCAAGGATTTCGATTAATAGCAATAAATCTACCTTCAAGTGCAGAACTAGACGAAGTCCAATTGAATCCATCAGGATTCAATCAAGCGAAAATGGAATCACAAGGAAGGATCAATCAAGTGAAAAGGGAATCACAATGAAGGAAAGCAGAAGATACTCTATATCCTCAAATATCTCTTGATTGACAGAACTCCACGAATCAAGGAACATTGATGAAGACAAAGTTGGATCTCCAGACATCAAGGAAGACAGAGCAGGAAAGACGTAAAAGGTATAATCTCTTTGATAGGTGGTGGGTCTTGCTTAAAATCAAGTCTTGAACCCTATGAGTGATGCATCTTGATTTCACTAGAGATAGGAGATGATTTGATGTTAGAATCTTGTAGAAATTCTTAGATTTATGTTGTAAGAGACCTCTAGGGGGCCACCAAAGAGTGAAAAGGGAGAAAAAAAACCTTAAATAGCGTTTTTATGAAATTATGGAAATATTGATATACAGACCATATACCTGATATACGGACCTTAAAATGGACAGAAAATTTATCTGTCCCAATGCCTAGTCATTGCTTTAGACTTACAGTCCGTATGTGGCCATGTACGGGCCGTAAAATCTACCAACTCTTCTTTCTCCCGATTTGGATTGACAACGGTTGGATGCGTAGTAAACTAGACTCAAAGGACTATAATTTGATAGGTTATGTCTAATTTCAAATTGCATATATTATACAAGAATTCTTACAGAAGATTTAAATTAAAATTCTTGGAACTATTCAAACCATAGTCTGATAGTTCGAGATGTTACAAATGAAGAGTAGATATCAGACTTTAAGGGTCAAATAAATTGCAGAAACTTACATGGAAAATAAAAAGGAACACACAGTCATCCAAAGACTGAGGACAGACCCGGGTAGTTTCTCATTAATGCTTTTAGCTTTTTGATGTTACATATGTAGATTTCATTCTGGGCAAAAAGTTATTCAGTACTCAAACAAAACCTGAATGGGTCGATAATCTCATTTTGCACGTCTAGTAAAATTTGATCTGCAAAAAAGAAATAAATTTTAGAGCAATCTTTTGCAATGCATTTGAGTCATTATTGAGCAGCAATTGAATTACTTGTTCCTATATGTCAGTCTGTGCATAAAATTACTTCAGAAACGAGTAATTATTCATATTTCAAGGACTACATAAACGAAGTAAGAAAAAAAATGTTCCAATAGAAAAATCCAAATGGAATATTGGGAAAAAAAACCACATGTATTCTTAATAATTGAATATATCCCCCATTATAAAGAGTAAATTTTGGAAAAGACTCTTGTTGCATGCATGATTATCATGCCCAACAAAGAAATTTTCTTACGAACCAACTCCACGGATGTAAGGTCACGCAAACCAGAGAGACTCAGAGATATGTGATTGCTCCTTTCTTTAAAGGAATATAGACATTCCTTGTATGATGAAGAATTTGAAGAACAACAGTTGGTTTCAAGTGGAAGTGCAAAATGATAAAAGGTAAGGCACAGAATCCGATTCATTGATAAAATAATCATTCAAAAACTGAAAGAGAAACAGAGGCTTACACAAGTTCTGAATGGTCGTGAACCCCATCATGTTAATTACTCGAAGATGAGAAATCTTGAACCACTGACAGTTTGGTGCAACTTTCTTTTAACTGTGGGCAGCCTTCAATTTGCAGGCTCCATAATTTGGTGAGGCGTTGCATGACATCTCTGGATGGCAGATGCTTTAGTTTTTCGCAATTTGATAAAGTTAACACTTCCAAAGAAATAAGGTTGACGATTCCATCCATCAGAGCTTCTAACAATGGACAATCATCTATCCACAAATACCGCAATTTGGGCATGACATGTAACAAGTCCACATGTTGTAGCCGTTTGCAGCTCCTTAGCTCTAATGTTTCAAGAGAAGTAAGATTTCCAAGTGTATGAGGAATAGCCTTGATTCCAAAGTCATATATTCGAATATGAGTTAGGAAAGAGAGTTGCATAAGCTGATAGGGCAGAGAATCCCAGTGCAAACGTCTGTACACATACAATCTACGAAAGGACAACAGCTGCTGAATGCCATTAAATATCAATTGGAATGCCTCAAAATCCACCATCTCTGAGAAAGGACCAATACACAATGCCCTTAACCCGGTGAGACGGTGAAGTCCCCCTGCAGGTACACTTATCAATTTTGGACATTCTGATATATCCAAATCTGAAAGTGAAGGCATTTCCCACACATGTAAAGGAAAGGAAACTAAGTTGTTACAGTAGCTGACCAACAAGGTCTCCAGAGACCGACAATGCTCTATCATTCCACTTGGTAAAATGGTCAGTTCATCACAACAAAATAACTGAAGACTTTGAAGGGAAGTCAAATAATTCTCTCCACTTGGAACAGGAAAGGAACTGAAATTGGTGCAGAAGGATATTTCTAAGCTCTTAAGAGAATGGAGATTGTACAAGCTTTGTGGAAATTCACGAAACTCTCCACAGTCGGAGACTGACAGGAATTGAAGAGAAACATTGTTGCGTAGAATTTCATCTGGAAGACAAGTGAGCTCTTTCACATCACTGAGATCAAGTTTTACTAGAGATGTCAAGTTGCTGCACAAGTTCAACAATGGCACTCCACTGTCAACTCCTTCAATTATTAATTCACGTAGGATTTCAAATTGATTTGGAGTACTTTTTAGCAATGGACACTTTGTAATCCTCAACTTCTCAAGCCCAAGGAACATTCTTACTCCAATTACTTCATCTCTACCACCATTTGTTGTTGGTATCAATTCCACTCCCTTCCACTCAATAAGGCTAGGCATATCCTCCAATACTAGTTCTTTCAATGACGGGAACACTTGGATATTTCCATTATTGTTACCATCAATCGCATAAAATGTAGTTCCAATACACTCCACCTTATGGAACCCTACCAGCTCAAGATGCCGAAGGAATTTCAGTTGGCCAAGCAATGGAATTTTTCTGCACCTTTTGCAATCAATTAACTTTAACTTGACTAAATTTGGTAGAAATTCTTCATTGAACCATGAAGGAAATTTAGTCCCTAAATACTCCTCCACTTCTAAGGTTTTCAAGTTCGGATGCGGTTGAAGGCCATCCAACACATGCTCATCATTAGTCTCACATCCTTCTGGTTCATCATGGGACCATAAATATGCCAGTTTGTAGATGTTTGGTTTCTCCTGTAGATATGTTGTTTGAGCTTCTTCCTTATTACCAACTAATTGGAGACCTCTGATTGTCAATTCACCTCTAAGGTTTTCCAAACAACCTAATTCTACTAATCGACGACCTTGCTCTATACCCACCTCGAAATACTGTAGGGTCTGAAGACAAGTCAATTTCCCCATGTTAAATGGCATCCGAAAATGCTTATTATGAAGAGGTTTGCTATATATATGTCTCAAACTTATCATATTTCCCATCTCATCTGGAAGTTCCTCAAGATAATAACAGTTATTGACTCGTAACGTTTGCAAATTGTAGAGCTTGCATATGGAGTCAGGCAAAGCTTTGATATTAGTGTCAGAGAGATAAAGATATCTCAAATGTATTAGCTTGCCAACTGAAACTGTCAACTCCCACATACCTGACTTGGACAAATTTAAAACTCTCAAGAACTTAAAACTCAATAACACATCTTCAGGTACAGAATTGCATCTCCAGAACAATGTGTACAAACGTCCTGGCTCATTTATCTTATCTATTTGATCCCTTGGTGAGTCCCATCCAAAGTATCGCACTTGAGACAGATTTTCTCCTTTGACGCTCTTTTGATCAAATAATTTAGATTTTAAAATATCTCCAGCCAAATCATGCACAAGATCATGCATCTTACAGTGTGTTATATTACTGTGCTCATCTAGCTTCACATCTTGCAGCAAGGAATATTGCAACAAAAGTTGAAAAAACTTATTCCCAACATCTTCCATTAGAACGGCATCTTGAAATGGACAAAGATATCCTTCTGCCATCCAGAGTTGGATAAGTTGGTCCTTTTCAAACTCAAAATCTTTTGGAAACATTGCAAAGTAAGCAAAACATTTTTTCAGGTGTGGAGATGGTAGATAATTAAAGCTGAGTTTTAGGATTTTCTTTAAGCTATTTTCTCCATTGTCATCTTGATCAAGTGGAACAAGGGGATTGCCATCAAGAATTGCCTGCCATTCATGTTTTTTCTTGTTGCGTAGGAGGCCTCCTAACACACTTGCAGCCAAAGGTAGACCTTGGCACATTTCACCAATCCTTTTCTCCATACTCATTATTTCCTCTGGAACTTCTCCATCAACAAATGCTTTTTGTTTGAAAATTGACCAGCAATGTTGTTCTGTTAATTTTTCCAACATATGAGGTCCTACTACTACTGCAGACGCCACCAGTTCCATACGGGTAGTCACAAGAATGCAGTTTCCTCGAGATGTATTTATTCCTCGCAAGGTGTCCACAAACTCATGCCACAGTGTTGGGTCAACACGCCACAAATCATCCAGGACAAGCAAATACTTTCTTCCTGTCAGTTCATCTCGGAGTTTCTTGACTATTATATCTCTGCTCTGGACCTCAAGTTTCCTCTCTGTCAATGATTCGAGGATCAGTTCAAGAAAGCTCTTCATTTCGGACATTTCAGGTAGACACAACCAAACTCTCTTTTCAAAGTGTTTCTCGATCTGTTCATCATTAAAAATTCTTTTAGCCACTGTTGTTTTCCCTAAACCCCCCATACCTACTATGGGAATGGTGCACAGAACAACATCCTCTCTCATTTTCAAAATCTTCTCCTTTATATCAGAAACATCCTTATCTCTACCAACAACATCCGAAATAATTACTAAGGAATCTGTTTCTCGAATTTGTAGTATTTGCGGAGAAGGAACTATCAGTGATTGGATACCCAGGTGTTTGGCTAACTTATTGATAGCCATCAACTCTTGAGTGACGTTGTTGATTTTTCGAGACATTTTGCACTTAAAAGAAGTATGAGAAAAGAAGTCACGGACCTTTTTCACTGGGCTGTTTCTGATCTTCATCACTTTTGTTTTGAGAGATTCATATCTTAATTGATCAAACACATTTTCAGCATTTTCAGCAACTCTCTCAAGCCTCATGAGCCATTGTTCCACAACCTGTTTCTCAACTTGTGGTCTTTCAACGTCATGAATGAAAGCTTGGATCAAGGATACATTTTGTATCAGCATTTCCAGATCATTGTTGAAGTTCCTTAAGCTTTTGAGCTCCTCGATAATTAGAGAAAGCAACTTCTCAAGCACAACTTGAAGAGTAGCTCCAATTACAGGATCGGCCATCGTTGCTATGATCCTTCACAAAGTCGTCTTCTTGTTCCTCTACACCAAAGTTCTTGATAAGTCTTCTTTTGCTAGTATTTGTTTATGGACCACTAGAAGCAAGATAGACAACAACTTGAATAAAGAATCCCTTTTGTAGATTAACAGCTAATAATCCTTTATATAAATATATTTTAGGTGGTGGTTGTGTTTTTTTTTATATTATTATTATTATTATTATTCTAATGAACGGCAGTCACTTTCCAATTAGTAGTTGACATATATTGGGTTTGTTTTTCTCTTGATATATGCAGTTTAGAACCGTTTATCTATTACTATTATCTATTCCCATTCTCATTACTGATGTTCCGAATAGAATTATTTGGAAATAAGTATGAGGTTAAATCTGAATAATATGTGGATCATGATCCCATACAATTCCCAAGTTTACATGCAAATAGAGATATCTTTATTCTGAATAAAGTTGGATGTCTTTGGGTATGAGGTTAAATCTGAATAATGCTGGATATCTTTGAGTATGATGTTAAAAGTTGGATATCTTTATTCCCAAGTAAATATTTATACAATTTTCCAAATTTACATGCAAAATTTTGCCCAATACATAGTATTATATGTATGAGCGCCTCAATGTGGACTTTTTCTTCATTCTTAGATGGAATTAATTGGGACAAAACAAAGTCAAGCAATAACTTGGCTTCAAACTGGAGGTCTTGTCTAGATATCTCACCACCCAATGTGTCCCATGTTGGATGACCAAACGCAATGACTTCAGCCACCCATTGGAGTTGGTGGCTCTTCGTACCGATCTTCTCCGTAGACATTGTCCATAGAGCATGTTGCGAATCTTGTCATACAATCACGGATTATTGATAGCTCCAGGCGTGTAAGTCATTGTTCTTATGATATTTCACTGGTATAATATATCACTACAACAAAAACATCTTTTAGCGGTAATAAATATGCACATTAAGAGTGTTAAAGTTTTTACCAACATTAATTAATTGTCATTGGATCCATTGACATATATAAAGAGTGTTAATTGCCGCTAAAAGTACATATTTAGTGGTAATTAAGTTATTACTGTTAATTAATTACTGCTAAAGATCATTTTTGAGGTAGTGTATCCCTTAGGATTCAACAAGTTCTTTTAGAATAATCTAGGAAAATGAACAACAAAAAATTTATAACAAAAATACCCAAGAAATATAAAAGAGGTATGAAGAAATTGTTGATGTGTTTTTCTCGTTCTCCACTATCAGCAATGGTGAAGTATATATAGTAAAAGGAAAGAGTATCAAAACTCCATCTGCCAACATTCCAAAAAGTAATAAAGAAATGGAAGATAAATGTCATAAAGTCAATGATGGTTATATTAAAAAGAAGAATTGGAACGTTGGTCAACAGTACTATTTTGGTCATTAAGAAGAATTAGAACGTTAGGCAACACCACTATTTTGACCAAAAATAATACACCTTTTTGAATAATTTTCTGCCAATAATTGTTTTTCCTAACAATCCCCCGGTTGTCTCAAAAAGAAGATGCATAAAAATTAAGACATTTTTTTTGGGTTTTCAAAGTGAGAATAATGCGTCGAATCTGGTGTCTCTTGGACCTAGATAAATTAAGATTAAACTTACAGAATCGTTGGTGAAGTTTAGATTTTCTATGAATCAAGCTTTTATAAGTTCAACGTCTTATCTATCACATTGTGCCTCCAGACACTTTGTTATTCATTGCGGTTTTGCGCCACTAAGTCATGTGTGTGCCAAGTATTCATGAGTGCACTAGAAATTTGTCACAACTTCATAGGAGCAGCCCCACTCCACACTCGTATAGATCCATTTATCAAATGTATTTTACAGAGAAATACACCACCTATAAAGGATATGAATTGCATTAAGATTTTAATCAACCTCACTTTGTATTGCACTATGTTCACACACCATAGGAAGGGACATATTTTATAGTGCACCGTTTAATCAACTAATGACTTGTTATTACCCATATGAACACTACTAGAAGTTTGACCTATTGCCACAGATATTTGGCAACACTTATACAACTGTTGCAATATATTATCTATTGCAACAGTTATGACTGTTGCAACATATCATGGGATCTAATAGAACAATAATTAAAGATAACCGTAGCATCATTCTTAAAACTGTCGCTACAGAGTGCCTATGGCAACATATTTTACAATCGTTGCACTTAAGGACTATGTGGTAACGGTTATTTTAGTGAAAAAAATTATTTTTAGCCAACCCGCGAATTTTATTCCCCAAAAAATTTATTTCCCTCCACTACTTTAGCTAAAGTGCCATTAATTTCATTTGGGCTAAAATTTCTAGTCTTCTTCCAAAAAGGGTTTCTGAAAAGCATCGGTCTTCTTCTTTAGCGTAACGATGAGTTGCGGCTAACGGCAATAGAATTCTTCGACAAGCTTAGGTCTTCTTCTTCAGAGTGAGATTCTTCGTTTTCTTCAATCTGGGCTTCTTCAGTTCATCTCCAGTGGTCTTATTCTCAACAAGAATCTTCGTCGACTGCAAGCTTTTGCATATATAGGTGTACTACTTTTAAGTTTCCTCTATCTACTCCATTATTTCTAAGTACCCATTGTCTCTAATTTGTTATGCACATACTATTTTGCATAATCTGAAACTCCATTGAAGGGTTTCTCAAAAGTAGTAAAGAATAACAAATGAGTTTGTCTGAAATTTATGTTATTTTTTCTAATTTAGGTCTGTGATGTAATCTATTTGTGGTTTATTGTTTGTATTTTAGATTTGGTGAAGATTTATGAACTCTCTGCGAAATTTCTTTAAGAAGTTGTTTCAATTTTATTAGCCAATACCCAATTGGTAGTTTATTTCGTTCTAATGCTTGTAGTATTTTTATTTGCATTTTGAGTGAACTGAAATGTACTATAAACTGATTTTCAAAGTTGTTGAAATACAATTTAAAGTGATTTTCTAGGTCTTTGAATGTGAACTGAAATCCCCTGTTAGACGAAAGTCTAAAGTTGTTGTTTTGAACTTTAATTTTTGCAGATGTCTTGCTACAACAAATACGTATGTGAGTTCCATAGTGATTTTTATCATTTTTCTCTTTTGATTCGTCGATATCGTATCCCTTTTTCAGATGTGAAAACCCAACACTAGATTTGAGAATTTTCATTATTCTAGTTGTTGTATCTTTAAGCTTAGAAAATGTAATTTTGTAGTCCCTCTTTTGATAACCACTGGTTGTTATTGTTTCTTTGTTCGATTTCTATCTTTCTTGTTCTGATTTAGAAATTGGGTTAGTGTCGATTGTCTATATTTACAATTTTCCTAGTGTGACTTGCTAACTATACGATATATCTATAGAAAACGCAGTCAAGTTCTCTATATAGTCAGCAAAAATATCATTATTGATTGTAAGTAGAAGATTTCATTTAACTGATGTCCAATCTAAGTAAATCAATAGGTGAAAACTCAATTTTATTGTATTTTTTATGGTGAAATTTGTGGCTAGCTTTTATTTATTAAATTTCTGAGTTCACCCTTGATACAGATGAGACATCAAATTGCCGAAATTTAGAAATAAGGCACCTAATACTTCTAAGTAAGAAATGATTGAATCTATAATTGACAATCTCTAGCCCTCTTAGAGCTTCTTATTATTACTATTCTTTCTTTTACTTCTTTCTATATTTATGTAAGGACTAAACTAGTATATATATTTATGTGCTGAAAATTTAGAGAGATTTTGCCTTGAGTTTGTGAAAGAACTATTTGTCATTGAAAAATGATTTAAGCTGTTAACTTTCTTGGCCCATAAATGACCTTGTTATAGATCAATCACAAATGATTCTTCAATAATACAACAAATTCATGTACTAACTTCACTGTTAAGTTTTCCAATTTTGTCAAATTAAAGGTAGATGGCAAAAACATAGTTGAAATGACGGTTCTTGTTGAGATACTCTAAATTATTTGTTTAACATTTTATATTTAGGGATCTTTTGAGAGTTTGATGCTAAACCTTTGAATTTCAAATCTGTTTTTTTGTAAAGTGATTAGGAAATTCTAACTTTGTACTTGCAAGTCCTCGTGATGTATTAATTTTTATCTTATAGATTTTGATTTACCTTATCCACCTACAAGTGACTCATGTCATTTGGATGCCCATTAACATGGAAAATTTTGTTGTATAAAGATAGTAGACTGAGTTTTGTAGTTGATGTGGGATCAGTTTATGAAAGAGGAAACTAGAACGAGCTGTTGAAGTTGAGCATTAGGAAAGATTATGAACAATCATTGACAAATAAAGTTAGGTATGGACAGTAGAAATAACTGTATTTGTTTTAATAAATCCAAAAAATATTGATTCCCTGTTGCATTAAATTTTCAGCTTGTGACCAAGTATGAATTTGTTAGGAAATGACTGGTGAACTGCTCTAATTTTAAGAAAATCAATCAGCATTCTGATTTTTTCAACAAAATACTAAAAAACTTGAATCCATGAATCATTTAACTATAGTAAATATCTACAACTTAAGTTCTCTGTAGAAAATCCTTTCAATTGGGGTTGTCTTTGTGTTGTGCTATTTAGATGTGATTGGTTTCATAATGAAGTTGATGAATATAGATTGACTCGGGTATACTTCAACAGAAAATGTAGCACAAATGATCCTTTTGTACTAGCATCTCAAGTCCATCAAGTTTTTTACATGGAGGACCCAATTGAGAAAAATGTTTATTATGCAAAAAATAAAGTTCCTATTGACTTGTATGATTTGGAGGAAGAGAATTGTCCTAATATTGAAGAAACATTTTGGAGGGAGGCTAATCATGATGACATTGGTTCATTAGAAAGATTACTCGATGTTGATGTTAGATGGTCAAGAGAAGATCTCCCTGTTATTATCATTGAAGTGTCTTCCCTTGCACAACATTCTGAAGATGTAGGTTGATGATAAAGTTGATGATACTGATTGGGAATTGGATGAAGGTTGATGATTCACAAAGGATCTTTTTAACTAGTTCAGATATATACTATTTTTTTGTAGTAAGTAATAAATTCCCTTTGAATTACATCATATCAATTATGAATGTTGATTGTCTCTTCTTCTGTTTCTATTAATGTGCTTATTTTATAAGTTTGTCTCTGGATATATACTTCTTTTGAGATTAATACGTTTGTTAAGTCTTTTTTCTCTATTATTCATTTTTCAGTATTCATGTTTCTACGTTCTCTGAGGAATCTTCAACTTCACAGTCGACCAATAAGAATTCAGGTTCTAATATATCTATCTTTATTTCTCATATTCTGAAATTTTGCTGATTTACTGGTGTTAAGTACTAGATGTTTGTTTTTCTTTAAAGAAGTATTAGATGTAGCCGAAGTCTGGCATATCAACTTCTGCTAGTTCATCGCTTGTTGGAGTTAGGATGCTTGTTCAGAAAAAATGTTCCACCTCTATTTAGTGCCTCATGGTTGTTGTTGTTCCATCTGAAAGTTAGATTTATGCAGTTTTACTGATAAAAAATGTGATTTGTAAGATCTTTGTGATTATTTGTTCAGATTTGAATAGTCATGAGTCAATAAGAGCCTTCAAAAAAAAGAAAACAAAAAAGCAAAAAAGAACTTCGCTAAATCTAGATCGTTATCATTCTTGGAAAATAAAAAACGACGGTTATTTACAACAAAGCTATAGAGTTAGAGAAAGGACATCTTCTAAAATTAATTGAAGAACAACAACCAGTAGCACCACAATCTGAAGCAAATGGACAATCTGAAGCAAATAGACAATATGTAGATGAGCAACCTCCAGAGGAGCAGCCTCTAAAGGAGCAAGTGCAAATGATTTCTACCATTCCTCCAACAAATGAACAATCTGAAGAACAAGGTAACATATATGCTTAGAAACTTATTGCATTCATCCATGATTTCTAATTTCTTGTATTTTCTTATTGTTGAAGGCCTTCCCACTCAAAATACAAGAGGCAGAACACAAATGCATAATGTACATAGCCGACGCGAGCGTAAATTGATCACACTAAATAGGTTAAATCAACTTGTTGGTCCTACTGATGAAGTTGTAACAGAGTTAAGTAGCTTCCTAGGCACATTGGCAAGAACTGCGACACTTTGCCCATTTGATATATTTGATTGGAGGAACATGGACACCAAAAAGGATTTATGGGATTACACCAAGGTCTGAAATTTTCAATATTTAAATATTTGTAAAGTGTTTTGCATCTGTTTGTTAACTGAATGACATGAAAGTGTAGGAGAAATACATTATTCCTGAAGTTGTGAAAGGTTGGACTTTGGTAACAATTCGAGAAGCTTGGAAAAGGCACAGAACTGATTTGAAGATCAATTATTACGACCCGTACAACAATGATGAAATTCAAATGGCCAAAAAGCCCAGTCATATTCCAAAATGTCAGTTTAGAGAGCTCCTCAAATATTGAAAGTCTGAGAAATTCAAGGTAAAATGTATTTCAGAGTCTCAAGTTGACAATTTTTTTATTTTTCTATTCTCTTCTGTGTAGTGTAGTTTCTTTTGCCAGGGTGGTGATTGGTCTGATTTTTTTTGTTTTAAATTGCTAGTTGATATCTTAAAAGTTTCTTCAAACAACTTGTTCTTCAGGCTATACTCAGGGTTGAAACATACTTAGATAACTCAATCACTTTATCTTTTATTGAAGCCATAAGCGATTCACATATAAGTAGAGAGATGATATGTATGGATCAGTATGTATCCTCCACTCTCAGATGATGTTCCATTGAGTGGTAGTGATGATATGTCTAGCTCATTGTTAAGTGAAAAAGAATAACCAGATGTATCACCTAAGTAAATTTCTTGTTCATTATCAATTACTAAGAATGAGAGACTGAATTTTTAGTCTTCCAATAAGATACATTCTATAAACAAGAAGCAACTTGAATGGAGGACCACCAGAAATGCATTTGTGCAGACTTTTAGTTAGAGTCTAAACATGTATCTTTAAATTAAGTTACAATGACTTGTTTGGACGTAGGAGCATTCTAATACAAGTGTGAGTAATTGGCCAGTATGGAGGCATGAACTATATATTTTTACTACTGTTTGTTACATTGGGATAAATCTAAATTTTACCTTTTGATATTAGTTAGAAAATAAGGAGCATTGACCTTTTATAGTACATGATGTAGCACCATTGCTTTTGATTTACATTATTCATTTATTTATTTGCAGAAAATGTCTGAAACAAATACTAAGAATCGAAAAATGCTGACGAATCCACACACCGCAGGCAAAAAGAGTTTTTCTTTAATCTGTAACAAATTGGTGCATTCTATTATTTATTAATGATTCTTAACCGTTATTTAAGAAATTTTTTATATTTATTTTTGTTTGACTAGGAAAATGAAACGGAAACTGTATCAACTAAGGAGATCTTCGTGGTCACAAGAACAAGGAAACCTGGGCGTTTATACAAGACCTCAAATGAAAACACAAATAGTAAAATTGTATGACTGTTGTTTATTTACAAGTTTTTATTGAGATCAAATATGTGTTCTAAATTTTAATTTACATGACTACTTATTGGATATGCTTTGTTAGGCTGAAATGGAGGAAATTGAAACACAAATGGACACAAACGATCAGTCTGTTGATGCATTTTCAGCCGTCATTGGTCCTGAACATCCAGGATGTCTAAGACTATATGGAGTGGGGGTTACAAAGACGACATTGAAAAGAAAAGCTGGAAATTCTGAACAACCTTTAAATGTCACAAATGATGTAGTGCAGCAAATGCAAGAAAGAATTCAAAAGATGGAGAAACAAATGGAGGAACAAAAGAAAACTGTGCGACAAGAAGTTTTTACGGATGTAATTTCACAACTTCAGCATGCGGGTTTAATTGATCGTAATATACTAGCAACATTGTCCATTCCTTCTCCAAGAGAAACTTGTAATTTTGCACAAGCGGCTGATCAAGGTTAGTGTCGCTAATTTTCTTATTCAATTTCTTCCTCTTCTTCTTCTTCTTCTTATTCTTGTTTGTCGTTATCGTTCATTAAAAGTGAGCTTAAGTACTCTATTTTCTTTCAGATTTACAATGTTGAGTTACAAGAAAATGATGTGAAATTTATTACTATTTAGTAGGATATAAGGAAATAATGAACTGATTCTATGAATTTGATCTTTGTGAAACTTGATGGAAGAAAATTGAGATTTATGCAATAATGATTTGAGTGTATTATTCAATTTTTTTTTATGTATTTGAGGTATTGATCATACGTTTGACAACCCTAAATGTAGGCTCTTGTTGGTTAAGTATTTTATGATTTTAGTGGTTCTTTATTGCTTCTTCACCTAGGAGTGCTCTCCGCGGATGGTAGAATGTCTTCTGGCAGTTACCTATTGTAAGTTTTGCACCTTGTAGAAACTATTTGTCATGCTATTTCCTTCAAGAAATAGTTTAATTGGTTGAGAACAATTCTGCTAGTATGGTTGAGTACAATTCTGCTAGAATGGTTGAGCTTAATTGGTTGTGCTTTATTTAGTGTGTGGCTGAAACATTGTTGATCAATTTGACTAAATTATGTGTCTTGTTTGTTAAGTAAGTCTTGGTTGTTCAAATGGCAATCAACAAAGGCACAACCATTGTGAATGCATGACTTTTAACTTTCACATCTTTCACTATCATAACTTAATGTAAACATTGCTAAATTATTTTGTATTTTATTGTAGGTGATGAAATTGAAGAAGGAGATGAAAGCAGTATTAAAGACTTGACATAGGAGCTGACTGGATTGATGTTAATTAACTTTAATCATCTATGTTCTACAAATCTTTTTATTTTGATGAAGATTGAAAATTGTGGTGTGTTTCACCATTTTTGAATAGTCAAATAATATTTGTATTTTGCTATTATATGTTGATATTACTATCTTGGATTGAAATCTTGGTAATGAAGAGTTCATTTTTGTGATCAAATAGTGTATTTTATGTTCTATGGTAATATTGGTGTAGTAGCTTTGTAATATTAGTGGCAGTAGATCAATAGTTACTGTTGTAAATGCCTAATAATAAATGTAGCAAAAGCCTAATAGTAACTATTGCAATAAGAAAAGAATTGGTGCATTACCCTATAATAACTGTAGCAATAGCCATGAAGTAATAGTCATAGCAGCTTAGAACTGTTGCATTCTCAAATAAAAACCGTGGTAATTGACTGAAATGGTTGTTGATTAAAAAGAGAAAATTGTAGCCATAGCATTTAAATAATCGTTGCATAAATGTCTAATGCGATGGTTAATAATTGTCCCAATAGAGAACTAATCATGGTGTAATACTTAAGGTGTAAACCGACGCAATAGGGGTTCCTATTGCCACAGTTATATAAACCGTCGGACAAAACCGTGGCTATAGAGCTACTACTACGCGATCTGTTGTAGAGGTTGCCTAAACCTTAGCATTAGAGCTAATGCAACGGTATAGTAGCCTATTGCAATGGTAACTCAACTGTTGTTGTATATCAAATTTCTAGTAGTGGAACCTAATTCATGATATCTCCAATCACATAGATCAGGTTACCATCATTGTCGATTTTTTCAAGTTGACAAAAATCTCATGATTCCCCTCGATGTTCTAGACATCACTCTCCATTGCAAAGGTATAGTGAGGGGATTGACCAAATTCATTTCTAACTTCACATAATCTATGGAAATTAGTCCATCTCTTAGCGTATGTTGTATCATGTTATGTCTCAAATGTATATATTTATTTTTCCCATTGAAAGATTTATTATTTGCTATAACTATCGTTGCTTGGAAATTACAATGTATAGATACAGAAGATGTTGGTTTTATTTCAATTGGAATATTTGCTAAGAAGTTTCTCAACTATTCATCCTCATTAACATCCAACTCTAATGCAACAAATTTAGATTTCATAGTTGATCTAGCAATTATGGTCTATTTAGCTTATTTTCATGTTATGGCACCCCACCAAGGATAAATACATAACCATAAGTGGATTTTGTCTCATCTGAATCAGAGATTTAGTTAGTGTCATTGTATCCTTCCAGTATAGTGGAAAATCCACTATAATTAATACCATAATTCATGATACCTCTCAAATATTTCAAAAGCCTTATCAATGCATTTCAATGATCATTATTAGGATTATGAATATATCTACTCAATCTACACAACATAAGATATATTAGGTCTAGTAAAATTCAAAAAATGTATTAGACTACCAATTATTTGAGCATATTTATTTTGAGAAATAGCTGCTCCAAAATTCTTTTTCAATTGACTATTAGTATAAAAAGGAGTGTTTACATGTATGTCATCATCAAAAGTACACCCTAGACATGCTATGGTGTATAAGACCCCAAGGGCTTCTACACAAGATATTTGATATACATTTACACAATATAATAGAAATAAGAAAAGTCATATCAAAGTAAAACATTTGACATATGTCACGATCCGAGTTTACACCCTAGACGTGGTCGGCACTCGAGAACCCTCATCCTGGCTGACTACAAGCGAAAGACTAACTCAAGCATACAAAAGCTTAAAACTGAATTAAATTCGATAAACTCAAATACTCAACTTTAGAATAATCTGAACAATACTCAATAGATAATTCAAAGTTTGTAAAAACCCCTCAAAGAAGATATATACTGAAAACTACTCAACTTTGTCTATCTATGAAGCATCTACTATTATAGAAGGATATTGAGACAAGACCCACGACATCTCAAAACTACTAAAACTGTAAGATAAAGGTGAAGTCCTCCGGAATATAAGAAGGCTCACCAAAGCTGACTGGAACTGCAAGTGGTATCAACAAAGCTTCTGTACCTGAATACCTGTATCGACATCATAAAAGATGCAAGCCAAATGGCAACAGTACATAGAATGTACGAGCATGTAAGGGAAATTCTAAAGCATAAACATAAGCTTGAACTGATGGAAAAGAAACATATTTACCTCTTCTCAACTCACTCAACTCAACTCAACTCAAAGAAACATAGTTCAACTCAACTAGTATAAAATAGGGTTCAACTCAATAATAAGATGCTCAATTCAGTGAAACATAGTTCAAATCAACTCAGAGAAATAGGGCTCAACTCAATAATAAGATACTCAACTCTGTGAAAGATAGTTCAACTCAACTCAGAGAAATAAGACTCAACTCAATAATAAGATACTCAACACAGTGAAACATAGTTCAACTCAACTCTGAGAAATAAGACTCGACTCAATAATAATATACTCAACTTTGTGAAACATAGTTCAACTCAACTCAGAGAAATATGGCTCAACTCAATAATCAGATACTCAACTCTGTGAAACATAGTTCAACTCAGCTCAGAGAAATAGGGCTCAACTCAATAATAATATACTCGACTCTGGATACTCAAGGATAAATCAACAATAAACGATGCATTATATGGAAAGCTATAAAACAATATATAGCAACTCAATTGTATGTAAAAATACAATAATAACTCATTTGTATGTAAAATAAATACAATATAAACTCTGTATATGAGATTCTCTAACTGACATCCATCACTATGATTTATGTGATGATATAACATCTTGCCCATGCTGCCAGAACTGTCATATACCTTGCTGGGGTATAGAACTCCTCAACTAAGTGGATCCACTAGTCTATGCTTAAAAATCAATAAGGAATTATCTAAAAATTATGACCTTTTCTACCCACGTTGGGTACATGGTCTGTGGGGGCTGTGAGTTGTTTGAACTTTCCCCCATATCGGTGCTCAATACTACTCCCAAAAATATACTTAGCTCATATGTTTTTTTTAAAATAACATTTCCTCTTCCTCAACTTTGAGATTATTACTCAAAAGGTTTCTCTTAAAAGAGATAGTACTCAAAACTCCTCATGAACTCTTTTGGAAATCAATGTTTCCTTTCATCTTACATGTAAAAACATTTAGTCTTGGAAATACTTAGTTCCCATATATCATTTTAAAAAATGAAACTTGACTCTACTCGTCCTCATACTCATTTACTCAAGCCTTTAAACAAATTATAAATAATTTTCCGGGGTGTTACATTATCTCTCCCTTGGGATCATTCATCCTCGAATGACGGCTGGACTGGGTATGGAATGGGGTTACTCTCACTATCTCTTCTGACTCGTGAACTTGCCTACTAACACATGATGGACTGATTCGTACCAAGTGCTGGGTCCTTCTATAGCACCTAAATCAAGAACGATGATGTTGTGAACATAGTCACTCTTTCTCTGAAGTTACCTTATCTGGAACAAAGAAAGTCTAGGCATGAAGTAAGACTAGGAATACTATGCCTCATTGGCTTCAACTCATAGCTCCCACGAGGGTACATGACTCATCTTACCAAAGTCTGAGTCTAATGACACGCTCCTACTATAGTCAAGCTTAACCCAAATCCTAAGGTTTGGGTTCTATACCTCTTTATAGGGAATCTCATCCAAAGAATATTACTCTTTACCACCACATTTAATCAACAATGGGCTCATATCGGGAACCACCTAATGTTTAACAACACCACAATCAAGCTTAATATTCTAACAACTCCATGGACTCCTACTAACCAGCTCCTTAAGAAGTTCTCATTCCATCATCATCTCTGCCATACCAACTAGAATTTCCCACATTACTACTCAAAACCAACTAATGGATCTCATTTAACTATTTCTCATAGTAAAACCTCATCCTCTTCTTCCTCATTATTTACAACCTTAGATGGAATTATCACACCATCATTATCACGATAAACACATTAACCTTCTTCTTCTAACATCACTCCATTACTACAAGGACCTCTGAAAAGATATCTCCCATATTCTTTTGAACTTATTACTATCTTATTCTCAACACTTGACTTGATTTCTCATCCCATCATCTCCCCTTTAGGTCTAAAGCTGACACATGAAAGCTATGGACCTATTTAATCATCTCTAAACTAGTTTACTTCCCCTTTTCACAACTTAAGTACTATTTACCAACTTATTATACCTCATTACTTAATCAGTTTTATAACCTTCTGAACATCATGACCCTCTCGAAAAAATATAAGTCTAGCTTAGATCTATCACTTCATGAATACTTTGTTATCTTATTTAACACATGTATTTAGTCTCCTCTAACACGATGACACATCGACATCAACTCTATTTTGGTTAAAATATACTCTATCTCATCATGACTAGTAACTATTCCTCTTCCTTCTAACAAGAACTCTCCACAACAATATTATTCCTTATTTGACTCATAAATTAACTCATCACTTATAACTGACTGGGTGCATGATTTCAATAACATTATCTTTCCCATCACTATCTCATTTCCTTAGATTATTGAACCTCTGCATACTTTTCTATTGACTTAAGGGGCACTCCTTATTACTACTGCTCATAACCTCGTAATTCGTACTAAATTTTAGGGCAAAAATATTACCCAAGAATTAAGCATACTTTCGAATAAGGATCTCAGCTAAAAAGGGCTTCGAGAAGAGAGTACAACTCGCTTTTAGCTCAAATGCTCGATTCATGAATATGAGTGCATTTTTCTCGAACTCAATACTTAACTCACTCACAGGCTTCTCTCAAGCCCCTCTGCAGTCTCATGACTTCCTCAAGAATAACTCATCCATAAGGATCTTGGGCTTTACTCTTCAACCAACTTTAGTATGAGGGGTAGTATAATGGATAAGAGAACGCACGAGTTAGAATAAATCTCTATGACATAGCTCTACTACACGATTAAGAGTATGAAAGAAGAGAAACTTTTCTTAAATGTCTGTAGTCCCTCGTTTATAGAAATGGGGCCCTCACAACCATAAACAAGACCCTACTGACACGGCTTAATAGACACCTTAGGACACTTAAACTATGTGCTCTGATACCAACTTAGTCACGACCCGAGTCTACACCCTGGACGTGGCTGATACTCGAGAACCCTCATCTTAGCTGACTGACTACAAGCGGAAGACTAAGTCAAGCATACAAAAGCTTAAAACTGAATTAAATTCGATAAGCTCAAATACTCAACTTTAGAATAATATGAACAATACTAAATAGATAACTCAAAGTTTGTAAAAACAACTCAAAGAAAATACATACTGAAAACTAGTCAACTTTGTCTATCTATGAAGCCCCTACTATTACAGAAGGATATCGGGATAAGACCCACGACATCTCAAAACTACTAACTGTAAGATAAAGGTGAAGTCCTCCAGAATATAAGAAGGCTCACCAAAGCTTACTAGAATTGCAAGTGGTATCAATGAAGTTTCTGTTGATGACCCTGAATACCTGTATCTACATCATAAAAGATACAGGCCAAATGGCGTCAGTACATGGAAAGTAAGAGCATGTAAGGGAAATTCTAAAGCATAAACATAAGCTTGAACTGATGGAAAAGAAACATACTTACTCTTCTCAACTCAACTCAACTCAAAGAAACACAGTTCAACTCAACTCAGAGAAAATTGGGCTCAACTCAATAATAAGATACTCAACTCAGTGAAACATAGTTCAACTCAACTTAGAGAAAAAGGGCCCAACTCAATAATATGATACTCAACTCTGTGAAACATAGTTCAACTCAACTCAGAGAAATAGGGCTCAACTCAATAATAAAATACTCAACTCAAAGAAATAAGGCTCAACTCAATAATAAGAAACTCAACTCTGTGAAAAATATAGTTCAATTCAACTCAGAGAAATAGGGCTCAACTCAATAATAAGATACTGAACTATGTGAAACATATTTCAACTCAACTCAGAGAAATAGGGCTCAACTCAATAATAAGATACTCGACTCTAGATACTCAAGGATAAAGAAACAATAAAAGATACATTATATGGAAAGTTGTAAAACAATAGATATCAACTCAATTGTTTGTAAAAATACAATAATAACTCATTTGTATGTAAATATACAATATAAATTCAATTTGGGAGATTCTCTAATTGACAACCATCACTATGAGCAATGTGATGATACAACGTCTTGCTCACGCTGCCAAAACTGTCTTATACCTTGCTGGGGTATAGAACTCCTCAACTAAGTAGATCTACTAGTCTATGCTTAAAAACAATAAGGAATCATCTAAAAAGTATGACCCTTTCTACCCACGTTGGCTAAAAGGTTTATAGGGGTTGTAAGTTGTTTGAACTCTCCCCCATATCGGTGCTCAATACTACTCCCAAAAATATACTTAGCTCATATGTTTTTTTTAAAAACATTTCCTCTTCCTCAACCTTGAGATTATTACTCAAAAGGTTTCTCTTAAAAGAGATAGTACTCAAAACTCCTCATGAACTCTTTTGGAAATCGGTGTTTCCTCTCATCTTAAATGTAAAAACATTTACTCTTGGGAATACTTAGTTCTCATATATCATTTTAAAAAATGAAACTTGACTCTACTCGTCCTCATACTCATTTACTCAAGCCTTTAAACAAATTATAAATAATTGTAAAAGACTTCTCAAAATAGGGTGAATTATGGATGTGAACGACTCAATTCAAGGTTTTCAATAACCATACATAGAAGTCAATACTCAGAATCAACAACTCTAGAACTCAAGGACTCAATGATACTACTCATCTCAAGAATGCTCAACTCAGAGGGTTCATGTGAAATTATGGGCATGAACAACTCAACTCAAGGACCTTCATGGGTAACATGTAGTAGTCCCATAATTAGGAATATCATCTCAAAAGGATTAGGAACTCAATACTCAAGACTTAGAACTTGAAGACACTAGTCCTCTCAAAGATACTCAAATTGTGGAGTTCATGCGAAATTTATGGGCATAAACGACTCGACTCAAGGATATCAATGAGATTGAAGACTCGTGAATACATTCTCATACTCACTTACTCGAGTCTTTAGAAGACTCCTCGAAAAGACTCAAATGGACTTTCTCAAAATAACTCGAAAGAACTCTCAAGACTTAACTTTTAACTCTACCTTGAATTTGAATTATGAATTCAAGGTTATGATTCATGTTTTGAATTATTTCTAGATATTTAGAAGTAGTTTAGAGTAGTTAGAATTGATAGGGAGTAAAGGTACCCTTTGAAAGAACTCAGACAGGCCAAACGACGGAGAAGGGATGGGGGTAGGCGACCCTGGCGTACTGAGTGGTGCAGGGCGCCAGCCCCTGACCTACAGAGCAGCTCTGATGGCGCATTGGTGGGGCAGCGTGCCAGCCCTTTCCCAGATTTCCCCGATGAATTTCTTTCTCGTTTTCTGATCCTAGTTCGCCTAGAATCGAATAGTTTCTTCCCCCACTCATTTAGATTTGAATACCCAACATAAGTACACTATAATCTACTCAAAACAATCCTAAAATTACTAACATTCATCTCAAGAACTCATCAAAACCCCAACAATCAAGATTACGAATGAAATTCCAAGAAAACTCATCAAGAACTCATTAACAACTCAAATTTATCAATGTTTATGGATGGATTCGAATATGTAAATCATGATTGGCGTGTGGGTGAACGAACCCAACACTATGAAAGCTTACATACCTCTAAGAACTAGGTTCTTGGTGAAATCTTGAATTTCTTGAACGAACGCTTGAGACCTTGAACCTTTCTCTTCTTGAATCTTTTCTCTAAAACCTTAAATGCTTTGGGGATGAATGAAACTGATTCAAATTAGTTTAGACCCTTAATTGGGTGTAATTCAAGTTTAGACTAAGTGGGGGTAAGGAAAAGATTAAAATACGCCTCCTTAGTTTAGATGGAAAGGCCCTATCTAGAGAGGCTGCACTCAAATGGTCATATCTCCCTCATCTGAGATCAAATTTTAGCAAACTCGGTGGCGTTGGAAAGAGGACTCATAGATCTTTCATTTGATATTGTATGGGTCTCCTAACTCATTTTATGCTAAATGTTATTGTCGTTTGAAGTTGACCCAAAACATAGAAAAACTTAGGAATGACTTGAATGAATTCTCTTTCGTTCTTTTTGGAACTCAAGGTGCTACATCTAATGGTCTTAACACTTAAGAAAAATTTAAATTCCTTGGTAAAATCTTACTCACAATGAAGAATGGTTCAAGTCTTAGCTCAAAAAATTTCTGGGGTGTTACAACATATAAGCAGAATTCTAACATAGTCTTGACAAGCCATCTACTACATCTAAGAAGTGATTTGGAATTAACTCGTGCACCATGTACAATGTCTAAAAACTAAAACATAATGACAATGAAGTAAAGGTAACATGTTCCTCAGAATATGAGGACTCACCAACTCTTGAACTTCGAATGGTCGAGCCAACTAGCCATGGACGGGAGGAGGGAGATTGTCAGACCCTACATTAGTGAAACAATGTAGGCACAAGTATGCATTAGTACATGGAATATACTAAGTATGAGGGAAATGCAATAAAATATGAAACATGATAATAAGAGGACATAATCGAAAACATGATATGCATGACCAAGCTAAGCATAGTAAAATCATTTAAGAAGAATCGTAAATCATGAACATGGTCAAAGAATCTTAAATTCATATGGAAAGCTTCGTAAAATATTTGTAAGTAACTTACTTCATTTTGTTGGATATTAGTTTTAACCGACAATAGATCATGCAAGTCATAACATAAATTCCGATGTAACCCCCACATCGAGAAGGGATAGTCTACTTTCCAAGGTAGAACTTCGTATCATATCATGTGCTATATGTAAATCCACTAGCTAGGACATTTAAGACAAACCTACGGGGGCACGTAGTTTGGAACTAGAGGTGTCTACTAGATACTACCCTATTTGAGCCTCCACCTCAAAGTTTTCTCAGTGCTAAGTTAAATCCCAACGGAATATTTATTTTCATAAAGTTATCATCATACATGAAAAAACATAATTCAAATACTAATCCAAGATTAAACATCATAGAGTAGTTCATTAAATCTTGAATTAAGTCTAAGTGAGAAAACCTTTCACCAAGTCATGATCCCTTCATATGTGAGAAAATTCTTTCATTATTTCATTGATGCTCATCTTAAAGCAACCTATATCATAAAACCTTTATTTTCATAAATCATGCATAACTTCATAAAACATCATTCATAGATTCAAGCTTCTTTATAAATTCATGTAAATTAGGGTTCATAGTCAAAATCATGATCAATGCATGTGATCATATGGAATTGATTGGAAAACATGTAACTGAATCTAAATAATTATAATATGATCAAAATCAAACAATTTAGAATCCATGCAAATAGAATCCATGAGGAATTGTATGAAAACCTAACCCATTTAAGGAAATTGAATTAGAGAATTGGAGAATCTTTGGGGACTTAATGGGTGAATGGAAGTCATTGATGAACTCCCTACATATCTTGAGGATCAATCCCACAAGCAATGGTGGAAAAGAGACTTGACTTGAAAACCCTAACTTCTTCTTCTTCTTGACCTTGGGAGATAATTGGAGGGGATGAACTTGGATGGATTTAGGGAATTTGCGGGAATGAAAAGAGTTGGGGAAATTATAAGAGTAGAATGGTAGTTATAGGACTTCGAATTAGGGTTAGAACGACATAGTATAGGCATTAAATGCATAGGAAAAGATCCAAATGCACTTAGGAAAAAACTGTCGGACAGTCCTACAGTTCGTAGAACTTTCTACTGCCTGTACTGGTCAATCGTAAAACCAACTTTAGAAATCCAACTTTCACCTCACTACCAATGAGATCTTTCTACAGTCCGTTGAAATTCCTACAGTCCATAGTCCCCTTTCATATAAATCAATATTTAACCAAAAATTTCACCAAGTCTGAACCCTTTCTACGAAAATCATCCTACGACCTGTAGACCAAACGACGACCCTTCAATTCTTTCTGTGGAACTGAGGTCCTAAATCAAATCTCTTATTTCCTTCTATGAAAGCCATCTACGGCTCATCAACGTTCCTACGATTTGTCCCATTCATTCGTAGGTCAAACTTCAGAAACTAAATTTTCTAAAAACTCAGTTCTGGGTTCTACGATTCACTTCCTACGACCCGTATGACTTCTTACGGTCCATAGGTTGGACTCGTAGACCATTATTTCCAAGAAATGCTCTGCAGTTTTCTTTCATTTTTAAGTGTTTCAACTTTCGAGGTATTACAATATCTCCCGCTTGGAAACATTCTTCCTTGAATAGGACTCATCTCGCATGAATAGAGTAGGATAGAAACTAAAAACCCAATATGAATGCAATTTTTCATCAAAATGCTCATAAAACATGGAGAATCACTCCAAGGTAAATCATAACATAAAAAATAAAGTTTTCATGAACACGCATGCATATGGAAACATGAAAATGACTAAAATGCATGAATCAGAAAGAATGAACAATGAGGAACTAATACCACAAGTTAGAGTAGGAGCGTAAGGAAATAGATGAGGATACCAGGATATCATATCGGCTTCGGCCTCCCAAGTAGCACCCTCAAATAATTGATTCCTCCAAAGGACCTTTACATAACCAACTTCTTTATTTCTCAACTTCCGAACTTGTCGGTCTAAAATATCAACCAGAACTCTTTATAAGAAAGATTTTTCTTAACTTCCAAACCTTCTAAAGGAACAATAGATGTCAGATCTCCAACACACTTCTTCAACAAAAAGACATGGAACATTGAATGTACCGATGCTAAATCATTAGGCAACTCAAGTTCATCAGCATTTTTGTCAATACACCTCAAAATTTGATATGGGCCCACATACCAGGGATTGAGCTTCCTTTTATTTCCAAATATCATTACACCCTTCGTGAGTGAAATTTTTAAGTAGACCCAATCATCAACATCAAATTCTAGTTCTCTTCTTCTAACATCAGAATAAGACTTTTGTCGAATTTGAGCCATTTTCAACCTCTCACAAATAAGTCAAAGCTTTTTCATAGCCTCATGCACCAACTTGGGCCCTATTAACGCAACCTCGCCAACCTTAAACCAACCAATATGAGACCTACATATCCTACCATAGAGAACCTCAAATAATATCATCCCAATGTCAGAATGATAGCTATTATTATAAGCAAACTCAATCAAAGGCAAATGATCATCCCAATTACCTTTGAAATCAATCACACAAGCTCTCAAGACCTTTCTAAAATAATATCCAAAACTGGGATGTAAAGTTAGTTCTACGATCAGAGATAATGGACGACACTCCATGCAACCTTATCATCTCTTTAATATAATGCTTGGCATAATCGTCCAATGAGAATGGAGTCATAACAGGAAGGAAGTGAGATGATTTCATTATTCAGTCCACAATAAACCAAATCAAATCAAACTATCGATGAGTGAAGGGTAAACTCGTAATGAAGTCCATATTCAAAGTTTTCCATTTTCATATAGGAATATTAATTTCGTGAGCCAAACCACCCGATTTCTGATGTTCAACTTTCACTTGTTGACGATTTAGACATTTAGCCACAAATTCCAAATATCCTTCTTCATCACATTCCACCAATAGACTTGTCGATAATCACGGTATATCTTGGTAGCTCTAGGGTGAATACAATATCGAGAACTGTGAGCTTCTGTCAGACTTTGATTCTTCAACTCATCAACATTTGAAACACATAACCGACCTTGATATCGAAGGACACCATCTCCCCCTTGGAAGAAAGACTCAATGACTTTTTTCGAAAATCGATTTCTTCAAGTCAACTAATACCATATCAAGATCTTGCTTAACTTTCTCATCCGATACAAAAGATAATTCTGAACCATTATGACCAGCTACATCACCTTCGCTAGAATCAACCAACAAAACACCCAATCGAGCCAATCTATGAACATCACAAACTAACTCCTTCTTATTATCTTCAACATGAGAAACACTTCCCATTGATAGTCGACTAAGAGCATCCGCCACCACATTTGCCTTTTCGGGATGATATAGGACACTTATATTGTAATCCTTCAACAATTCAAGCCATCTCCTTTGGTGAATATTCAAATCCTTTTGAGTGAACACATATTTCAAACTCTTGTGATCGTAAAAACATCTACATGACATCATTCAAGTAATGTCTCCAACTCTTTAGAGTAAACACCGCCGCCGTTAACTTATAGTCATGAGTCGAATAATTCTTTTCATGCACTTTAAATTGCTTTGAAGCATAAGAAGTGACTTTCCCATGTTTAACACCAACCTGTTAAGCATCACAATACACCACAAGACCATCACATCCTTCTGGTAGTGTCAAAATAGGGCCCGAAGTGAGTCTATCTTTCAACTCTTAGAAACTCTTCTCACAAGCTTCCGACCATAGGAATTTCACTTTTTTTTATTCAACGTTGTCAAAGGCAAAGAAATAGAGGAAAACCCTTCCACAAACCTTCTATAATAATCGACCAAATCTAAGAAACTTTGTATATCCGAAGCGGACAAAGGTCTAGGCCAATTCTTAACTACCTCGATTTTCTTATGATCAACTTGAATACCTTCACCGGAGATAATATGGCCAAGGAAAGTAATGGACCTCAACCAAAACTCGCATTTGTTAAACTTAGCATACAACTCACGATCCTTGAGAATTTGAAACACAATCCTCAAATGCTCAACATGTTCATCCTGAATCCGTGATAAAATCAAGATATTATCAATAAACACAGTCACAAACATATCAATGTATTGCTTAAAGACCATATTCATCAAATCCATGAACACCTCTGAGGCATTAGTTAAACCAAAAGACATCACCAAAAACTCAAAATTACCGTACCACGTTCAAAAAACCATCTTCGAAAGATCACTCTCCTTCACCCTTAATTGGTGATAACCTGACCAGAGGCCAGTCTTAGAGAAGTAACTCGCTCCTTGGAATTGATCAAAAAAATCATCAAAAATTTAGGACAAAATATAATTGTATGTTGAATAAAGAATTTGATAAAAAAATTATATTACATGAAAATTATATAGGATGATTAATTTGAAAAAAGAAAGAACGGATTTATATCATGAAATAAGAAAATGAAATAGAAAAAGAAATAATAATATAATATTAAGGAGAGAGTAAAATAGAGAATTGAGTTGGAGTTGGTTATCTGAAAAAAATTATAGAGAACTCTATCTTTAGAGGGTAAAATAAAGTGTAAGGTTGGAGATGCCCTTAACGAAGGGAAATGAATCCGATCGTTTTAAGTATACCATACATACATTTGAAATTTGACGTATAGATATACAACCTTACATTTTGAAAATATATCTATATGTAAGGTTGTTCATGACTGAATCAATATTAATAATTATATATTTGAATTTTGACAACTTTCTACTATTTTTTATGGTAATATTTCCTCAAAAACCCAAAGAAATTTTTGTTATAACAATTGTGTCAGGGCTATTTAAAACTGAATCCAATCTGATTAAAAAAATGAAAATAAGTTATGGATTTATCAAAAATGAGTTATTGTTTTAGCGGTTTAGATAACAGTTTTGATTTTTTTTGTCATCACATTTTCGGTTCTTAACGATTTGAGGTTTTTTCTTAACGTGTTAGCATATCTACAAACCGATAACTAACAAGTCAAACCAATATACTTCAAAATCGGACACAACCGAACAATACACCTAAATTGTGTATTCTTTTTCATGTTCCTATATTTTGTCCACAATATTATCAAATTAAATATAAAAAAAACTATTAAACTTGACTGCATCACTTACATTTTCATTTACATATAAATAGTGAAAATAGAATAAAAAACACGAAAATGCAACAACAAAACAATTGAATAAATAATGCAGGAGGAATATTATTATTTTAATTTTAAAATGCGTCGTTTTTTTTAAAAAAAAGGAAGGCTCATGCCAGTACGAGTCTTGTAAGGTTCATTCTGACTTGAGTCTTGTAATACATACAATTTAATGTTGTCTGCCCCTCCATCTAAATGTTGTCCTTTTGGTTTCATATTCATTTTTTGTTGCCCTTTTAGAAATTTTGCTCAATTTGTTTGCCATTTTGGCTCCGGGCACATAATAATGGGCCCGTTTGGCCATGCGATACGAAATCATGAGATTAAGTTGAAGTTTTGTTTGGACATGTGATTTGAACTTTTTATGTTGTATATTTTCTCATAAACATAAAAAACCCATCAGTTGTAAAACTATTAAAATTGTCCCAATTCTTTATACAATCTTACCAAATAAACAAAAATTTATAAAATCTCATAATACACTATCACAAAGATATTCTTTAAAAAATGCAATATTTATTGATAAAGCTCTAATTCAATAAAAAAAAATTAAACATATATAAGTTGTGATGTATGAGTCTTTAATATAGTCCTCTCACATAGTACAGATGATTTTCTCACGTTGAACTTGTATTTCTCGTTCATATGACTAAGAAGACGAACCAACATTGTTACTTTGAGTCATCTGTTGGTCAATTTGATTGGTAAATAAATTTGATAAAAGATAATAAATTTGGTGAATATAAAATGGTAAGTAGAAATTTATTTGAAGTTCTAGTAAACTAGTAAACTAGTAAACATGGCCGCGCTTCAAGCGGTGCTAAAAAATATTAGATTCATTTCTTTAATTCATACATCTTCAATTACATAAAACCTCTTAATTAATTTAATAATATTTATAACTCTTAAAAATCACACTTATAAAAACCTATTTGAGACATATGTGATAATTATTTTATTTTCATTTTTCTTATTTTTCATCTTTTGTCTCTTTGGTTGGTTAATTTTTTGTCTTGATATGACTTTGCAGGAGAGAGATCTATAATGAAGAATATTAGACATTCTTGGATAGTTTGATTTTACGAGGTAAAATGATTTGACATGCATAATATAACTATCAATTTTTTCTATTGTAATTATGTTTTAATTATTTTTTTGGATTCTTGATTATACGAATCAAAATTATTATTTTTTTAGAAAAAATGATTTGATTTTTTCTCTTTGTAGTTTCTAGAGAATATTAATGTTAGACATTCCTGCATAGTTTGATAATGATTTGGCATGTTTAATATAATTATCACTTTTTTATTGCAATTATACATTTAATATTACTTCTTTTGGATTCTTGATGAAACAAATAATGAATTTTTTTTGAGAAAAAATGATTTGATATTTCTCTTTTGCTTCTCTTTGTAGTTTTTGGAGATTTTTTTTTGTTGCTTATTTTGTAGTTTCTAGAGAATCTGATTATTTTTACTTTCTTCCTTTCTTTATAGTTTTTGGAGAATTGAATTATGTTATGTTGATAACAGTTTCCTTCTTTCTTCTTTAACTCATAACTAAATATTCTTTAAACTTTTTACTTGATTAGTTAACTTTATTTTTTTTGTTTGTTTTTTGTTGTTATAGTAAGGTTAACTTACCAGATTTTAAGGTCTGGATATTTTTGAAAATAAATGTAGAAAAAGGAGTTAACATATCCATATATGTTACTTAAGAAAGTATGTAGATACAATTTTATAGTTATGTGGATCAATTTTTTATTTATTATAATGAATAGAACATGGGAATGTAACGTGAATTAATTTTAAAAATATAGTTTAATTCATAGAAAAAAAGATGATAATTAACATGTTGAGTAAAGAAGAAAAAAAACGGTAAATATATAAAAACTCTAATTATATCTTATTTATGAAATTTTATAATGGACAAATGAAAAGACAATTTAAATAAATGAAAAGAGACTAATGGCTAAATTAAAAATGATAATTAACATGTTGAGTAAAGAAGAAAGAAACGGTAAATATTAATCTCAATAAAATCATCAAATCTTGAGCATATAAATATACTACTAAGAAGAAGGTTATGCAAATTATGAGGTAAATGACTTTGTGATTGTTGGGTTTTATGAGTATGTAATTGTTATATTATATATGTCTAATATTTAAATAGTGAAGTACTGCAAGATTGTGTTATATGTAATTCTTTTTTCTATAGATAATATTATTCTAAAATGATGTGTCAATTTTTTTGGTAAAAAACTGATGATTCTTAAAAGTATATATCTATCTAATATAATAATTATTGACACTAAAACGGTGAGGTGTTGTCTCTCTTTATTTTGGCATATTTTGTTTTTCTTCCTACTTTTTATTGAACTTATTGTAAAAATAATTATTTAAATAACTTTAATTTTGATTGTCCTTTCATTACTCCAATTACGTTACAAATAAATTCAAAGTTATATTCTTAATCCTCTTAATTACTAAGTATAACTTTTCATTCTTAGGAATTTATTGTATATTGAATGTAATATTTATTTGAAATGTGATATATACTCTTTAATGTTTTTGTATATAGGCCAAGCAAAACTAGAAAATTTGGAAATTTGTACCTATCATTTTTTTTCAATCTTTTTTGTATAGCTAATTCTCTCTTTTGTTCTCTTTTTTATATTTAATTTCAAATGTATTTTTTTCTTACCTTCTTGTGTCTTCTAATTTCAAATTTTTATTTATTTATTAGTGATCTTGATTGACGATTTTTTAGGTTGGTGAACAGATGAAAACTAAAAAATAAATAGTAATGAAGTTAATAAAGAAGAGGAAGAAGTAGGAACTAAAAAATATTGACGTGAAAAACTAAGTAACTCCAATTAAAGAGTATATACCTTGTAGACAACATAAAATAATAAGAATTGTAACAAAATATTGGTATATTTTATCCTTTTCTTTGTTTTATGCTATTTCTTCTTATTTTCCTCTTTTAGTCTTTTAAATCTAATTTTATTTAAAAAGATGAAAAATGTGAATCTTATGAAGCATAAATGTTGAGATATCATACTAAAAATATTTTTAAGAATTCCATTCAAAAAGATAAAAAAAAATGTGAATATTATGTAGCATAAATGTTGAGATATCATACTAAAAATATTTTTAAGAAGCGAACCATGTAAAAAGAAAAAATAGTGACCATATCTCAGCTCAAGTTCATAGAAATGTAGAGAAATCATTCTAAAAATGAAAAAGAGCCAAAAATACCCCTGTACTATTCGAAAAGGTTTAAAAATACCCCTCATCTATCTATTGGCTAAAAATACCCCTCAGTCAACATTTTTGGTTCACAATTACCCTTTAAACTAACAACCTTATATTTTTTTTAACACAGTGATTACACAACTAAGTAACCTAAGGAATTATAAACTCTAATTCTTAGCTACCCAAGACAAAAAATCTCAGGTTTAAGTCTTCTATCGCTCTTCAAACTTGTTAAACGAAACCTACTCTCAACACTTGATTGTATTAAAAAACTCTTGACTACAATCGTACAACTTTTCTCTCAACTCGTAGCACTCCCCAAGTAAATATCAAAACTCTCACAAAACTCTTGATCGTGTTTTGATTTTCTCTCAATGTAAGTGCGCAACTTTCTCTAAGAAACCACGCCCTATTTATAGATCACGCTTCCTTAAAGTCTTGTTCAACTCGAACTTGTCTTCACCGCCTTAAAGCCTTGTTCAACTCGAACTCGACTTGGACTCCTATTTGTACTCGGCTTCTTTCACAGAAAAACTTACGGGTAGGTTTCCTACTTTATGTAGTTTTCCTTAATCGTGAACTCCTTCTTCTACTCGTTTTCGATAAGACACTTTGTATCATATTGGCACGACCTGTTCTATGCACTTTGACATTCTTCAAAACTCAGAAGCTCCTAACAAATTCCCCCTTTTTTACTATGGCAAATTTTTCAAGCTTGATATTGAAATTTGCTTACATTGAACATGTAAACACATATGCACGCATCTTCCCCCTTTTTGACATTAGGCAAAATCTGGAAATAAATACCTATCCATGCCACAACAAGCAATAATATCACAACAAACTATAACAACAAAAACACCAAACTGAGTCATTAGTTACATCACAGAATCAGAAACAAAAACCATTATCCACAAAAAAAACAGAAATGCCTACTAAAGACTTTAAAAAGTGAGGACCCAAAACACAAAACATAGCGCAAGTAAGCTGGTGTTTAGACAGAAGGTGGCATAACAGAGGACAAGGAAGAGGAGCCTTTGGTTAGTAGTTCAAAGAGGTGTTTTAGACGATCAGAATTGGAGGATCTATCAACATTCAGTGCAACTTGAGTTTGAGCCAACTCTTCTTTAAGCCTTGAATTTTCTTCTACAAATCCAGCATGCTTCAATCCATAATCAATGTGCAACTGATCTATTGCAACAGAGTGAGAAACCTAAAGTGCTGCGATTTCCTCATTCTTAGCAGTCAACGAGGCTCTCAAACGTTACATAGGTGCATTTGCCCCTCTTGAGGTCGTAGGTATAGCGGCATGATCTACTTCCCCCAACACATCATTGGTAGTATGTTCTTTCTATTCCTCGATAGGGACCTAAAAACACTCAAAGATATCTTCTAGCCAAAATCCATACCCAAGCCCATGATCTGTGCTATCATCCACACATATCCTATTAATGTGACTGAGAATCAATTGAGGTAAATTAATTGGAACATGAGAAATTAGTAACTCCATGAGTGTGAGATCCAAATAGTTTGCCTCCGTTCGCTTCTGCTTCCTAGGGAGAATCATTTTGTGTACCACATCAAAGAGTAACTTATGTAGAGGTTGTCCACCCTAGTGTAGTTCTCTAACATAGGATCATTCGCAAACCTACGAGATATCTCAAGGGCTGATGATAGACCCTGTAAGGGAGGCCAACTACTTTTGACATAATGACACCACCTTGAGTTAGGTACACCCAGTATTTTTTCCAAAACTTCAGCTGTTAATGTGAACGATATATCACTAACACTACTTGAAATAGAAGAAACAGACCCAACAACATTTATATAAAATTCCCTTGTTTCTTTCCTACCCATCTTTCGACGTCAATTACCCTGAAGAAACAACGCAGTCCAGCCCTGTGCTTTCAACAAAATAAGCAATTCACCCATTTCATTTCCCCCCTAAACTAGTAATCACCCGACCACGAATCATACTTTTTTTCTTAAACAACTTTATCCAATCCTTACGTTTTTCAATTTCATTTTCAAGATCACTATCACCATTCTCTATATGCCCAGAGTCCTTTGTTTTAGACACATTTCTTTTTCTTTTTCTACTTTTCTTGGATTCAACTATGTCATTATCAATCTCTATAGGTTTAGAGGGAGGAACATACTTACGTTTCACCGGAGGAGCTTTTGTAGTGGACCTAGCAAGAATCACTACATCCCGAGTTTGTTGCACAGAATGAGTCACTCGAACCGAAACTTGATCTGATGTATCAAAAATAGGACTTTCTTGAGCCTCGGGAAGAATCATAGTAATTGGTTAGATGGGCTGTATACTAAGTCGTGAACGAAGTCTCTTAGGAATCAGTTGAACTATTGGAATATCATCGTCATCGTCATAAAAGGGATGAACCTGTTCCTTTGATGATATGGGTTCCCCCCTCATTATGTGCAGTCATTTCTTCTCCTAAATCACAGACCAAACTCTGGTTTCTCTTTTCCCCCTGAATAAATGCTTCTTCCATAAGAGGATATGCAAGATGGGTTATTCTGTAAGAGTCAATGAACATGACGACAGGTAAGTCAAAAAGGCTTTCTGGATTTTCAAAGGGGATGATGGCAAGGTTGAGATTTGAGGGAGACACCATGATTTGAAAATGGATTTGGATGATTTTTAGGAACGACACTGATGAAGGAGAATGGGTTTCTGTGGAGAATGAGAATGAAAAGGGTTTTCGATTTTGAGAATGGTTACAGGGAAGTGGAAGGGTTTTTGGAGAAGAGGAACATGTTGATTTGATGGTGAAGTCAGATTGATTTGATTTTTGGCGGTTTAAAAATATATCCTTCTGACAGGTAATTAAATGCAGGAACGGGTACTAGTGCACAAGTCCTAATATTTTGGTCTCACTTAAATAAGTATAGTACGCATACCTTTCAGTGTGGGATGATGATTTTTGAAGTCCAAATCCTTGAGTTCCTAATTACCTAAGAATGATGAATTCTTTAGTTACAGTTAGTTATGAGTATTAAAAACTTTTAGCATAATAGTACATAATAGAGTGCCATAGTTTACTCTCGTGAAAAGAAATACTCAGGTGATCTTCATCACTCTTAATTCCAACATGTTCCTTTCAAAGTGTTCCCTTACTAATACCTTCGTGAAAATGTCGGCAATTTGTTGTTCAGTGGCACAGAAATTCATGGAAATTTGCCCTTTTTCTACATTGTCCCTTAAAAAGTGATGACGAATATCTATGTGTTTAGTTCTCTTATGTTGGACATGATTCTTTGCAATGTTAATTGCGCTTGTGTTGTCACAAAAAATCGGGACACACTCAATACTAAGAACAAAATCATTGAGTTGTTGTTTGATCTATAGTAGTTGAGCATAGCAAGAGGCTGTTGCTACATATTCAGCTTTCACGGTGGATAATGCCACTGAGTTATGTTTCTTTGATCCCTATGAAATTAAAAATGAACCTAGAAAGTGAGCCATACCTGTGATACTTTTTCTATCAGCTAGATAACCAGCATAATCCGCATCAACATATCTTACTAATCCGAAATTGCTCCATTTTGGATACCATAGTCCTAAATCAGTGGTTCCTTTTAAGTATCTGAGAATTCTTTTAATAGCTTGGAGGTGAGATTCCTTGGGGTTGGTTTGAAATCGAGCACATAAGCCCACATTGAACACAATATCAGGCATGTTAGCAGTAAGATACAAAAGTGAACCAATCATACCTCTATATAATTTTTGTTCTACAACAGAACTTGTTCCTTCAAGGTCTAACTTAGTGGTTGTGGCTATTGGGGTGTCTATTTGTTTGGCGTCTTCCATTTGAATCTTTTGAGCAATTCCTTGACATATTTTTGCTGGTGAATTAATGTACCTGTAGATGTTTGCTTTATCCGAAGCCCTGAAAAGCAATTTAACTCTCCAATCATGCTCATCTCAAACTCATTGCTCATAAGCTTGGCAAATTCATTTGTGAGTGCCTTGTTTGTTACTCCAAAAATGATGTCGTTAGCGTACATACACTTGTACAATCAGTAGATCCTTTTCTTTGTTTCTAAGAAAAAGTGTGTTATCAATTTTACCTCTTGAATATCCATGGCTTAGGAGGAATTTTGACAATCTATCATACCATGCCCTTGGAGCTTGTTTCAACCCATAAAGAGCTTTTTCAAGCTTGTATACATGGTCAGGATAGTCAATCTTCTCAAAGTCAGGGGGTTGTTTAACAAACACTTCTTCTTTTAGTAATCCATTGAGGAATTCACTTTTTACGTCCATTTGATGCTAGGTGAATTCCATGTGTGCAACGAATGCTATGAGTAATCTGATGCTTCCAACCTTACTACTAGTGCAAAAGTTTCATCATAATATATCCCTTCTTCTTAATTGTACCCTTGAACTACCAACTGAGCTTTGTTTCTGGTTATTGTACCATATTCATCTAACTTGTTCCTAAACATTCATTTTGTACCAATTATAGTTCTGGTTGATGGTTTAGGTACAAGGTTCCAAACTTTACTTCTTTCGAATTGGTTTAGTTCCTCTTCCATGGCTATTATCTAGTCTGCATCTTGAAGGGCTTCACTGATCTTCTTTGGTTCTATCATAGACAAGAATGTATTGAAGGCACAATGATTTTTTATCCCTGATCTAGTGGTTATTCCAGAGGTTAGATCTGTGAGTATGTTGTCCAAATGATATGACCCTTGATATTTGTAATCTTTTAGGATCAAATTTGGTGTTTCTGTATCTTGACCATTATTTAGCTATGTTTGTTCTTCTTCAGGCGCCCTATCTAAGTTCCTTTCTTGGTCATTATAAGTATGTATGCTGATTTCATCATTTTCATGGGATGCCTGGTCCTTTTTCCTATTCCTTTGCATTATCAGTGGGTTCCTCTAAAATTCATCATCTTCTTGCAGGTTCTGGTTAGACATAGTATTGTACTCATCAAATACAACATGGATACTCTCTTCTACACACATGATTCGTCTGTTCAGTACCCTATATGCTTTGCTATGTGTGGAGTACCCTAGAAAAATTCCATCATCGCTTCTTGCATCAAATTTTCCTAACAAGTTTTTTCCATTATTATGAACGAAACATTTACATCCAAATATTCTTAGATGTGAGATGTTAGGTTTTCTGCCTTTTAATAGTTCATATGGGGTTTTATCTAGCAAGGGTCGCGGCATACATCTATTTATAGTGTAGCATGCAGCATTGATGGCTTCTGCCCAGAATTGGTTGGTGATTATGCTAGCAATCATCATTGTTCTAGCCATTTCTTGGAGGATTCTATTTTTTCTTTCAACTACACCATTCTGTTGTGGGGTTCTAGAAGCATAGAAATTATATTCAACTCCATGAATGTCATAGTACTGAGCAAATTTTGAGTTTTCAAATTCAGTACCATGATCAGACCTAATTGAGAGCAATTGTTTTTCAAACTTATTTTGGATCTTTCTTATAAGAGAGAAAAAAGCTTCAAATGCATCATCTTTAGAAGCTAAAAAGAGAGTCCAAGTATACCTGGAGTAATCATCAACCATAACAAATACATATCTTCCCCCCCCCACCCCCCCGCTTTTGACTCTCATAGGACCACATAAATTCATGTGTATCAGTTCAAGGGCTCTGGTTGAACTTATGGCCTGTTTGGTTTTAAAGGATGATTTTAAATTTTGTTTTAGGCAATCTTATAACTAGTTCATTAGAGATGAGTTTATTTAGTTGTACATGGCTAGTGTGGCCTAGACGTTTGTGCCATATCAAAGGATCCTTGTCGATCACACTTAAGCAGACTAAGTTTTCATCAAATATCTTAGAGGTATCTACTGTATATATGTGTTTATCTCGATTTCCTGTTAGAACAACCTTCTGTGTTTTGAGATTAATAACTTTAACATCAGTTGATGAGAAGATTACCTCATTTCCTTTATCACATAGTTGAGATATACTTAGCAAGTTGTGATTCAAACCTTCTACATGATATACTTTGTCTATTGAGTATTCATCTGATCTGCCTATCTTTTCAATGCCTTTAATCTGGCCCTTTTTTTCCTCCACCAAAAGCTACCATTCCACCTCTTCCTTCTTTAAGTGAGAGAAATTGTGATGTATCTCCAGTCATGTGTCTTGAACAAGCACTATCCATGTACCAATGTTGCTTGCTTTCTCTCACTTTTTTCTGAAAGAATTTCAAAGGTTAGTTTTAGGCACCCAGATTAACTTGGGTCCTTTATTAGAATCAAACGGATGAATAAGATCTCTATGTATCCATTTAGGTAGATTAGATTTCTTTTGAGTATACCTATTCGTTTGAAGTGGCTGATATGTGCCTTTTGTTTTATTGTTAATGGCGACTCTGTATTATGGGCAATTGATCTTAGAGTGACCTGAGTTACCACAGATGATGCATAGCAAGGGATTATCAATTTTAGGCTGATCAAAGCCTATTCTAGTTTTTTTTATCTCAGTGATTATTCCCCAGATGTCAATCATAGAAGACTTAGTCCATTTATTTGCTTGTTCAAGCTCATATTTATTCCTAGATAGTTCAAGTCTCATCTTTGCTGATTTTTCTTTTTCAGAGCATAAATCGTTTTTGAGCCTTTTAATTTCAAGTTCATCTTTTGACTTATCACATATTTTTTCTTTCCCTATTTCTTTAAGTTTTAGGATTTCAGTTTTATTGGACATGTTCCAAGACTCTAGTTGCTGAACTTTTAGTGACAAAAGCTTATTTTTCTCTTTTAGGTTAGCATTGAGTTTTTCAAGATCCATATATTCAAATTTTAAACTTGTTAGGGAGGCAAGTATCTGATTCTTGGTTTTAACTAGTTCCTGAATTGTGTCTATAGATGTGACCATGAGAAAAGATAGTCTTGTCTTCGAGAATTTTATTCGCTTATCTTTGAGATCAAGAAGGTTTACCTCTTTTTCTTCAGAGTCTAAGTCAGCAGGTTCCGATTCTTCTATGGCCATCAAGGCAATGTTATCAGCATCTTCTCCATACATCTCTGAACCTGTTCCCCAGGCTGTATACATAGCTTACTCTTTCTCTTTGTTTTTTCTTTTGTTCAAAAAATCCTTCTTCTCTTTTTTAGCCCTTTCCTTTTTCAGTTCTACTTCCCACATAGGACAATCCTTAATTTGATGATCAGTTTTTCCACACTTGAAGCATCCTCCGTTTTGGGGTTTCTCTGTACTCTTTTCTTTTATGGCTGGTGCCTTTTTTCCAGAATTTATGCCCCTTTTGAAGAATATTTTGAAGTTTCTGCTGATTAGTGCTAAGTCTTCATCATCTATATCGAATTCATCACTTTCAGTTGCTTTGAGTCCAAGAATTTTTTCTTGGCTTCCCTCACTTCTTTTATAAACATTCATCTCATATGTTTTGAGATTATCTACCAGTTCATCCAAAGTCATGTTGGTTAAATCTTTGGCTTCTCTGATTGCAGTGACTTTTATTTCCCATAATCTAGACAAGGTCCTAAGCACTTTGTCTACCTGTTACTCAGTGGTGTATACTTTTCCCAAGGAGATTAACTCGTTTACTACAGTAGTAAATCTGGTGATCATGTCTTGAAGCGATTCTCCAGATTTCATCTTGAAGGTTTCGTATTCAAAGCATAGCCTAGCAATTCTGAATTTTTGAACTTGAGTTGTACCTTCATGAGCATTCTATAGAGTATCCCATATTTGTTTAGCGGAGGTACAGCTTGAGATGCGATTAAACTAATCAAGTCCTAGTCCACTTACAAAAATGCATTTAGCTTTTGCATTTTTTCCCAGCATCTTGTAGTCAGCTTCTCCATATTTTTCTTTAGGTTTTGGAACATCTTTTCCTTCAATATCCTTAACAGTAGGGATTAAAGGCCCATCAGTGATTCTAACCCATAGTTCATAGTCTTCAGCTTGGATAAAGTCATCCATCCTTGTCTTCCACCATGAGTAGTATTGACCATTGAATAATGGTGGTCTGTTGATGTGTTGCCCTTGATCATGTCCGAGAGGAGGTGCAGAACTCATAATGATCTTTATCTTGAGTTATTAGACTCTTGATTAAGATAATTCGCTCTGATACCACTTGTTGAAATTCTTACCTCCTTAATTCTATAAAGGAACACGTATTTACTACTTGTTCCTCACTATTTGAAGTTAACAGTAAAAGAATAACTCGTTCAAAACTTTGTACTCCCTCCGTCTCATTTTATGTGGCAACATTTGACCGGACACGGAGTTTAAGAAATAAATGAAGACTTTGAAATGTTTACCAAATTGCTCTTTAAAAAGTAAACTCACTTTTCTCTCTCCTCATAAATGTATTGGAATATTATTTTAAGATTAAGTGGGACCAACAAGAATAAAAGAGGAATTATATCTTTAAATACTTATCATATAAGAAAATGTGACATTTTTTTTTGGACTGACCAAAAAGGAAATGGTGTCACATAAAATGGGACGGAGGGAGTATTATTTATAACACCTTCAAATAACACAGTGATTACACAACTAAGTAACCTAAGGAATTATAAACTCTAATTCCTAGCTACCCAAGACAAAAACCCCAGGTTTAAGTCTTCTATCGTTCTTCAAGTTCTTCAAACTTGTTAAACGAAACCTACTCTCAACACTTGATTGTATTCAAAAACTCTTGACTACAATCGTACAACTTTTCTCTCAACTTGCAGCACTCCCCAAGTAAATATCAAAACTCTTGATCGTGTTTTGATTTTCTCTCAATGTAAATGCACAACTTTCTCTAAGAAACCATGCCCTATTTATAGATCACGCTTCTTCAAAGTCTTGTTCAACTCGAACTTGTCTTCACCGCCTAAAGCCTTGTTCAACTCGAACTCGACTTGGACTCCTCTTTGTACTCGGCTTCTTTCACAGAAAAACTTACACGTAGTTTTCCTTAATCGTGAACTCCTTCTACTCGTTTTCGATAAGACACTTTGTATCACGTTGGCACGACCTGTTCTATGCACTTTGACATTCTTCAAAACTCAGAAGCTCCTAACAATTATGACATTAGTAGCACTGTTGTTTAAGTTGTCACAATTGATCATTTGAAATCACAAACAATGTCCAAATTGTCTTATATTAATGATTTTCAATGATAAAGTCATGAAATAACGAATAATAGATATGGGATACATGCCCAAAGACTAGTGTGGATATGGACAGGAACCTCCCTATAATGTCCCAGCATAGTCAGATTTCGGCATCAATTTAAGGGAAGCAAAAGCAGCACAATTTGAGTGTTTTTCCTCCTTTTTTAACCTGCAATTGTATGTTCACAGTTGAAAGTATACAATCATGGAGGTGTTTCTTATAAATATCTATTGATCTTCTAAATCTGTTATCTTATGTTCTGCCATTGCAATCATCCTGTTTTAATTGTTGTCTAGTAATTGAGTAAGGGCTGTTGCGTGTTTGCAGCATCTGAGCACCTAAAATGAAACAAGAAATAAATGCAGTAACTTCACAAATGCAAACAAGACGAGGTTGCTTTTGGAGGAATAAACAAGAATCCAGGATGCATTTGGTACGAAAGAAAATGTTTTATATGAATATATGGAAATGATTCATTTCCAGGTTTCATTCATTTCTTAATAACTATGGAGAACTATATGTTATTTGTTACACTGCAAAGGAAAACCTCCATGAATGTTACCACTATAACATTTTTCTATGATGTCACTCAAGGGAAGTTCTTTTTTCCAGATCACATTGGTATATGAGCCGGTTTACATGCACAGCGGCCATTTACAATACAAAGTGTTGTTATGCAAACACTTTGAAGACACACCTTGCACATAAGTTTCTGTGCATTCCTTAGTATAGTGGATATGTATCACTATCCAGCTTGCATGCACTAATTACACGAAGAACCTACTATCTCCCACCAGCATAGGTACGAGGTAACTCTGCTCACCAAGGCTTGGACATATGAAAAAGGAAACTATCTATCAGATCTAGAACCTCATGATTCTCAGTTCACTTCATTGACCACTAGGCCACCTCTTTGGGTGCAAAAGTGAGCTGTAATAAACGACAGAGTTAGGACATGGTACATCATACAATGAAATGCCTTGCTCTTCCAATTTCGGTGATCGTTTGACGACTTTGTTTCTTTGGTGAAGGTATTGCCAATATTGGTTTTAGCCTCTGTTTGGGACCAGATAAATCTTTTAACATTAATTGAAAAAGGAGGAGATAAGATCAGAATTCTGGGGGCTGAAAACAGATAATTGAGAAAAGTGCATGAGAAGGAACAACTATTTAATATTTCAAAGGAATCCTGAAAAGAGCATCTTCCATTCTCCTTGGAATCATGAAAACTCCAGGCAATAATATGAAGAAAAGCACATGACTGACAGTCTCACCAGAGTATTTGAAGATCTTTTATCTTCAAATCCATGGTTGTAGCATTTTATAATCACGAGAAAATACTCAACCGGGCTCATTATGTGTCTGTTGTCAAACTTCTAGTTATTCCAGAACCAGGGCATGACTCTTAAGAGTAAACTAAAAATCCCTAGGTAACAATGAAGTCAACTGAAAAATAAAAGAAGAAGAAAAGGATAAGCCCTGCTACTATCCCACAACAAACATCATAAAACCTTTATCCTTATTGTAGTGTTAAGCAGTTCAAATTCTCCTAAAAAGTAATACCTACATTTATCTAAGCAATTTCATTTAGAACCTGCAAACAAGCTTCGCAATGGCAGTCCTCTAGTTGATCTGACATACCTTATGCATTTATGCATAGTCAATTTCAACAAGTTCTGTCGAACCTACCCATCCTGCAAAGGTAACTCCAGAACAACCAAATCCTTGCATAGAAATATCACAAGCTGAACTAAGTTCAACAAAACCTTAACAATCTCGGACAGAGCAATTTGAGATGCAATGCCAACAAAGCCAATCCATTACAGAAAAATCACCAAATGTCTGTATGCGTACTTCCGAAAGAAAAGTGTTGTAAAATATTCCTTGTTATAGCACAGAAAGAAGGCCAAGAAAATGCAAATGAATATCACTGAAACAATCAAAATTACATAAGCTTGCTTTTGTTGTTAGTTGTTTTTGCTACCAATCAAGTGATGAAGAAGCACACCTGCTGCAACACTTACATTCAAGCTTTCCACAGCCATAAAGGATCTAAAGTTCTGACCTAAAATACCATTATCACTCTCAGCATCCTCATCTTCTGCAGCGATTATATCCAACGGGATATTTCCCGGAATTCTAACTAATTCAGTACATGACCTCTCCACCAATGGTCTCAGACCAGTCCCTTCACTTCCCAAAACAAGTATTGTAGGAGCACCAGGCACAATCTCATGCAACGGAACAGCTCTTGAAGAAACAGAACCACCTAGGACCCGCCATCCATTTTCTGCCGAAGACGTTAGGAATTGCATCATATTCTTGCAAGACCTCAGCTCCATTAATTCAAGTGAGCCGGCACTTGCTTTGCTCACTACCCCACTCAATGGAGCAGAGTTCTTAGCACACAAAACAATCCCAGAAGCTCCGAAAAAGTAAGCAGACCGTATAATTGCACCCAAATTCTGAGGATCAGTAACCTCATCCAAAGCAACCCAAAGAGGAGTGGTATCTTCCTCAATTGAAACAGGTTCCAATTCCTTGATACCAACCATTTCCAATGGAGAAGTATCAAGGACCAGTCCCTGATGAGGCCTGTTATCACTAATCATATTGAGGTCATGTTTAGATACTTCCTTTATACTTAATCCAACTTTCTCCGCTGTCCTCAAAACTCTCTCAAACCCTTTCTTATCCTTCTTCTTCCTGTTATTTCCACTCAGATCCAACCCTTCCTGAATATAGAGACCATAAAATTCTCTTCTTCCAGCTGACAATGCAGCTAAAACAGGGCCAACACCATAAACCCCCTCGCCTATCATTCTCGGTAGGGTTGATTCAGACGCCTCTTTCCATGTCTTTTTACCCCAACTATCTTGATTGTTCCACCTTCTAACCTCTGGCCTATCAGACCCCGGTCTTACCTTAATCCGACTGAACCTGCTCTTAATCTTATCCCATCTCGGATCATCCATTTCTCCTTCATCATCATCTTCTCCACTATTAGCTGTGCTCTTATAATTGTCTCGTCTATCCTCATATCTCTTAAGTTCTACACTTTTCTCTGCACCTTTAAACAACTTGTCAGCCGATTCCCCCCAAGAAGACCTGTTTACAACCACCTTTTCAGGTCTTTTAGTTTGTTTCACTTTATCTTTTCCAAGCCAAGGAAGACTCTTTTCACTACCCTCTGCAATTTTCGTTGAAAAACTTCTAACAGTAATTGAATGTTGGTGAGATTTCGGGCGAAACCCACATGAAAAATTCATAGATATTTCTAAGTTCCAAAGGGGTTTAGTAGTGCAGAAAAGGACTAAAGATCTGGGAGTATGAAACTGTTTTAGCATAATGGAAAATTGTGAAGAAACCTTCAGAGAGAAGATCAATGGCTGCGAGCAGGACTTGAAACTGACGCTGTTCACCTCAAGGATTTTAGGAGGGTTTATCTGCTGCTCTCGAAAAGAGGGGCAGTGAGAGGAGTTGATAGTTTTCGAGCTATGTTATCGCTTACACCCTTGAGGTTCACCAATGTTCAATACTGATCCCTTCACTTTCAAATTATGGCAGATGTAGCATTTCATTTCCATGCCAAATAGGGGTGGGCATGGATACGGGAAATTAAATGAAAGGTTTCAAATTAAGTTTGGATTTTGATTTTGGTGACACTTTGATCAAGAAATGGTCAAATTCACTTTAAATGTAATTAAGTAAATCTAGGATCAAACTAACATTTTCAAAACTTTCTAATCTTTCAGAAAATATTTAAAAAAAAACACTTCATTTTTTAACTTTTATAATTCTATTCAAACCATTTAAAAAAAAGTAAAAGAAAATAGAATTTTCTCTTCTTCTTCTTCTCTCAACGCTCTCTCTTCTCTTCTTCTTCTTCCTTAGAAAATTCAAAAATCCGACTATCAAAACAAATATTCTCCCCATTATCTTATATTTCTCATCATCTCCGGTCGTGACTCTCTCCTCTTTCTGAACTGAGGATCATGTTCGACTTAAAATGGGTAAGTCTTTTTTTTGAAAGATTTTACAATTTTCGAACAATACTAAGTTTTTTTCTTGGGTTAATGAACAATAAATCGTTCTATAGATGTGAGAATTGAATAATGGTGTAATGGTACCTATTATTTATTATTTTTGAAAGAAAAATCAACAAACCCAAAAGAGCCCTAATTTTGAGGAAATGTATATGTATTGTTAACATTTAATGAAAAGTCATTTTTTGTTGTTTTTGTTGTTCTTTTTGTGACCATTTTGTTCATATGATTTTAGAAATATAGTCTTATTCAATTGTCCAACATATATTTCATTTGTTGAAAGATGTGTCGTATGTTACAACATTTTAGTGATATGTTGGTACATATTCCAACAGAGTTGTCATATGTTAGAACATCTCACCTATGTGTTACGGCAACAAATGTTCATCTGTAGTAACAGAAGATATGTGGCAACAGAAGATTCATCTATGGCAACATAAGATTTATCTGTGGCAACATAATGTCCATTTGTGGCAACAAAATGTCCAACTGTGTCAACATAAGTATAAATTGCTACCCATTATTATTTTATAATCAATTGTAAAGTCTCAACCTTTTTTTATTTACCTTGTAGATCAAATGACACAAGAAGCTTCATTTATGGCAACATCTCAATCTTTTGTTGGTGTTGCTTCCTCTTCTAACATCAAAAGCTCCTTTTGTCTATGCGAAGAATGTGAGCAGCAACATAATTATTTCATTAGTCGTGTTAAAGAACTCACTAATATTTTTAAGAAAATGACTTATAATATTGATGTCTGTACATCCAAGAAGATTTCACAACCTTTGAAGTGTAGGAGGTTGAAAAAATCTATTTCTCAATCACTATCTATAATTAGTAAAAGAAAAAAATCAATGACTACTGCTCTAGTATCACCACACTCAACCCCAAAAGGCAAGGAGAAAGAGAAGGAGAAGGAGAAAGAGAAGCAGAAAGAGAAAGAGAAAGAGAAAAAGAGAAGAAAGTCTTCAGTTGTGATGTGAAGCAACAAGTATATCCATTTGAAGGTTTTAACATTGACGGTGAAGGTCCAACTGAACTAATTTCATCCTTCTCGCAACAGATAAATGAGGGTCTTTACAAGCATCATGCAAAAAAGTAAAGTTGTTCAACTATTAGTAGTATTTCTTCATGTTGTCCACTAAATAATTATTTATAATAATTACACAATTGCATAAGAGACAAGGACGATAACTACTTAGCTAGTTGCTCGAATCTTGAGTTCAAACAACTTGATTTTGTAGTTGTATTTCCAAAAGAAGGACTGGCTTTACGTAATGTCTCAACCTAATAAGTGTTGGACTCATGAGGTAAATATATGCCTACTTTTATGTTTTGATTAAATCATGAATACATACAAATAATTGATACAAAAATACACTTGTTGATGCATCTGTGCAGCATATGGATGTCATTTTAAACTATTTGCGGAAGAAGCCAAAGCAACCGAGTCATTCTAAATATCAATATACCACTACTATTTGTTTTTTTAAAACATACATTGACAATGCCAGTGTTGTTCCTGAAAATGAGTATAAAACCATTGGCACTATCAAAGGGTTTTGTTTACCTGTTGGACTGCCTTGGCACCTCACATATGAGGTTTATGTCTCTGTAAATTGTAATGGGGAGTTTCATTGGATCTTGGCAGTCATTGTATTGAAGGAATAATGCATAAAGGTGTATGATTCGATGTCCTCATCTAGGACTAATAGAAAATTGTGCGCCGAGATTCAAAAGTTGTCTATAATGTTGCCAAAGTACCTTGAATCCAGCAGATTTTTTGAGCAAAAAGCCCGAACCAACTGGTCTGTTCTTGAATCATACCAAGGAAAGAACAAATCTCACTCATTCGAAGTCATATATGTTACTGGTAATGCCCAACATACAAGAAATAGTCTGTAAGTATCACATTATTTTTTTTATCTTACCACTATTGAAATGTGATGTTATTAGGTTTATTAAATACATAAACAGATCCCTAAATTTGTTGGGTTTTTCCCCTCAGGTATCTCAACTATGCTATTTTCCTATTAAATCATTGAACCACCCATAATTTGTTCATTTTAAACACCGTTGACTGATGTGGAACCAAACTTCAACAAATATTTTTTGGTGATTGTGCGCGTGAGATCAACCTTCCCCACGTGGAAATTCCAACCAATCATACTTCAACCCAATTACACGTCAGCACCACATATTCAATCCTCAAACCTAAAAACTAAAGCCCCTTCATTTCCTCCCAATTCGTCGGAATATTATTTTCATCGAAAATAATGAAGCTTCGTCGGAATATTATTTTTATCGAAAACAATAGATCTTCACCAAAATATTTGAGACTTTAATCTGATCTACATAAAATAAAATAAATAGAACGAAAGAGCAGTAGACAAATTAAAGAAGGTGAGGGAGAGGTGGAGGGGGTGGGGTGTGTAAAGAGAAATGGAATAGTTGCAGAGGAAGATGAGAAAGATGTTCCTTCCTTTTTATTTTTTATTTTTTATATTAATTATTATTATTTATTAATTTATCTATATAAGTTGGAAAGAAAAAGAAAAAAATATTATTTCTTATTGTTTTCATGCGTTTTAGGAGAGTGAACCCGATAGCACATTTGCAGTTGAAGAAGAAGAAATCGATGAAGAAGATAACTTCGACATTGGAACTTGATGATTAAGAAGAAATCAATGAAGAAGACTAATGAGCTAAAGAGGAGAAATAATGATGAAGAGAAACAAAAGAGGAGAAATAAGAGAAGAAGGGGAGAAATTAGGGTTAAAAGGGGGAAGAAGATCGTTGGTGGGTGGTGCAGGATCCACATCAGCGACTTTAAAGCGTCTTCACGTGCTCAAACGACATGAGATCACGTTTGGTTCCACATTAGCCAACGGTGTTTAAAAGAAACAAATTATGGGTGGCTCAATGATTCAATAGGAAAATGGCGTAGTTGAGGTACCTGAGGGAAAACCCAACAAGTTTAGGGATCTGTTTATGTATTTGAACTATTTTCTAATTGATGATATACCAATCAGAGATTGTGGACTTTTTGTTGCTACATACGCTGAGTTTTAGAGTGATGGACTACAAGTATCATCTTATGGAATTATTTCTCAAACCTTTCGCACGAGATATGCTTCACTCCTATGAAATTATGGAGTTTTAAGGGCTCGGAGTGGCTATGTTAGTAACAATGAAGACCCACAGAGTCCTAGACCTAAAAATTCAAAGTTCATAGATGAAAATGTTGTGGTTACCACCATTGATTAGATATAGTTTTGATGGTTATGTATACCATTGTGAATTATTTTTTTGTTGATAAGTTGTAAAAAACAACTGGTGAAGTGTTCTTTTTTGCTGATAATATTAATATTAATGATTATTATTATTAATTTTATTGTATTAGAACAAATGTCAATTATATTGGAAAGGAAGAAATGTGGTATCTGTGGCAACACATATAGCGTTTGTTGTAAAAAAAAACCACATAATTTTCTGCATGTGCCCCAACAGAAAGGTGATATGTGGCAACATATATAACCTCTGTTGTAAAAAACAATCCATATAATTATCTGCATGTACCCCAACAGAAAGGATATATGTGGCAACATATGTCACTTTTAATTGTCATATGTTGCAACATTATATTGTCAAAATTCAAAAAAAAAAAGGTTGAAAACGATTCGTCCTTCCTTTTCCCTCTCTCCTCAATAAAAGGTCATTTCATATTTAAAATTTAATTTACTTTTACTAATTTTCATTTTCTTTTCTCTTATTTCCTTTCATCTCATCTCTTCACAGATCCAGTTGTTGTTGTGATATTTTCTACAACATCAGTGTATTCTATTGCGATATTTTCTAGAACAAGTCGTCGTTGCCCTCATCATTCCTAATTTATCGTTGATATGTCAGGTAAAATTTAATTAGGATTTTGAAATACTTACTGATATATATTAAATCAGGACGTTTTTAGTGGTTTATCACTTATTTGTTTGTAAGATGGTTGGTTTGGTTGGTTGTTACTCCTTTTGAAATATAATCTTATTTCAAAAAGCTTAATTTGTAGTTGGTTGGTTAGGGTTTTGTAGTTTGTTGGTTGGTTCATGTGTGGTATTGAATCGTATTTGTTGTTTGTGTTGTTGTGTTTGGTTGTCGTTATTTTTGTTAAGAAATATTTGATTTTGTGGTTGCAGGATACAAATATAATGCCTCATGTCAAAATAAAAATTATATTAACAAATGAAAAAACTGACACAAATATCCAGAAGTGGTCACGGACTAAAACTTGTAGAAAGAAGAATGGAAATTTCACTTCCACTCTTTTAGAAGAACTTGCATCTGAAGTAGTTTCTTCTTCTCAAGTAGAACCATAATTTTCTCAAAAAGAATATAAAGAAAGAGAAAAAGAAAAAAAAATGAAGTTGATGATGATGGAGAAAGAGAAGAAGAAAAAAGTGAGGTTGAGGAAGAAGTAGGAAAAAAAATGAAGTTGAGGAAGAAGAAGAGAACAAAAAAGAAGTTGAGGAAGAAGAAGGAAAAAAAATGAAGTTGAGGAAGATAAAGGAAAAAATAAAGAAGTTGTTAAGGAGGAAGAAGAAAAAATAAATGAAGTTGACGAAGATAAAAGAAAAAATAAAGAAGTTGAGGAAGAAAAAGGAAAAAAATGAATTTGAGGAAGAAGGAGAAAAAATAAATGAAGTTGAGGATAATGGGATCAAAATTGTCAATGCACACACTTTTTCTGTCAATTTACAGCCTAATGCTACTGGTGATAGCATTATAAGGTCATCCATGGAAAAACCTTTCGATTCCTTCAGGACCATACTCCGGGAGAATTCTTTGGAAGATTTTTTTTAGGAATAGTTATTTTGGTCAATATCTTGATTTGCCAGAACAAAACAATGCACGTTTTCAAATGACTATGGTCTATGAACTTCTGAAAAGAAGGTTCATTTTTGAGAATAATGAAAAGAAGGATGAGGTGTTAATTAATTATTGTGGCATGTCACTCTTCTTTGGCAAAAAAGAGTTTGACATAGTTACAGGGTTAAAATGTCATTCTCCTTCTGAGTCAATCCATGTTTTCACAGCCAAAAAACAACCACGAAGACGAAAGAAAGGAGGAGAAGCACAAACAAGTAAGGAACAATCAATTGAGGAGCAGGATTTGGTGTCCCTTGTTCGCCCAAGCTTCAAAAATCCCAAATTGGTAGCTTTGTTGAATGACAAGGATACATCAAGGAACCACAAGGAGTCATTGTGCTTACTTTGGTTTGTACATAATGTACTTCTGTCCAAAGATGTCAACAACATACCCCTTAATTATGTAACGTTTTCTAAGGATATTGAGGCTTTCAACAACTATCCTTGGGGTCATGACAGCTACGAATTAACTGTCAAATACTTGTTGGATCCTTTATCTCCAAAAACCAATAACTTATTTGGCTATCCATAGGCTTTCATGGTAAACATAAAATGTTCTTAATCTTTTTTAAATTTTATTGAATAATTCAACATTTAATTTGTGACATGTTTTCCTTTTTATAGGCTTGCACATTTGAAGTCATTCCTCATTTGAAGCATCAAGTAACTGCAAAAGAAGAGATTTCATCTCCAAGGATATTGAATGGTTGACAGCAAAAAATGTCAAAAATTCTCTAGATCTTTTTAACCCTCCTGATTATGCGGTAAGTTTTTATATTACAAATTTCAAATTGTCATATGTGTCAAATATTGTTACAGATGAGGCATATGTTGCTACAAATAAGTCATTTATTGCTGCAAATGCCCCATATGTTGCAATATATCACCCATCTATAGCAACATGTGACACATCTATAACAACATGTGACCCAAATGTTGCTATAGATGACTCATATGTTGCAACATATCACCTATCTATAGCAATATGTGACCCAATTGTTGATATAGATGGCTCGTATATTGCTACAGATGATCCATCTGTTGCAACATATCACTCATCTATAGCAACATATGACATATATGTTACAATATCTGACCCAAATATTCCTACAGATGACTCATTTTTATAATTTTAGGCTGTGCATCCATGACTTGCCCCAACAAAAAAGAAATTGCAAATGTCATCTCTGATTCCTCTAAGGTTGGTTGAAACCTTATTTGATCATGTAATGGATATAGTTAAAAGGGAATTGCTTGGAGCAACAACCATAAAAAAAGCAAGAGTTGATGATCAGTTAGTTAAGTGTTGGGAAACCTCTTGTAGTCAATGATTTGGCTTTTTATGTGAGAAGTGTAAGAAACATGATGAAGATTCTATCATGTATCTTCAAACATTGAGTCAGGTTGTGAATGAATTTAAAAAAACAAGAGGTGGTCAAGGTCATTCCATCAAAGAATGTTTGGGATCCATATACTCCACAGGCCAAGAGGAGAAAAAATTATTTATCAAGGCAATATAAAATTTGAAGAAGAAAATATTTAGAGAATTGCCAATAGCCGTAGGAGAGAAACTGTTTGAGGTCAAGCAAATGAATCTTTATAAACAAGTGCCTATAGCTCAAAAGAACAAACAGTTGGAACTGATGAGAGTAAAGGATCTGCGTGTACAATACGACATGCATTATTTTAGTGGAAATGATTTCAGGACCATGACAATCATGAATATTTGGTGGAAACACTGGGTAATTTTTCTCTACTAAACTTCAATTTATATTGTTTGTTTTTTTTATCTTTTCAATCATTACTTTTCTCTACTCTTTAATATTATTTTTTATTTCAATATATTAATGAAATTCTTAGCCTCATGTGGGAGAGACATTTGAGATACCCTGAGTACTATGATTCCACGGATAGAATCATTGATCTCAACTTCTATACCAACTTCAAACAAAGGTCCAATATCAGCGAGGAGGCAACAAAAGTTGGTGGCAGAAGCTTTACACGGTTAATTAATGAGTTTGTATGGAATGACGATATGATTGACTACGTCAGACTATATCCTAGAGGCATGGATTGGATTGGTGCAAAAAGGATTCTGGCAGTCATGAACATGAACAATGCTCATTTTGTGACTCTTGAGATCCTCTTGCACAAGGGTTGCATGAATATTTATGACTGCAACCTGATAGGCATGAAACATGCCAAGTTTTTTTATATTCATACAACCTGTGTTCGAGTTGCTGCCAAGCTTGTTGAAGCAAAGTGGAATAATTAAGCATTTGCCACATAAGTTCCTCAATGAACCATGGAAATTTGAAGGTCGATTGGAACCCATGGTTAAAAATAAAACCAAAGTCGTGTGCAGGTCATATTCGCTTGTATTTATTGAGCATTTGATTACCAACACAATAATTCAACCTCCCTAAACCATGTTGTGTGACAATACAGTTGATCGAATGCAATGGAATTGGGCTGCTGGATAGTATCTAGGATCTTAGAGCCTTGACAATGTGTTTGTAATTAATGATAATGTTCTATTTTATCAGTTATGTTATCTTATCTTATTTTGAGAGCAAGTACATAGTATGTGATGTTATATTGAGAGCAACTACTTCATCAAATGTTGCTACATAAGAATGATATGTTGCAACATTTGAGGCATCTATAGCAACAGATAAGACATTTGTAGTAACATATGTCTCATATGTAGCAATACATGGGACATTTGTAGCAACATATGTCTCAAATGATCAAACGTTGTTATATAATGGTGATATATTGTAATATTTGAGGTATTTGTAGCAACAGATAAGTCATTTGTAGCAACATTTAAGTCACATATTACAACCAATGGGTAATATGTTGCAACATTTAACTCAAATATTGCCTCACATATTCATCTATTGCAACATATGCCTCATCTGTTGCAACATTTGACTCATATGTTGCAACATATTGAGCGTCTATAGCAACATAGAAGTCATCTATAGCGATAGATAAGTCATCTATAACAATATATGTCTAATATGTAGCAATACGTGGGTCATTTGTAGCAACATATGCCTCAAATTGTCAAACGTTGCTAGATAAAGGTGATATATTTCCATATTTGAGGCATCTGTAGCAACAAATAAGTCATCTGTAACAATATATGTCTCATATGTTGCAACATTAACTTAATGATGTTATGTTATGTTAAGAATGAATAAAAATGTTGAAGCAGGAGTGCAAAGTTATGTTTATTTATTTCCACAACTATGATAATTTTAATGATTATACACAACTACATAAGAATTTTTCATCCTTCATAATATTCTTCTTGGTAATAATTAAAAATAGAAAAAAGACCACAACAATCAACACGAAGATTGGCTTCCAGTTGTTACAATATTTGGTCTTCTTCTTCTCCTTCATCACCTATTTGTTATTTCTTTTAATATGAGTTTCATCATCAATTTTCAACTCCTTAATTCTCTTCGCCAATCTCAGAATAAGGAACTTGGATCGTATATGAACATCTTTACGATCCCTCCATCTAAATAATTTGCATGCATTCTTCTAAAATACACCACAAAGAAATTTAAATTAAACAAAAATAAAAATAAAGACAAACAACTGATCTCCAGACCAAGATGTAGAAATGTGCATACACGATAGCGTGGATAAGACCAAAATTTTCAACCTGGATTGTCCTTCGACCATGAAGTTTGCATTGAAAGTAAGTCTCCATGTCTGCAACAGATTTGCACACCCAACATGGGTTTATTCTCGTCATTACAAATTCTATTCAATATTGCATTAGACATTATATCAAAAGTAACAAAAACACACAAAACGCATTCATGAGATCTCTAGTACTGAGTTATACTTTATGAAATTCATTCTTACCCAACGGCTATATTACAAAATTAATGATTTCATTGATTTGAAAGTACATGATAGTACTGAGATTATTTATTATTTGATTTAAACCATACCCCAATCAATTAGTTGTGTGTTAAAAAATAAAGAACAGAAAATACTGATGAAATAAATAACATCATTATATCTCATGCACTCCAAAGATTCAAGATCCATGCAAAGAGAGAGAGAGAGAGAGAGAAAGTGAAGCGGAGAAACCTAAGCGGCGAGGAAGAAAATGAAAATGAAAACCCTAATTTATATACATCCCTTCTAGAAATGACATAATGGGCCGATTGGGCCAATTTTAGAGGTTGGGCTTACCTATGACTTTTATAAAGTACTTATGTGTTTTAAGTAGTTGCAACATATGTCAATTATGTGTACATGCAAGTAGTATCATCATTAATAGAGAGGAATTCAAGCACATAATTTGAAAAACATAAACATAAACATATCATTGATAGTTGATATAGTGACATGCAAGGCTAGGCTACATATATATCCATATTTACAAGACATTAACGCCAACAAAAACAATAAAATTTATATCTGAAATGCTCTAACCCTATACTATGACGCCAGCCAGCAAAAAAGGACTTGACTAGAGGATCTGGAGTCAACATTGAGCCATTAAACCTGGAGGGGCATCACCATTCTTTCTTGAAGGGTGGTGGATCAGAGCTACCTATGCACTATGTCACAAGACCACCTACAGAAAAACAAACAACCATAGTTAGCTACCCCATGCACTTCGTTACCAGACTAGACAGGATGTTATGAAGTAAGAAGACTTACCAAATGATGAAGCTACCCTCCATTATATTAGACAAGATCCCACAAAAAGAAATAGTGACCATCACATATGCACTGAGAACACACTTGAAGAAAACATCATATTAACTGAGAACAACATAATTACGTTTATTATTCACAACAAGAGCATGCAGAGACTTAAATTTATCCAAGGTGGTAACATCTTCTCAGGGAAATTTGAGTGAGAGGATGAGAAAGAATAAAGGAAAGAAAATAAAAAATGAGAGTTTTTTTTTGTGAGTAAATTGTGAATTAAGGGAACCCTAACGTAAGTATTAACCCTTTTATAATGAGTAAGAGTGAGTGGAGTGTGTGTTAGTGGAGTGATGGGAGTAGTATTCTAAAATGATCTGTCACATGTTTTATTAGGTCACAATTTAATGAATTAATACCAAAAACCACATTTTAGGATATACATATGTTGCCACATATGATATATCTGTTGCAATTTCTACTGCAAAATTCAACATTTTATACAACAGAACGTGCATATGTTGCCACAGATGACATTTGATGGATGAGTTAATCGATAAATTGAGCAATTTAGCAATGGAAAAATGTCAAATTGGACCATATTTTAGTACTTTGGACCATAATTAAGTAATAAAAAGATGTTATAACACCTGGAACAACGATTTACAAGGGTGTTATATAACTATCATATGAAATTACTTAGTCATTGTATGATGAACTAGTGGTTTGATAGCATTTGTCTAAATAATTTGTTGAATTGATGAAGGTTATTGTATTAGATCATAATTTTGTACTTAGACATGTTGTAAGACTATATATTAGTGTTACATGTTGTTTAGGTCACAATTTAATTGAATTAATGCCAAAAACCACATTTTAAGATATACATATGTTGTCACATATGACATATCTGTTGCAATTTCTACTGCAAAATTCAACATTTGATCCAATAGAACGTGCGTATGTTGCCACAAATGACATTTGATGGATGAGTTAATATCACGACCCGAGTCTACACCCTGGACGTGACCGGCACTTAAGAACCATTGTTGGTCCCCAAACGAACCATAACCCTGGCTGACTATAAGCGGAAGACTAACTTAAGCATGCAAAAACTTAAAACTGAATAAAATTTAATAAACTCAACTTTTCAAAACTTTAATTCAAATGAACAACTTATAATAAAATAATATATTCAACTCGCCATAAAATAGGCACTTAAGTCTTTAAAACATTTAATAAAATAAATGAATAATACAGACTTTTCAACTTTACTGACTATCTATGAAGCCTTTAACTGATAAAGATGGAAGTCGGGACAAGACCCACTACATCCTGACTAAACTGAAAAGTAAATGAAATCCTCCAGAAAACAAGGAGGCTCACCATAGCTAACTCGAACTCTCAGATGTATCAACGAATCTTCTGTTGATGATCCTGAATACATGTGTCTACATCATGAAAAGATGCAGGCCAAATGACTCAGTACGTGGAATGTACGAGCATGTAAGAGGAATTCTAAAGCATAACATAAGCTTGAAACTTGATACAAATGAAACATACTTACCTCTTCTCAAACTTACTCAACTCAAGGAATACTCAAAGATACTCAAAACTACTCAACTTACTCAAATCAGAAGTATTCAAGGATAAGATACTCAACTCAGAGATTAGATACTCAGCTTAAAGATATGATATTCGACTCTGGATACTCAACTCAATATAAAGCAACAATACACATGCATTCTATGGAAAGCTTTATAAAACAGTAAAACAACTTAGTTCGTTAAAGAAAATGCAATAACAAACTCAACATTACTTATATAATAAAGTAATATAGTTTATGTGGGAGTTTCTCTAACCGACAACCATCACTTAAGAGTTATATTGATGATACAACACTTTACCTCACGATGCCAAGGACCATCTTATACCCTGCCAAAGGCATAGGACCTAAACTACTAAGTGGATCCACTAGTCTATGTGAAAAGGATTCATCTAAAAAGTATTACCATTTTCTACCCACGATGGCTACATGGTTTTCATGGATACTTGAGTTAATATGAAGCCCGCATCCCCACATCGGTGCTTAATAATACTCCCAAAATATACTTAGCTCATCTGTTTTTAAAACAACTTATTCTCTGATTTGAGATAATTACTCAAACTTAGCTTAAAATCCCTCTTGGAATCGATGTTCCCTTTTCTTGCTCAAAACTCTTTGAAAATCTTAGTTTCCTCTCATCTTAAATGTGAAAACATTTACTCTTGGGAATACTTAGTTCCCATATATCATTTTAAAGAAAATGAACTTTATTCTTACTGTTTTCTCAACTTCAAAGCTTAAGTCTTAAAATAAAGTTTAAACATTTGTAAAAGACTTCTTAAAATATGGTTCATGCTGAATGATGGATATGACCGACGCAATGCAAGGTTTTCAATAACCATAAATAGAACTCAATACTTGAAACTCAAGAACTTCAATGATACTACTAATCTCAAGATTTTTCGACTTATAGTGTTCATGTGGAATTATGGGCATGAAATATTCAACTCAAGTACTCAAAGATGCTTCTCAAAAGGGATTAGAAACTCAACACTTAAAGGCTTAGAACTTGAAGATACCACTTCTCTGAAATATGCTTAACTTACAAAGTTCATGCAAAAGTATGGGCATGAAACAACTCGACTCGATGGTCTACATAACTATATAGAACTCATGTATACGACTCTTCTTATTCTCTGACTTACTTCCTCAACACTTAGTTCAAATCGATAGTTGATCTCAAATGTTCACAATTGAACTCAAAAGCTTTCTTGAATTCTACTTTTAACTCTCTCTTGAATGTGAATTATGAATTCAAGAGTTATAGTTCATGATAAGAAAGATATCATGATGACAAGGTAGACTCATGAATACATTATTCTCACTCTCATACTCACTTGCTCGAGTCTTGAAACAAGGTATTAGAATTTGTAGAAGACTCCTCAAAAAGACAAAAAGGGATTTTCTGAAAAATGTTCGAAAGAACTCTCAAGACTTGACTCTCAACTCTACCTTGAATGTGATTTATGAATTCAAGGTTGTGATTTGTGATAGGAAAGGTCTCATGATGTTTAGAAATGATTTTAGATAGCTAAACAAGAGAAAAGACTGAAAACCAATATTTGAGAGTGGGTCCACGACGCGGAGAGGCTTTTAAAATTTGCTTTTGAAAACGTCTTCTGAGGCAGAACACCTCGTGTCAGCTCCGTGACACAAAGCTAAAATTTCGAATCTGGGCACTAGGTGCGCGACCACCTTCAAATTTCGTTCGACGAAATTTCTTCTTCATTTTCTAACCCCAATTCACCTATATTCGATTCTTTTTCTCAATCTCTCTTTAGATTTAGATACCCAACACATGTACACTAGAATCTAACTCTAACCCATCTATAAATCGACACATTAACCTCAAGAATTCCTCAATCTCAGCCCAATTCAAGAACGAAAGCAAATTCATGAACACATAACAAAAACATCAAAGCTTCAACTTTTAGAATAAATTTAAAGCTGAACTTAACATGATTGGTGTGTGGGTGAACAAACCCAACACTATGGAAGCTTACATACCTGAAAGAATTATCCTCTTGGAGCAACTTGAAGGAAAACCTTTGAAGAAGAACCCTAGCCTTAGTTTTTTCTTGAATTACTTGAGCGTAGAATCTTTGGAGTGAATGAAAGGGTTTAGATTTAAGAAAACTGATTTCTACACGTTTAGGGAAATTTAGATGACCTCCTAAGGGGTTTTTAGGACTAAAAATCCCCTAAAGAAATAATTAAAATGAGCTGGGAGTCCGAAAGATCTTTCACCAGGCAGTGAGGTCCGTGTTGGCTCCACGTCGCGGAGCTATCGCGGAGCAGTTGCCAGGTTTGCGCGATGTTAGTAAATCCATCATAACTTTTTACTCAGAGCTCGAAATTGAGCAAACTCGGTGGAGTTAGAAAGATAATTCAAAGATATTTCCTAAGGTATCTATTAGCACACCTAAATCATCCTGATCTAGGAGTTATGATCATTTGAAGTCGACCCAAAACTCATACTTAGCTTAACTTGCAAAATTTCAAATTTTGCTATTTGCAATTCGATTCTTTATAGAACTCAAGGTGCTACGTCTAGTGACCTTAACACTCAAGAAATTTAAAATTCCTTGCAAAAATCTCACTCACTAAAAATAAGGGTTCGAGTCTTAGTTCAAAATTTTTTTGGGGTGTTACAGTTAATCAATAAATTGAGCAATTTATCAATGGAAAAATGTCAAATTGGACCATATTTTAGTACTTTGGACCATAATTAAGCAATAAAAAGATGCTATAACACTTGGAACAATGATTTACAAGGGTGTTATATAACTATCATATGGAATTACTTAGTCATTATATGATGAACTAGTGGTATGATAGTATTTGTAAAAATAATTGATAGAATTGATGATGGTTGTTGTATTAGACCATAATTGTATTTAGACATGTTGTAGGACTATATATTAGTGTTACATATTGTATTAGGTCACAATTTAATTGAATTAATACCAAAAACCACATTTTAGGATATACATTTGTTGCCACATATGACATATCTGTTGCAATTTCTACTGCAAAATTCAATATTTTATCCAACAGAACGTGCATATATTGCCACAGATGACACTTGATGGATGGTCTAATCGATAAATTGAGCAATTTAGCAATGAAAAATGTCAAATTGGACCATATTTTAATACTTTGGACCATAATTAAGCAATAAAAAGATGCTTTAACACTTGGAACAACGATTTTTAAGGGTGTTAAATAACTATCATATGAAATTTCTTAGTCATTATATGATGAACTAGAGGTATGATAGAATTTGTAAAAATAATTGATAGAATTGATGAAGGTTGTTGTATTAGACCATAATTTTGTACTTAGACATGTTGTAGGACTATATATTAGTGTTACATGTTGTATTAGGTCACAATTTAATTGAATTAATATAAAAAATTACATTTTAGGATATACATATGTTGCCACATATGACATATCTGTTGCAATTACTGTTGCAAAATTTAACATTTTATCCAACAGAACGTGCATATATTGCCACATATGCCATTTGATGGATGGGTTAAATGAGAACACTAAGAAAAAAATATTTTTAGATTAAACATTTTATAAATAACAAATTCAAAAATCAGTACAAAACACAAAAATGTCACATTTTTTCCCCATGAATTTGTAAGTAATATACATATGTTGCCATATATGACAATTTAATTAAAACCACACAGTGGTATAAGGCAAAAAAATAACTATATAATCTAGTTCTAAATCACAACTACATAATTCACAACGAATATCATCTTCATTGTCACTTTCCCTAGGCCAACCATTCTTGTGAATGCTTTGCTCATGCTGATGAACAGTGAAACAAATAAGTCTTTCTCCCAACAAATGAGGTTCTAGCACCCACATTCCACCTAAAACATATCGCAATTTGTGTCGACATCTCCTAATTTTTAGTGGCTTCATTTTTTTCATGTTTTCAATGAACATTAAGCCTTCTCTCATGGATTTACCGCCCTTGAAGATTGAAATTATGGAAAGCACATAGGATGCACCAATGTGGCCTCCGTCTGCTGCTTGATTAATCATTCCCAATGCATTTGAATCGTTATGGTTGAAAAAATTAAACTGCATAAGAAATAACACATTTAAAAGGCATAATATATTGATGAAAACGTGAATACATACGAATAACATTAAATATTACCACGCCTTTTCTGTATAAGCCTTATAAATTCCCCGATGCTCTGCACATTTCCAGGAAAGAAATGGATTTTCGAACTTCTGACCAACGGTTCACCGGCCATCTACAATAAAGAAAGTCAACCAATGATACCTTTTGATATACAGAAGGTTCATTACCAACTTGATTAAGGACCCTGGAACTGAGAAATCAAATCAAATAGTTAGGAAATCAAATTAAAGAGAGGCGAAAATTGATTAATATATATACATACCTTAATTTAACATTCATTAAATCTTTGAGGATTTCGGAAGCAATCATTTCAACAATATCAATTAGTAGACACCTCGGAAGGGATTCAATGTAGTTTTTACTCCTAGTCATTTTTGAAAAATTTTGAAAAGTTGCAAAAGTCTTGTGTGTACTTCTTGTTATATATAAGGAATGTAATGAATGTGGAAAGTTGCAACTTCTGAAGAAGAAAGAGTTTGCAACTTTTGACTTTTGAAATGAAGTACTTATTTTTTTGAAAAAAAGGTCAAATATGAAGAATTGTAATAAAAAAATTTCTTGAGAAGTTATTCCAATGACAGTAATGATTGATTGTTCACACACCTTACACGTAATTATTTATTATAAATATGCTGGAACAGATGTGTTATTCTGTTGTACTTGTAACACATAATTGACATATGTTGGAGCATATGTAATATTATGTTATAAGATCAAACACATAATTGATATATGTTGGAACGGATGTGTCATTCTATTGTACTTGTAACACATAATTGACATATGTTGGAACATATGCAATATTCTGTTGTAAAATTTAACACATAATTGTTATATGTTAGAACAGATGCAATATTCTGTAGTAAGTAGCAACACATAATTTGCATATGTTGTAACAAATGCATTAGTTCAAAATAAATCGCACATTTTATATAAATAACATAACATAAGTTGATTCAAATTAAGATAAGAAGATATGGAATAACATCCTCAAATAAAAAAGAACATTCATTAAAATTCAACAACACTTATGGAGCATTTCGATGTGGGCGTGTAGTTCTTTTGTGGCCGAAGTCCTTACATACGGAACACTTATTTTTTCTTGTTGGAAATGATTCACCAACTCCACGCCGTCTTTTATATCTCCTTCTTTCAGGTTTGCTTGGATCACCATATGGAGGAGGTATTTCTCTCTATGATATCCAAAGGGACAATCCAAGAATCTTCAGGTGGCACCGGGTGAATTTCCTCACAATAAGCAATTATGTATTTTTTCCACTGAATAATATGGAGAAGAGTAATCATAAATTTGATTTCCAAAATCGGCACCATATTGGGATCGAAGCGCTGCCATGGCATGTGGACAAGGTATTTTGTCCAAGTCAAAAATTCTACAAGTACAAGTTCTTATTTGTAGATCCATCGTAGTAACATCACCATGACCAGTGACACTGAACTTGTAGTTAACGATTTGATGAGTCAACAACTTGTTGCCCGTGTTGACATACTTTGATATGTCTTTTTCAATTGAAGGAACAAATATATTTGCAGAGTTCACCAACTCCATACGCCTCTGGTGAAATAAAAGTGCAAACCTCATGTTTATTTCATCAAATAGAGCGACAATGGGAAATTCTCTTTCAACATCAAACATAGCTTTCACCGACTCCGTGATGTTTGACATCATAATGTTATATCTACACAATAAAAAATAAAAATTAATCAAAACACATAAAATTACAATAAATTGAGATAGCATAGACAATAGTGTACCTATTTCTCGGGCAAAATGCCCTGCTCCATGTGTGGAATCTAATACGTTCAATAGTTTCAGCCGCCTTTGGTATCAAATCTCTTATTTGATTGAAATGGTCATTGAATTCACATCTATCGTACACCTTTACTGCTTTATAAAAATGGGTCACTGTCTTTGAATTGTGAAAGGTATTTAAAATATTTTCCGCAAGGTGTCTCATGCAACAACCATAATGAGATGAAGGGTAGATAGTCGAAACCATCTTTCAAATACTTGAATGCCTATCAGAAATAATGCACAACTCATCAGTATCATCTAAAAAGCTTCTCATATTTTGAACAAAAACATTCATATGAGGCATCACATTCCTTGTCCACAACACAAAAAACCACTGGAAATATATGATTCTCAGCATTTTGTGCCACCACCAATAGCAAAACTCCTTCATACTTGCTCCTCAGGAATGTCCCATCAATGGCTATTACTTTTCTCATTTCTTGAAAACCAATTATCCAAGAGGCATATGATACAAAGAAGTACATAAACCTCCCATTTTCATTAGCGACAATGTCGTCTTGCTTCTTGGATTTGCAACGTCAAGCATATAACGGTACGCATTAAGCATTGCATACCCGTGCTCATGTGTTCCCCTAACCGAAGACTTAGCATGCTCCATGCCCTTATAAATCTTCCAATAGGTTACCTTATGTAACATCTCGCAATTTGAAATAGCTAGGATGAAGCTAAGAACTAGAAATAGTTATTTTTGGAAATAAAGAAAATCTGGAAATTTGTTTAAGTTAGGAAAAATGAGTTTTTGGTACAGCCATAACTCCTAGCTTAGAACGATTTAGGTGTACTTACAGATATGGTTGGAAAAATTTTGGAATGATCTTTCCAACGCCGCCAAGTTTGCACATTTCTGAGTACGTATGAGTGAGATATGCCCTTTGGAAGTTGGGTTGTTCAAATAAGGAAAGGTCCAATCTGGTTTTTTAAGGGGCATTTTAGTCTTTTCCTTGCACTATTATTTTAATCCATTTTTAGTAGTTTAATATGGGTCAAATAAGATTCTAGTCCGTTTTAGCAAATTGGAATTTACGCTAGGGCTTGGAGAAAGGAGAAAGGAGGAGAAAGAAGAAGAAAGGGCAAGATTCATCAAGATCGATCAATCTAGTTGTGGTTTTCGCTAAGGATTTATTCCTACCAGGTATGTGAGGCTTTCATAACGTTGGGATCATTCTCCCATGTGCCAAGCATATTTATTTCAGCAAAGATTCGTCCTAAAAGAGTTTGAAAGTTGATGTTCTTGATACCTATTCATTGATTTGATGTTGTTCTTGAAATCGACTGATATGGGAAAGTTTCTGAGATCGTTACATCGTATTATAGATTCGTTTCGAGTTAGGTTCTCAGGTACAGTTTCTAAGTATCTGTATCTAAAAGGAATTTGAGAAAAAAAACCGAGTTTGGGTGAAATGGGACTGGAAAACGAAGAAGCAATTTCGTCGGACGAAATTGAGAGGTGGTGGCGCGTCGCGGACCCAGTCCGCAGATTTGGGAAAAGTGGTTCGCGTCGCAGAGCCATCACGGAGTGTTTTGCCTAAAAAGTTATTTTTGAAGTCAAAATTTAAAAGCCTCTCCGCGTCGCGGACCCACCCTCACGTTTTGATATTTTGATCTTTTCTCATATTTAGCTATCTAAAATCATTCCAAAACATCAGGAGATCTTTCCTATCACAAATCCTAATCCTTGAATCCATAATTCAATTCAAGGAAAGTTAAGAGGCAAGTCAAGAAGTTAGGAGTCAAGTCAAGATGTCAAAGAGCTAAGTCAAGATAAGTTCTTAAAGTTTTAAAAGTATTTCATAAACGTTTTAACTTTGTTTTAAGACTTAAGTTTCAAGTTAAGTAAAGAGGATTTGAAGTCCATCTCTTCAAAGGAGTATATTGGAACTAAGTATTCCTAATAAGTTTATAAATGTTTCACATTTTGAGAAAGAAAGGGAACATCGATTCCAAGAGAGCTTTTAAGCTAAGTTTTGAGTAATTATCTCAAATCAAAGAAAGAGTTTTGTTTTTACAAACATATAAGCTAAGTATATTTTGGGAGTAGTATTAAGCACCAATATGGGGTTGCGAGTTCATATTAACTCAAGTCTCCATAAACCATGTAGTCATCATGGGTAGTAAAGGATCATACTTTTTAGATATTCCTTAAGATGCTTTTAGCATAAGCTAGTGGATCCACTAAGTTAAGTAGGTGCTATATGAAGGCAAAGTATAGGACAGTTTTGGCAGCGTGGACAAGATGATATATCACCGCTTAGGCTCATAGTAGTGGTTGTCAGTTAGAGAATCTCTCACAGAAACTATATAACTTTCTTATTTGAGCAAAGTTGAGTTTGTTATTGCATTTTCTTTAATGAACTAAGATGTTTTCAACTGTTTTGTAAGCTTTATATATTGCTTGTGCATTATTGCTTTATATTTGAGTTAAGTTATTCAGAAGTTGAGGAGAGCCAAGGTAAGTGTTTCTTCATATTCTTTTCAAGCCTATATCTTGTCTTAGTGTTCCAACTTGCATACTCGTATATTCAATGTACTGATGTTAATTGGCCTGCATCTTATTATGATGCAGAAGGTAACCAGGATCAATATCCAACGCCTCGTTGATCCAGCTTGAGCACTCAGAGTCTATTGGTGAGCCTCATTGCATCCCGGAGGACTCCTTTATTTGCTTTCTAGTCTTTCATATGTTAGGATGATCGGGGGTCATGTCCCGACATCCCTCTTTATTTTAGAGGCTTCATAGACAGTTAGTAGTCAAATGACTTTACATTGTCATTTCATATATTAAGACCTGAGTTGCCATTTTGGCCAAGTTGAATATTGACCTTTAAACTTCTAAGTTATTTCACTAAGTTCATTTGATCATTGTAATAATGTTTAGAGTCCTCCGCTGAGTCAGTAGGCCAAGCCAAAGGTTCTCTTAAGGCTAGCAATGGTCTTCGAGTGCCGGCCACGTCCTGGGTGTAGGCTCGGGGAGTGACACCTTACAGCTCAATTTTGTGCGGAGTTGATTAGACATGTCTCTTGTGGATGGGCCTTTAACATTGGGAAACCTAATTTCAAAGTATTTACTTATGGTTTTTGTCATGGCATGCGAATTATGGCTCGTAAGATGCTTTGAACCACATACATGATACTTTTCATAGGTTTTAATGACAAACTTGTCACTACTTGTAAATTTCACAGCCCTCAGCCACCAATTGCACTCCGAATATGAACATTTAAAAAAAAACACAGTACGAGAATTGATCACCTTTTTCAGTCTAAAATCTTTTTTCAAGCAAGCAATGTTCAATGAATTTGCTAGTTCTTCATTGTTCTTGAATGTCATTCCCTTATAAAAATCGATTTCATCATCCCAAAGATTATTCACACGTGATGATTGAGAAGAAGCTGGATTGTTGCTGCCAATAATAGGTATAGAAGGATTGTTGTTCTCAAGGTTCGGCATTTCATCTTTTCCAATTTTATCATCGTGATTATTCATATCCACAACATCAAATTCATCATTTAACATATCGTGTTGGTCTTCTTCCAGCTTATGATCCTCCTCGATAGGATTTTCAGCCACGTAGACTCTTAATATGGGTGGTCTCACTGCTCCTACCAAATAAACAAGTAAACTTGGTTGATCAGTTGTTTTAAAAGGTAATACCTTCTCATTATGAAAAAAATTGGGAATATAACTCATGACAACATCTTTCAGTTGACAATTGAGTCCACAACTTTGGATGACTAAATTCAAAATATCATCATACAAAATATTTATTTAAACAGTCATCCCTACCGACCCTCCCCTTTTCTTACCATCCTTCTAATGTCAAATATATCGATTTTTCTTTTCGATCCATTCACCATAACAATCAATCCCTAAAAATAATCCCTCCATTTATTGTACCTGAAGAAATTAATTTAAAAAACAATTAGTACTACTGAAGAAATTAATTCAAAAAACTATTAATAACTATTTTGTTGCGATATATAAGTCATATGTTACAACATATGACTATTATAAAGCGACATGCAAATCATATGTTGTAATAGATAACTATTCTGTTGTGACAAATAAATTACATGTTACAACATGTATGAGTTATATGTTGCAACATATAACTATTATGTTGCAAAATGTAAGACATATGTTGCTACAAATAACTATTATGTTGTGACACATAAATCACATTTTTAAATAAAATGTATAAGTTATATGTTGCAACATATGGCTATTTTGTTGCGTCATGTAACTCATTTGTTGTTATATATAACTATTTTGTTGTGACAAATAAATCACATGTTACAACATGTTTAAGTCGTATGTTGCGGCATATAGCTATTTTGTTGCAATATGTAAGTCATATGTTGCTACATATAATTATTCTGTTGCGACACATAAATCACACGTTGTAACAAAATGTGTAAGTCATATATTGCAACATATGATTATTCTATTAATGCGACATGTAAGTCATATGTTGTTATATATTAATATTCGGTTGCGACACATAAATCAAATGTTGTAACAAAATATGTAAGTCATATATTGCAACATATGACTATTGCTATTCTATTGTGACATGTAAATCATATGTTACTACATATAATTATTCTGTTGCGACATCCAAATCACATGTTGTAACAAATTATGTAAGTCATAAGTTGTAACATATGACTATTTTGTTACGACATGTAAGTCATATGTTCTACATATATAACTATTCTGTTGCGACACATAATTCGCATGTTATAACAAAATGTGTAAGTAATATGTTGCAACATATGACTATTTTGTTGCGACATATAAGTCATATGTTGCTACATATAACTATTTTATTGTGACAAATAAATCAGATGTTGCAACATGTGTAAGTTATATGTTACAACATATGGTTGTTCTGTGCTACATATAACTATTCTGTTGCAACACATAAATCACATGTTATAACATAATGTGTAAGTTATATGTTGTAACATATGCTATTTTGTTGTGACATGTAAGTCATATGTTGCTACATATAACTATTATGTTGCGGCACGTAAATCTTATGTTGCAACTTGTGTAAGTTATATGTTGCAATTGAAATATCATTTCTGTTGCAACATAAGACTATTAATCTATTCCAATAGTCAACTGTTGCAACATACATAGTCATCTGTAGGAAATTGAAAAAATTACAGGTTATACCCGGATGATGATGAATGATTCAAATAACTATTAATCTTTACTTACCAAACAATTGTGTGTGAACACAATCACTTATGAAGTAATTTCAATTGATACAGAACGAAATCTGGTCCACTGATTAGCTAAATTTGATTTCAAGAAGAAAAAAGCACAAGGACTACAGCGGCAAGAAGAAGCACAAGGACTATAGCAAAGCCCAACAATGCGAAGAGGAAGATGGCGACGGGAGGCGAGGGGAAATCTAGTTCGCTCGCTGGCTTTCCTCCAGTTTTGATTCCCACCAAAATTGGTTAAATTAAGTTTTAGTAGTTATCTTTTTACCCCTCATTTAATACAATGGACCAAACTGCCAACTTATAAACTTGAGGGCAACTCAGCAATCCTTAATCCTTAATTATATAATTGTCACCTACACTTAATAATTAAGACTTATTTCACCGTCATTTTATTTTGACACATTTTTGTCACCCTTAATTCAAAGTCCCTGGATACGGTACCATATTTGAAAATTTTGATATCGTAATTTTGATATTCAGTTTTAAAAATGTTATATCATTATCATACCAATTTAATTCGGTATTTTGAAGTTTGATCTCAAAATTTTACGATATGATAAATTGGTAATCATAATTTGTTTATGTCATTGATAGAGTATCAAGTAGCCTTGGATCTTGTCCCAGTAATCTATCTTAAATTCATAAACAAGTCAGTTGAGTTATAGTTTTCACCATTATTTTACACACATGCATACTATACAAATATTAGATTTTCAACTATAAAGTTATTGATCTCATGTTTTAAAAGCTTTTGCATGATTGATATAGTTTTCAAAATAGTAGTAAGTCAGGCAAAGGGTCTGCTTGAAACCAACAATTATTCTGAGTGTCGACCACAATCAAAGTGTAATTCAAATCATGACAAATTATAATACTCCTTCCGATTTAATTTGAGTGTCTTACTTCCTTTTTTGTTTATTTCAAAAAGAATGTCACTTTCTATCCCAATTTATATGACTACTTTCATTTAGTCAGTTTCTATATTTTGTAACAATTGAACTTTAAAATATTAATTTTACCCTTGATGAAATTATTTATAGTCATACAAACATTTATGACTTATTTTATAATTACATAGTCTTTCTTGTTTAAACTCTGTGTTAAGTCAATCTACATCATATAAATTGAGATGGAGAGGTAATTCTTTACATCCAATATCCTGCATGGCTTATTTAAACCCAAAAGACATTATGATATATTACATGCATCTTTAATTTAAGACTAAGAGATTAAAAAACATTCTTTCTTTACTTAAATTTGTGCCGAGTTAAACTAATACAGACAAATTAAAATTGTGAGAATGTACAAGTGTTAATTGGAGTAATAAGTAATTTGAAATCAACAATAAGGATTAAAAAAAATAAAAAAAATGTGAGGAAGAATTTATATTTTTGGGGAGAACCAAAATGTAATCTGGTCGTGGGAAATATTTTCCTTTCTTGGTACCCAACACAAGTACTTAATAAAAGGAAAAATCACGCCCTATACACATTTAAGAGTCAATTTTACGGGTTTTAAACATACTTTTAAAAAATTCTTACTTATAACAGTTTATTTACGAGTTATGACATATAATTTAAAGTTAATTTTATTTAAAAATCAATTTCCATTTATTTAATAAATGATTAATCTATTTATGGTTTTTTATTATTAATTAATAATATGTAATTAAATTGATTTATGTTCCTTTTTTAAATCTGAAATTATCAGTTACATAAATATAGAGATTCACCTACAACATGTTTCCTTCTTTACCGTTACCACCTCCCATACGCCAATCCCACCCTCCTCCAAATCGCCCATACGTCAATACCACCCCCTCCCCCCACGCTCATCCAATTCTACATGCCATTAACACACTAGCCCACATTTACCTTCATCTATCACATCTTTCTCACCACCAAACTACACCAACTTCACAATCCTCCATTCAATTTAGTTTTTTCAACAAAATCATGTCGAAGAAAACGGTTGTAACTCCTCAAAAGAGCCCTCTATTAGTCGAAGGAACTTATACGGATGAAGTTCATGCTCCATCTTTCAACATTTTGACTCAAACACCGTCGTCAAACATTGTTTGAAACTCCGGCTAGGGGTGGTTCATCTCTATTGAAAGATCAAAAAAAAAAAAAAAAAAGAGACTCAAATAAAAGGGTGAGTCCGATAAATCAAAAGGAAAGAAGAGGAACGGGAAAAATGTTGAAACCCCTTCTGATTCTGATTCTGATTTTGTTATTAAATAAAAAAAGAAAAAAGGAAAAAAATCAATGAATGTTGAAGTTGTGAAAATCAATGAATGTCTATCTTGTAGATGGTTTTGACGACTGAGCAACACCTAAAAAAGACAAAAAAAATTGTTAGGGTAAGTATTATATTCAATTTACTTTCACATTATTAAAACTACTGTTTTTTCTTTAAAAATATCACATTATTCTTATATTATTTTCGAAATAGTTGTTTGGATGAAACGCGTATGAAATCTGATTGATATGTGTATGATTCCGATTAAACAATTGATTCTTGGATATTGTATGATTTGTGATATAATAGTGATATACAAATGGTATGAATTGTGTTTTAACAGTAGCGTGATTGTCTATTAACTGTATATACAAAAAGTGAGGATGGCGCGATCAGTGAGAATGAAGTTACTGGTACGGTTGCTAGCAAATTTGGTGGACCTCGCATAGCAAAAGAACATATTCCGGATACCACCAATTATCCTACACCAAGACCACATATAAGAAATTTGAAATAGTTGATTGCACCTTCTACTTTTTTAGAATTACATGCTAATTTTTTTTTTATACTTTTGGACAACTTTTTTGTGTTTAAGTATTTCATGATATATAATACCATATGTTTTCTTCCAATCAGATATCATCTACATATGAATTACTGTTTGGCTATTATAATTTCAGGATACTAGTAATATACAGACTTCATACCATTTGGATTCACTATTTTAAAATATCAGTGTGTATCCAACTTGTACAATTAATGGATGAAATGTGTGTGAAATTTGATTAATATGTGTATGACACTGAATTTAATGTTTGATGGTTGGATATTATATTAATTGTGATATAATATTGGTATACAAATGATATGCATTGTGTGATTATATGAAATTGATTTATTGTTGGTATAATATGTGTGATATAAGCTGAAGTTCGTGTTGGAATGAAACTTGAATAAGATTGGCATAAAGTTTGTTATATATTTGCACTATCTTATATATTAATCTGGAACACATTTTATTTCCAAGTATATTAAATCTGTATGAATAATTAATGAATCGCGTATATGAAATCTGGAATCTGAAATCTGTACAAATATTTACACTATCTTATATATTAATCTGGAATAAATTTTATTTCCAAGTATATGAAATCTATATGAATAATTAATGAATCACGTCTATGAAATCTGGAATCTGAAATCGAAAACCTGTACAAATATTTACACTATCTTATATATTAATTTGGAATAAATTTTATTTCCAAGTATATGAAATCGTAAAGAAATCTACATTAGCTTTCTTTTGATCTAAAAAAACCCACACACCAACATCATTGTGGATACTAACAGGGGGTCATCTATCACTAACTATATATTCTATCTCTATATTGTGAATATTAGCATCTATCATTAGTTGCGATGTTATCGCACTTACTAGACCACTATAAAGACTAGAATACTCATATATAATTCCCTCCATCTGAAAACCAATAGATTTCTCTGTTTCATTAAAAAAAAAACAATTAGTTTTACATAATACCAACAAAAAAAATAAAATTATACACACTTATCATTATTTTTTCATACAAAAATCATTTAGACAGTAAACTACAGACATATTTCATTAAAAAATAAAATTTCAGATTTCATACCCACTTAAATACAAATTTCATACATACAGTCATCATTTATACCAAATTTATATATTTCTCATACCAAATAGTTCATTCCTTTCACACAAATTTATACATAATTGACAAAACTTATATAAACAATAACATTTCAAATTTCATACCAACTTAAAACATTTTTCATACAATTATTCAAAATTCTAAATAACTTTTTTTACTTACTAGTTAACACACTTTCATACCAACTTAAAACAACTGTCATACAATTCTTCAAAATTCTAAATAACATTTTTTTCACATTAGTGAATACACTTTCATACCAAATTCATTACACTTATACTAACAAATTCATTCAAAACTATACATTTTAATTTATTTTTTCAGGAAAAAAAACAGTAATCAATATTATAATTTTGATCTACGTACCCAATCTACAACGATAAAAATATTTATATGTTATACATTTATACTCAAATCTTTTTGCGGCAACTTCTCACGAAATCATTGTTTTACTAGTATAAAAAATAACCAAAAAATAAAAAATATAGTGACATTAAACCCCTACCAAAAAACAAAAACTTACCAAGAAAATCACTAATATTACAGTTTCACAACAACTAATACGTATTATGAACAAAACGTATTGTTTATACAAAAAATCATATCACATTCAATATAGTGACGATGTACAAAAACAAAATCACAAAATGTGATTTACAGTTTCATTTTTTTTTTCATTTCACTGAAATCCAAATACAAATAGTAAACAATTAAAAATACTAACCTGAAGGATCCCATCTTCTGCCATGTTTAATTAATATTGATACGTAGTTACCCATCACAAAAAAATAGAATTTTTCAAACAAAAAAAAAAACTTCAATTAGTTGTCAGTGACAAAATTTCTGGAAGAAAATTGAAGAGAGAGAAACGTGGAAGAAAAATGGATAAAATCATATTTTTGAGTTAATTTTAACAAATTAGAGTGAATTAAGGAAACTGAATATTCTTAATTAGTTTGAGATTCCTTAATTCATGCTAATTAATAATTATCTTAAATTAATTCAAATTTAATTGACACCCCTATTCCATTTTTTTTTTCATTTTTTCCTTATTAATTACATATTATTAATTAATAATAAAAAACCATAAATAGATTAATCATTTATTAAATAAATGGAAATTGATTTTTAAAATCAGATTTTTGAATTAATTTTAACAAATTAGAGTGAATTAAGGAAACTGAATATTCTTAATTAGTTCGGATCCCTTATTTCATGCTAATCATTAATTATCTACAATAAATTCAAATTAAATTACAACCCACAATTTCAGTTTTTTACTTTATTATTTCTAATTCCGTTTTTTTTTTTAATTTTCGTTTATCTTTTTATTTATTTTTTAAGTTTTTTCCAATTAATAAAAACATTTCTTTTTTTTAACTTGTTATAACCTGAAATTTTTAATGGTATAGCTTGAAAGTCTAAATCTACTGTTATAGCTTGAAAATAGTATTATAATATATGTCATATATGAAATTACACTAATGACAAGAGGTATGTATAATTCTCTCTTGAAAAGATTCTGACAGGCAGACCAAGCTCATCCCAAATGGCCCAAAAAGTGACCTCAAGTCCTAAGCCTTATAACTACTTTGCAGAGCTTTTTAAGTTACTGTGGGAGCCTTAACTTAGACTCAAGGAATTCATAAAGCACGTGAAATAGCGTGAAGAAAGCATGAATCAATTGACACAACAGGGAGAACAAGCTTTATAAACAACTTTTTTTTTCGAAACCCAAGATAATCCGCCGCCGCTATAATTTTTATCACAACATCTGCCCTTTGGGTGAGCACTGGATAAATCCCCCAGTGTAACTGTCTACAAACCACACTGTCATTGGTAAACCCCCCCCCCCCCCCTCCCTCCCCAGTGTGTAAACAAGCCCTATACGATTGACTCGGCTCAGAAGACATTGACAGGGGATCGATCTCGAATCATTTGTGTGGATAATCACCCTATAAACCAGCTGAGCTATCTCAAATATAAAAATGATTTTTTCTATATATAAAAATGATGTGAATTTTTCATTTTTACAATAAAAAATCTGAAAAGATTCATTTCATAAATTTAATTTTTAATTTGTAATTGGCTCTCATTTCTTCCGCAAGAAACCGCAGAGCTAAAGGTCCAATCATTACTAGGCTTTCATTTTGACCAGATAACTACAACCATGTGCTTGCCTGACACAAGCATATGATGCTCCATCCCAGCACTCCCTACATTTCTAAAAGGTCCACAATACCAAGCATTAAAAAACACCCCAATTTATTTTAATTGAAAGGTGTCATTCTTAAAGTTGCTATCAAAAAAAGAGAGCATCTGATTATCCTGAGAATACACCGTTAAAGAGAGCACGATAATGATTATCCAAGTAGGGGTTTTGTATCGACGAGTCTAAAGGCAATTCAGTTTCAAAAGCGTGTACATAGGTCAGAAGATGGACAAATCATTTGTATTAGCCTGAAAACTCATACGACCACAAGTTTTGAACTGAAATAGCAATAGAAAACTTAAAAAACGAAACATGCGGAGAAAAATTTCGCATATTTATCTCATTGCAACAATATTAACAAACCTGAACCAATAACACATCACACTAGAGCTGCAGATTACAATTATAGACTGCAAACAACATGAAAACGGAATAGACCAAGTAAATGCCAACAAGCTACTCTATATAACCACAAAACCAACTGTCACACAAATTGTTCTCTGCCAAAAGGTTAGCTCAACTCTGACATCTTGAGTTTCTTTTCCTGCTTATCTGTAAGCAGAGAGGGACCGGACCGTAGTCTTCTAAGTCAGAAGCACACCAAGATTCACTGCCTATCTCCATGTTTGAAGATATCGATTTCTTGCTCCAACCAGAGCAGAAACATCATAGTCATTGGCATGCTTGTTCCAATTTTACAATCAACCATTACGGGGTTAAAATAGGGGATTTGTAAGGTACACAAGGAACTCCTCAGGTTTATAGGTTCCCTTGTGTGCTATTGTGTGCGTGTTAACCCACTTCGCGCTACACTCCTGCAGATAATAAGATTCTTTTAAGTTAAGAGAAAATTTCAACTTTATGCAGTATTATCTTCGACAAATGAAGATGTGCAAGTCGCAATTTCAACTTATGTAGTATCATCTTCCAAAGATGAATGACTACAGTTAAAGAAAATTCAATTTGTTAGCAGCTTAACCAAACCAAAATTTTCTGTGGCAAAGGAAAAGACAGTCAGCTGTGTGCTACTCAGAAACCACGCCATTTTCTAATGTTTTAGATAGCCGAACAGCAAGAACAGTTACCATAGCTGTGATGAATCAGAATTTCCTTCTTGGATAAACCACATAACCATTGAACTCCCAGCTGAATTAATCTTTAGCAACAGAATTCTCTGGAAAAAATTAGAACTTCCACCTGAGTTTTAACATTAGCAGCCGAAATCCTCTGAAAGATCATTTTTCAAGGCATGAGACCTAGTGTTCAAAGCTTTTCTCAGGCACAAAACTTGTTGTCCCTCTTTAGGAGCAGCCTTCTTAAGCTGCTGAGGAAGCTACACATGAGACAGTGTCTCAAACCATAATTTCGAAGTATTGGCCACGGGTCTTTAGGTAAAATTTAGGCAAATGACTTGTAGGGTCATCTTTTCAACTAACATATTAAGCTTTGGGTTGCTCAGGAGCACTACAAGTTTGTGACAAAAGTTTTCGCGGAGATCTACTCTGATTCCTACTCTACCATCTAATTTTAGGTCAGAGCAGTAGCATGATGAACTCCTAGGTTTGTGCTCCCACCCCCGCCGTCTTTTTCTCTTAAAATCCACTCAGAAGCATAGCAGCACCTAAACATAGAGGAGAGCCCATGTAGGTGACAATTTAGCTTCGAATAAAGTATTGGTGTATGAACCACGTTGTGAAGAGATCCATCGTACATTGACAAGGTAGTGACATGCAATGACTACTGTCAACCTAACAAAAAGAAAGGAACCTCAGAAACAGGGAGGGTTCTCTTACTCTTCTTTGATTAAAATGCTTTTCAAGTAAGCGCAGATTCCAAGAAAACAGAGGTTGTAAGGCATCCCGCACAACACAGTTACCACAAAGATGATTACCCAAACACCTTTGGGAAATTTATTCAGGTCGACGGCATATATCACTCGTCTTTTCTTCTTTCTTTTTTTTCGGAAAAGGCTCATATTTGCCCCTCTACTCATAAAAATAAGTTATATTTACGCCTAGTCATATTCTTTGTATATGTTGACCATAATTAAAAAATTTACTCTTTAATAAATATCCTACCCAACCCATTTTTTAAATTAAACCCGACCCACCCAATAGATCAACTTCTATTCCCTTTTCCCATAAAACATGATAAAGAGAGAGAAAATGCTATACAGAGAGAGAAAACATTTGGTCATCAGGCCATACCCGTATATCAGTTTGTACAACTTTTCAAATCAACATTGTAAGTTGTCGAATTTTTAGGACTTCTGATGCTTTTGGGTATTGATTACTAGAGTAAATTTTTATTATAGTTGTGAATGGAAGGCAAAAGATGGTAAAAAATAGATTTCTGAAGATTGTTCTTGTATTTTAGTAGTATGTTATTGTTCGTTTTTGTGAAGTACTGTGAATGGGAAGATTGAGGGTGTTAATTATTTTCCTCTAGTGATTGTTGTAATTATAGCTCTAAGAGAAGAATCAATGCAATACAGAAAATCAGACAAAACTGGATGAATTCATACCACTGAAGAAGAGTTCTCATGAAGATTTTTTTTTTTATGACAAGGGTTCCCGCACTAGGCAAGCCCGGTGCGACAAGCTCGACCCAGAAGGCAAGGGACCTTGCTTTTCGCTGGCAAGGGGTTTCGAACTTGAGACCTCCAACATGGAAGTCCCAAGCCCAAACCACTGGGCCACCCTGAAGGGTAGTTCTCATGAAGATACTAAAGCTGATAACACTAAAGATAGATTTAGTAGTGAAAAGATGAGTTGCATTAGCTCTAGAATAGTGCACAACCTTACATTTTCTTTCTGTATCCATTTTTTTTTACAGAAAATGTTTTGAGGGGGTAAGCGGGTTTAATTTTAAAAATTGAGGTGAGTAGAATATTTAATTCAAGTGTAAAATTTTAATTATGTTAAAAAATATATCCACATAGATGCCATGTAAGCACCACATAGGATAATATTAGCAACCATCCAAGGGAAAATATGTGCCCAAAGTGATGGTAAGGGTAAATGTATCAAAAAGTATGACTAGGTGTAAATATAACCTATTTCTGAGAGTTGAGGAGCAACTATGACCCTTTTCCGGGGGTTTTTTTTTGAGAAAGGAAACAGTTATGAGTGATCACTCTCGTTTTTCAAAAAGCAAACAAGGTCACAAACTCAGAACCTTAACATACACTTGAAACTGTCTACCAGAACACTTCACAAACTCAGAACCCTAGCATACACTTCAAACTGTCTACAGAACACTAAGGAATTGTTACGTCTATATGTATCCCAAATGAAAATAGCAATATTTCATCTCTGTCAAGGCTTACCAAAGAATCATGTCAGTAACCTTTATGGACATTGACCAGCTACACAACATACACAAATGTATATTGATATGTTAAAGCTTTCAGATTAAGATAACACATTTGAACATTGCCAAGTTATTACAACAAGGGCTGTGGGAACTTTGCAACAAATATGTCAAAAACACATCCACTTTCCATCACTTAATAAACTGTAAACATGGTGAAAACAACCAGTAAAGCTAGAGAGTGGACATACTCTGGAGGTTACATGCATACAAGTACATAACTTGTCCCATCATCTCAAAGCAAATAAGAAGGGCTAAAAGAATATTCCTTAATTCTTTTCTGGAATCAACTAGTATTTGTTAATACTCACTCGGCTTGAAGTTGTGTGGCACAGTTTGCCAGGGAATGGAGTTTAATAAAGAAAAGACTTTTGAAACTTGTGGTCTTAAACATGTCATAACATTTGTGTGGCTATGGGACTTTGAAACTTGCGGTATCAAACACATTTGTGTGGCTATAAAAGCTTGACATTAAAGGTAAAATGGGATATTCAAGTTAAAATTATTTCCAAATTTATAAAGTTATCATTCTTTTTGGAACGGACTAAAAATGAAATAATGTGGATGGAGGGAGTAGGTCACAACATTAGATCACAAAATGACATTTAGACATAGCAAGACGAGTTATCCAGGCAGAGGTAGAAGATATATTGCAAGTATGCCAGAAGGAATATTAATTTCTCTCTCCCTGGATCCAACAAGAATAACATGTATGTCATTGTACATAATTGAATTAACTGAGATTGTTTGATAATCATATTGAAGACATACCTTCCAGGTAGCAGCTGAGAACTGTTCACTGGACCCTTAGAATTTCCCAATCTTTTTGCCCTATTTTCTTGTTCTTTCTCGACACGCATAGCAGCCACCTCTTTCTCCATGGCAGAAACCTCCCTTCTCATCTTTTTGGCCTCAACTTCCATGGCTTTTGTTAAAGTCTCTACTTTCTTAGCTAACATCTGATCCCAAGAATGCAATCAAAATTAGCACAAACATCTGAGTAAAGAAACCATAACTTTGCTGAGCAAGAAATCAGTCTAACCTCAATGGCATCGTCCTTGTCTTTAAGACTTTGATCCTTTTCATGGCCAGCTTTCCTCAAAGCAACTACTTCTTTTTGCAGTAAGTCATATAGTAGTCCAGGCACAGTATCTTCTGTTTCGGTTACTGGTAGGTCGGTGCGTTTTTCATCTTGATTTGATTTCCAAGAAGTACTCTCAGTCTCATTATCCTTAGCTCCATCAACAGACTTGCTGCTATTGAAATTTGGACCTGTTACATTCAGAAGTTTTTTACCCCTGTCCAATGATCTTGAGCCACCGTCAAATGACTTTGAGGTCCCTTTCGCATGCTTCAGAATAGTACTGGACCCAGAAGATCTCAACTGAAATGAAGGTGATCTCTTTGGTAAAAAGCCATTAGAGGTCAATTTGGAGATACTTTCAGCTCCACCAAGTGACTGCCGACGTGAAGGACCATTGCTTGAACTTCTGCCATCTGTTGTATTGCGAGAGCTAGTGCTTGATGGTCTCAATGTCTCTTCCAAGACCTTGAGCCTCAATTGATATTTGTCCTGAGTAAAGGATAGAAGTTAAAAACTTGTGAAAATAATATCAAAAACCATTTTCGGGTGCCCTTTCTATTGGACAAAATATTACTTTCAACAGGGCTTCTGACTTTGCAGTTCGTTCAGTGATTGCGAGCTTGTCACGTAGTTGTTGCATCTCACCCTGCAGTACAAGATTTAGGGCTTAGATGAGAAATATGAGCTCATTAAACCACATGCGCATAATGCAGTAAGTTCTATTAGGACAGGATCTCCATATCTTATAGAAGGCAAGCCCTGGAAACTACCATACCTGCAAAATCCTCCTCTCTTCAAGCCACTGTTTCACGGGCATTACTTTATCATTTGCATCTTTCCATTCATTAGCAACCACAGTTGCTACCCTATTAGCTGTTACCTTGGCACGTGCTAGCTCGCGGTCAAGTGTTTTTCTTTCTTCCTGGAAGAATAGATTAGCATATGTATCAAAACATTTAGTATTCTCGACATATTAATTATCAAAAATATTTATAAAAAATCTTTCTCAGATAGATTACATTCATTTCTTGAACTTTCCGCTGGTAATCCCGGACAGCATTAGCAGCTGCACCACCAGCCAGAACAGCCTCCTCAAGTTCACGCACACTTTGGGTAAGTTTTTCAACCTCTGCAACCTTTTGGCGATGCATTCTGTCTAGAATTTTATTTTCTTCCTGATGTACGTTTATGAAACAGAATAAGTGGAAATAGAATGCATCTAAACACTAAGGTGACATTAGTTCCAATATGGGTGACAAAACATTTCATGAAATTCTTTCAATTTTTTAAAAGAAAAAAAAACAAACAAATATTTCATGTCTGGGCGAAGAGAATTTTCCCAAAAACTAGAACAAATATTTCATGAAAATATTGAAACATTTTCTTATAACAAATGACACCTAAATGATCCAATATCTTAAGCAGCAGAACCAATAGTTGAATCATCAACATGCCTGGCATATTTCTATCTGTTTCATCAGCTCTTGATTCTTATTCTGAAGGTCATCCACCATAGACGCCTTTGCTAATGCTGACTGCACAGTTCTTTCGGCATCAAGTAAAGCTGCCTCTTTTGACTTGGTAAGACGGTCCAATGCCTTATTATCATCTTGTAGTTTCGCAGTCTGGAAAAAGATAAAGCAAAGTGTAAGAAAGCATCCTCATATGTAGACTGAGCTTTAGCATCATTTACAGACATGAAACGCAGGCAGACACCTCATGACGAGCAAGTTTGAGTTCAGCCTCCAAAGGCGCAAGGATGGCCTCAATTGGCGGCATATCATCATCCTTTTGAGCAGCATGGACCCTTCGAAGAGTGGCTTCCGCTGCAAATTGAGCTGCCATGGATGCTTTCTTCTCATCATTGATTTTCTTGATTTCAAGATTCTGTAAAGCAAGAAAAGTACTGTAAGTTATAAAATAGTTTACTGAAAAAAATGAAGAACCTATAATAAGAAGATTCTGAATTAGTACCTTGCTTTCTAGAAGTGATTCTGTCAACTTGAGCTTCTCATCAACCCTTGTCAACTCATCAGTGAGCTGAAAATTACAGGTTATAGGACAAGGAAAAATACCATATGAGCATTTTTTTAAAGACTATGAGTAGCTTACATTTCACTACAGCAGAAACAATCAGATATAGCCAAATAAAACCAACAAGCAGATATTTTATGCAAAATGCTGTTGCCAAAACCATAGCACAAATTAAACCATAATCTAGATATGCCTAGCTTCAACAAGTAGATTGCACATTCTCAAGTTTTACAGTTTATGCATGAGAGCATGAACCACGACCTTCTCATTATCAGAAATGTTCCCAACCCCTATCCCTCTACCTCACCCCCCAGAAAGTAAAAATTAACCAAAGAGCATTTCCATGCAGCTTCCAAGAAATTTAGGAGATTTCACAAGAGTTCATCTTCTTCTTCTATAAATCTCTTGGATATTGCATCAATATTCAGATCTTCACATGACACATATTTAACTTTCCAGGTCAAATAAAACATATTTAAAATATCCTTGATATATTCAAAAGATTAAAACAGAACTAATCATGATTCCCGATTCTTCAAATAGAAATAACAACAAAAAATAGTACCAAGTTAAATGACTGCAAATCACATTCAAACACGATTAAATTTGTACGAGTAAAGTACCTGCTGGTTTTTAAGGGTCCAAACACATGCAACAGAATGTGACAATTGAAATCCTACAATTTCACTTTTCACACTTCTGGTACAAAACAGATACAATAAATCCTACATTTCCTTGCATAGAAAACACATTATCTTTTCACTTCACAACCAATGCATACCCTCCCTTAGTTATTTGCATTCAGTTACCTCAAAAAAAATCAAAATCATAGGAAAAAAAATAATTCACCTTTTGAAATTGAGTTTACTAGCAGTCAACAATGGTAAACAATGTCGTGGTTGTATTCCAGAAAGAAATACTATATCATAATTTCCGATTGCACAAAATAAGATTTTCTCATTGTATATTCAAATATTGCTTACTATACCTCTTCAACAGCCTTTTCTCGTAGGCGTTCCGACAACCGTAATGCCTTGATCTCCGCTTGAGCTTCCGAGAGTTCCCGGTCCTTATCTGAAAGAAAACGACCCGGTATCATTCACTACAAGGAAACGAGAACCAAATCGGAGTTGGATCCAGCTAACATTACAAACCTCTGACTTCATTCTCCAGTCGATTTAGCTCCAACTTCACCGGATCCGACCCGTGGAGCAGGGTCATGAACTCGTCGGCGTCGAGGCTGGGCCTCACTACCGACATCCTTCTCCGGGAAGTACCCTTTCCTCCTCCCGACACTGTCGGTGTAAGGGCAACTTCATTCGTCGCCGTTCTCGCATTGCCGGTGTTCTCGCCGGAAATCATCTCCGGCGTCTCCATCACACTTCCATCGTCCATCATTTCGATCTGTGTAATTTTATCCTATCTCACATCAAATTCAAAACATATAGATACTAAAGTAACTGAGTGAGTATATATTTATTTATTTATTTGAAGATAAACTCATGTGCTACTAGTGTGACTATAGAGTTGAGAAAGCTTCCTTCCCATCTCTCTCTCTCTCTTCAGGTGCTCAACCCTAAAATCAAACTGATGTATGGTGTTGTGTTACAGTGCTGATGAAAATTGAAATGCTTTATTCGTTTCTTCTCTTTCAACAAATTTGTACTACTCCTACTCTATCTCATAAGAGTGAGAGAGAAGAAGACTGTTTTTGTGACTATTCTGTTTTTACCTCTTTATCATATTTGAATATACTACTACTAAATTTATCAAAAACCCTTTTATACTTTGTTTTTATTTAATGCACATTTAACTTTTATGTTAGCTTAATAATCTCCCTAAACTTGATAATTTAAAAGTCTTTAATATGGATGTACATTACTTGGATTAGATCGAAAAATCAAATCAAATTAAATTTTATGTTGGATTGTTTTTTTTTTTGCTTTGGATTAATAATTTGTTTTGTTTGATTTTTGGTTTGGTTTTGAATTTAAAAACCGAAATTTTTTTTTATATAGAGAGAGAGAGAGAGAGGGGTTTAGAATTAACTAGGAGGTAATCACTTTTTGTCCCTTTTTAGTTATTGTGTTTAATTATGATTAAGTTTATATTTTATGTTTGGACATCTATAATGGTGTACTTATAAGTATTTGTAAGCGTCTAAAGTTTCAATCCTGAAATACAGTAAATAGGAAAAGAAAAATAGCAAGCAAACAATAATATTTGTATTTGAATAAATGCGAAGGTTACAATCTTTATAAAATCTCTTAAAAGAAGATATGTAATCCCCTGATTCTTCTCTTCCACAGATGTTCTTGATTTGGCGGAATACTTGCGGCTCAATACTTGGAGCGAAGACTTCTTTGTATGCGGAAGACTTGCAGATCACCAATGAAGAGCAACTATGTATTTCTGTGTGTATGTATGTGTCTCTCTCCTTTTGGTCTTATGAAGACCTCTTTATATAGGCTTGAGCTAGGGCTTTAGGGGTATTTTGGTCCAAGCAATTTTGACCCCTAGGCCTGAAGAATATGAGTTGGGCTCATCTTGTCAAATTAATGGACTGGCCCAAATGTTATTTGAACTTGATTTAAGTCATATAATTCTGACATAAATATTAATTCGACTTTATTAACCAATAATTTGACTTGGTCAATGTATCATGAATTTAAGATTTAATCCAAATTTAGTATGGATTTATCAATAAAACTTCACTGTCTACAAATGCCCCCTGCTTCGAGGCTTGTTGGGGTGCTCGATTTATCGAACTTGTAAAGACAAGCCTTGAAGTATTTGTGAAGCAAATTTTTTTTTTTTTTTTTCCTTCTTCGTAGTTGGTCTTTCAAGAAACATTTGAAGCTTCATGAGAAATGACTATGCCGATATGTTGATGTCAACATTTACCGGAGTCTTCATGATAACATTCTCTAATTTGGAAGAGATCATTTGACTTTCGGTTGTTTATCAACTCATTTTTGACTTGAAGTGTTTCGAGCTCATGAAGACTTATCGCATGACATTTCTTCATAGTTTGGTAATTTTATTTGGATCATCAACTACAAAACGACCGCCAATTTGATGAGCAAGGATTGCGTCTACAAGCTTGACTTGGTGATACAGAGCTTGTGATTTCGACAAAAAATTTTAGGCGCTGCTTTCTTTGGGGTTGAATGCCCTGCCAGTTTTTTTTTTTACTGCCCATGTAGTTTCTGAGAAAACCTTACCATAATTTGGTTTCTATGAGATTTACATAACTCGACTTCTTTGGAAAATTTTCATAATTTGATTCTTATGAAAACTTGCCATAATTTGGTTTCTATGGAATTTCCATAATTTAATTCCCATGGAAAATTTCCATAATTTAATTCCTATGAAAATTTACCATAATTTCCATAATTTGTAGGAACTAAACTTTCCATCATTATAATTTTCCATAATTTGTAGGAATCAAATTGATGTCTCCATATTTTGAAATCTATATATACCCACATTCACCCGGTGTTTGTATATCGCATTGCCGCATCGTCAAGTTCAATTGAGACCTTCTCTCTCAACTTTGATTTTCGTCACCCTTTTTCAGCTCAGCGCGACTTTGGTAGGAAATTCATATCTCATTGTAGGGATATTGAAATCGTGATCCGTTTGATTTTCCAGAAATTAGACTCATAGAGCTACAATATATCCGAAAATCACGATCAAACAACTCTCGGATTTACTCAGGTGATTTTTTGAACTCAGACTAAAATTCTGATAAACTGAACGCATCAGCTTTTTTGCGACTTCGCGGAAAAATTCATATCTGGACGTAGGAATAACGAAATCACAAGCGGTTTGCGGTGTTGGAAAGCAAATTCATAGGGCTACATCGTATACGAAAACCACTATTAGATTGCATCTGTGTTGATTCAGTTTTCTTTTTGAAATCTGCCTTTCATCAACCACAAAAATTTGAGGCTACCACATTTATTTTGGATATGTTCATACGAAACTGAACTTTTTCTTTTGTTTAATTTTATTTTTTTTTCGCAGATATTTGATAGAGAAATACGACTCCGATCCCGCAACATGATGCACTTCCGCGACCGAGATTCGCCGCATCCTCTTCTTGAAATAGTGGGCGACGACCAACAAAATCCGAATGCCAAAGTTCTACTTTTGGAAGTTCAACCTCCTGCTATCGACGTCTTCTCCCTTGTTAGTGGAGCATATGATGAATCTCTTCTCCTTAAAGAATGGTCAAAAATGGATACCAAAGATGTTATGAGAAACTTCTCGAGCAAGGCTACTAGCATGAAAGTTCCTTTACTGAAATCCGCGATTCATGATGACGCAGCATCTTCTAAATCTTCTCATTCTGATGGAAGTTTCAGCAATTGGTGTGTTCCTTCTTCTAACTTTGGCAATGTTTGCTACACACCTGGCTACTGGGAATGGGTAGAGGACGTGCTGCCCCGCCACAAGGAGATTTTGGAGCTCAACAAGGTCTATGACGCTGTATATACTTCTTTGTTCACGTATGACTATGACGACAATGTACTCCATGCTTTTTGTGAACTTTGGCGCCCATCTACCAATACGCTTTATACTTTCATTGGAGAGATGTCCATATCACTTTGGGACTTACAATCCATTGGAGGTCTCCCCGTACAAGGGCACTTTTATGACGAAGTCGTTCCCTCGGCGAAAGAATTGACACAGACGGATACTCAAAAAGAATTGTCTCTTCCCCAAAGTTGTCGATATTTGTTTTCAGCCTTCTACAGATTAGCGAAAGATGATCTCCAGGAGGTGTCCGTCCATGATTGGGTGAAGTTTTGGTTTAGAGGACCTAATAGATATGCCGAGCCTCCGCAAAAGGTGTCAAAGGTACGAGCCACAAAGCCAAGATTAAATCACAATCCTTCTGGACATATTGATTCGAACTTCCTACCGCGGACTGACGAGGAGAATGCCCCCTTTGTCGAGTTAGATGTGGAAGAATCACTTAGAGATGAGATTAACTTGGCAGCCTTTTTTGCTTGTTGGCTTTGCAAATTTGTTCTTCCGAATAAGAAAGTCAACCATGTGCGAGCTAGTGTTTTTAAAGTTGCGAGCTTGATGGCTCATGGAAAGAAATTCTCCTTAGCGGTCCCAGTTCTTGCAAGCATATATCACGGCCTGAAAGAAATCTCTACTTCTTCAAACTTGAGTGTGGCAAATATAATTTTCCCCATACACTATGTATATGGTTGGCTTGGGGAATACTTTGGGACTCATCATCGTGCCAATCGTTCACATCGATCGATACCTCTTTGCAAAATTTCTGGCGAGAAGATGGCCAAGTGTTTTAATTTTACTGACGCCCAAAAGTTATTTCAACAGGATGATGCCCGTCGCCTCCATCATTTAGCAATGCTGCAAGGGAGGGATTTGCACCTTACTGATAATGGCAAGCTTTCAAATTCGTGGAACGAATATATCATAAGCCTTCGTTCAGGCTATGTAACCCTTAGGCATGATTCAAATTTCATCGTGGAGTCCTACAGCCCTATCAGATTTAGTCGACAATTCGGTTTTTGTCAAGATGTTCCCGGAGATCTTGTGGAACGTCCTTACGATGGTACACTATTAACATTGGTGCAACTTTGGAATTCTTCTTTTCGACTTAATACTTTTTCTAAAGTCATGATTCCAACGTGCCCATTAGAGGGTGCTCCTTTAATGACCCGCGAGTATGTAGACTGATGGCCATCCCAAAGGATGAATACTTCCCAAGGAAACCTCCGCATCATTTTAAAGAAGACGAAGCAAGACTCTACATCCACTTCATCTAAAGGGGCTTCTGATCAATCAAAGGAAAAGTCACATCCTTCTTCCAAATCTCAAGTGAAGTCAAATGATACTCTGCAAGTCGCTAAGACCTCATCCAAGTCTAAAACCTCGAAAGATGGGGATGTGCCTGCGAAATCAAAATTGAGGCGTCTCACATTAGCCTCAAAGGCGACTTCACCTTCTCCCAAAGTTGGCCATAATTCTTTTGGAACAAATGAACTTCATGTATCATCAGACAATGGTGATGACCAAACGTCAAACCTTGAGACGCCTTGTGATGAAATTTCTCATATGTACGCTTCACCGGATGGTGTTAGACGACCCAATGCATCTCCTAGTCCAACGGATCGTCACTGGAATCGTCCAAAAAGAAAGGCACAAGAACTAGATGATATTTGTTGTGGTGTTGATATTTTAGATACAATTGTCATTGATGATAACAACTTTGTTGATAAGGATTCGAATTCGGCATCATTGTTTGAATTGGCAAAACAAGTAAGGCCCCATCAAAATACATCTTCCAAGGCGGTTGAACTTCAACAACCATTGCATCTTCATCAGGTAATTCATCATTGAGTTCCCAATCATCAGGTATCGGGTGGTCTGCTAAGAAGTCTGCCAATGCTTGCCCTTTCACAGCCTTTTGAGGAACATACACAATTTCAAATTGTTGAAACTGGAGATACCATCTTGCTAGTCGATCATTGAGGACAGGTTTCGACATCACAAATTTGATGGGGTTGGCTTTAGAAATAAGACGGACGACGTGAGCTTGAAAGTAGTGTTTCATCTTCTGAATTGAGAAGACTAAGGCCAAACATAGCTTTTCGATTGGCGAGTACTTCAACTCATTTGGTGTCATCATCCTACTCAAGTAGTAAAGGGAATTTTCTTTCCCTTTGCCATTCTCTTGGGCTAAGAGTGCTCCCACTGATCTTTCTTGAGCTGATATGTAAAGTATCAATGGCTTTCCAGGAACAGGAGCTGCTAAAACTGGTGGTTTTGTCAAGTAAGACTTGATGCTTTCAAAGGCATTACTACAAGCTTGGTCCCATTCAAAAAGAGTGCCCTTTTTCATAAGGCGGCTGAATGGTTGGCACTTTCCTGCTAGATTCGAGATGAATCTCCTAAGATATGCTAGCTTCCCTTGTAGACTCTTCAATTCATGAATGTTTCTTGGCTCTACCATCTTCAGAATTGCATCTACTTTTACTTGATCAATTTCTATTCCTCGATGTCGTACAATGAAGCCAAGGAATTTTCCAGAGGTAACTCCAAACGCACATTTCAAAGGATTCATTCTAAGTTGATACCTTCGAGTAGATCAAACACCATCCTCAAGTCTTGCAAGTGATCACACTTTTTTCTTGATTTCACTACTAAATCATCAACATAACATTCAACATTTTTGTGAAGAATGTTATCAAAGATGTTTTGCATAGCTCTTTGGTATGTTGCTCCTGCGTTCTTCAAACCGAAAGGCATTACTTTGTAGCAATAAATGCCCTTAGGAGTGCGAAATGCGGTCAACTCTTCATCCTTTGGAGACATGCGGATCTAATTATAGCCGGATGAACCATCCATAAAAGACATCGCCTCATACCCAGTAATGACATCAATCATAAGCTCAGGGATAGGAAGTGGAAACTCATCTTTGGGGCATGCATTATTGAGATCCCTAAAGTCAACGCAAACTCGAATTTGCCCATTCTTCTTCCTCACGGGGACAATACTTGAAACCCATGTGGGGTACTTAACTTCACGGATAAAGCCAGCCTCAATAAGCTTGTTAACTTCAGTTTCGATCACGGGAACCAATTCAGGCCTAAAACGCCGTTGAGCTTGCTTGATGGGACGTGCACCGCTTTTCACAGCAAGATGATGGACTGCTACCTTCGGGTCTAATCCAGGCATTTCTTTGTAACTCCAGGCAAATACATCTTTATACTCTTTGAGTAAGTCAACGTAGGCCTTTTCCTCATCACTCGCCAGTGAAGCATTCACATAAGTGGGTTTTGGATCTTCATCAGTTCCAAGGTTGATTTCTTTCAATGCATCAACTGTCACCTTTACTCCTTCTTCAAGTTCGGGTGGCACATCTTTAGCATCTTCATCTTCTTGAGGTTCTCCATCATTGAAAGATATATGGTAACACCATGAAACATTCTCCAACTCTCCATCAATTTTAATTGGAGAAAAAATATGTCTTTCATCTTGTATAGTGACATGATATGAAGAGCCAACACTTTCTTCATCTTCATCACGTTGCTTGGTGTAGACCACAATATGCGACTTTGCCTTTAGTACTTCTCCACACGAGACCACAATGTTCGTCTGCCGCCTCATTCTAGAAGGGATTAGACTTTGAAAGTCTTTAGGAGCATTTTGAGATTTTGGTAAAGCAGATGCTTGAATACTCTTGCTATTTCCCCAAACCTTGTTTTTCTTCCTCAATGGCCCTAACCTTTCAAATATAGAAATCCTCTTTGTTGAGTTTCCAAGTCGGTCAAAGACAGAAGGCTTTTTGTTAGAATTAGTAGACTCATCTTCCACAGTTATGTAGTTGTTGCTTACCCTTTTTATGGAGATGCGAATAGGTGGAGGTTGTTTGTAGCCCAACCCTTCACGTTGTTGCCTCATAGCAGGTTCTGATGGAAGCTTCCCCAATTTTGACGGTTCGTTTGGATCGAATCCAGCTTTTGCTAGCAGCCTGTAAGCATTAGGATCAAAACCTTCTTCTGTACGCTTCATTGGGAGTGCTTCATATAGGGGTGACTTAGGGGCCACAAATTTTCCGTGAAGTAATGACTTAGGAGCCACAGACTTCCCAAGTAATTTTGTGGATGACTTCACCGTATCAATTCGCCTTACAGGAAGGGTCAACCCTTCCAGCGCATTTTCTCGCAACTCGAGAGAGTGTCCTTTGTCCTCCTTTGCCTTTGGGACATAACGAAAAATGGGTGTGACCTTTTTACTTGAAAAGGCACTAATCACGTTAGGCATCTTGTTTGGATTGCCAAGCTTTGAATCTTCCTTGTTTGCGACTTTTGCCTTACCGACCGCTACCTTAGCCATATTGTTAGGGAATCCGACATCTCTAGATGCAATGGCATCGACTTTTATGGAATATTTCTTCAAGTAAAACTTTGCGTCAGCAAAGTGAGCTTCAGCTTCAGTGAATGGATTATCATCCGCAATAACCCTTTTTGCAACTCCATCCTCATAATACTTCAAACATTGGTGGTAGGTAGATGGGATTACTTTGTTCTCATGTACCCACGGCCTACCAAGCAAGATGTTATATGAAGTCTTTGCATCAATTACATGTAACCACACACTTGATTGCAACTCTCCGATGGTAAGGTCTATTTTGACGGTCCCTATAGACCTTTGTCTTCCTTGATTGAATCCTTGGATCATTAAGCGACTATCAGTAAGATCTGTTGTTGATATTCCAAGTTCTTTCATTGTGCGAATTGGAAGGATGTTGATTCCAGATCCTCCATCGACAAGGATTCTATTCACCCTTTTCTCACGTGCAAAACCAACCATGAATAAAGGGCGATTATGAAATGTGTCACCAAGCAGAAGATCATCGTCAGAGAATGTGATTTTGGCCATACATGCATTTTCGACTCCAGGAGATGACTGTGGAGCATCTTTTGGTGATGGACATGATGGATTTTCAACTTCAGGAGACAGCTTTGGAGCATCTTTTGGTGATGGACATGATGGAGTTTCATCTTTCGCTTCTTTTTCATCGACATTACAACATAGAGCTTTTGTGCCATCACATGTGAACTTGGTGTAACACCAATTTGGCAAATATTCTCCTAATGTAACGGGTCTCCGCAGCTCTTGGTAGTGGTGCACCTTTATTTCCTTCTTCTTTGAATGCACGATCAAAGTTTTGGTTTTGGGTCTCCTTACCATCTTTTCCCTGACGTGTTGCTTTGTTGACTCCTTATACGAACTCACTTTTCTGCGTCTACGGCGAGTCACAAGAGTCCAACCCCAATCATCAAAATCATCTACTAGGTCTTCATCTTGTCTTGTTGATCCCTCTCCTACAAAGGCCACATCACTTAGTATAGGAAGAGATAACAAATTATTTACTTCAATGGGCTCGAAGTCTCCAAACTTAATCATTCTTGTCTGATTGGTGTTTGGAATGTCTTGCTCCATATTTCCTTCAACAAAATTGCAGGTAATGACCGGATTGGGTAAGTCAGAAGTGACACTGACTTGGTTTGAACTCAATTTCTCATCTTCAAGTTCAATCTTCCCTTCGCGAGCTAAGTCCATGATTTTATCCTTGAAGACGAAGCATTTCTCGATAGGGTGTCCAACCAGCCGGTGATATTTGCAATATTTTGGATCATCACTCCTCCCTGCTTCATCTGGTCGTTTCATCTCTGGTAACTCAAAAAGTTTCATCTCAAGGAGTTCATCAAAGATTGCGGAAACATCTGAGTCAAGAAATAGGTAGTCCTTCCGCTGCATTTCCTTCAAGGTGAGCTTTTGATTTGTCATTCCTTCAAAAGAATTCGCTTTTGCGCTCTGCGTATTGCCCACCCTTGTGGTGAATTTCACATGAGAGGCATTGACGTTCATGGATTCTTTGTTTTCAGTCTTTGGCAAATATTTTCCCACTTTCTTGAATTCTTGCCTTTCTTTGACTTTGCGGAGTTCGTGGACAAGTGGTGCTTCAGTTCCGACCGATGACATGCTCAGCTCCATATCATGAGCGCGAGTGGCCAACTCTTCAAAAGTTTTAGGCTTTATACCTTGCAAAATATAACGGAGACCCCAATGCATACCTTGAATGCATATCTCTATGCCCGAAGCTTCACTAAGTCTATCTTTACAGTTTAGACTTGCATGCCTCCATCGGTTGATGAAGTCAAAGACTGGTTCTTCATTTCGCTGGCGTGTGTTTGTAAGTTCCACCATGCTTACAGTACGTCTTGTGCTATAGAAGCGGTTGAGAAATTCTTGCTCCATTTGTTCCCAATTATCAATGGAACCCGACTCAAGGTCCGTGTACCAATCAAAAGCATTGCCCTTAAGGGAGCGGACAAATTGTTTGACGAGGTAATCGCCGTATGTTCCAGCATTGTTGCAGGTTTCAATGAAGTGCGCCACATGTTGCTTTGGGCTTCCCTTACCATCGAACTGCTGAAACTTTGGAGGTTGATAACCGGCAGGCATTTTCAAACTATCAATCCTTGCAGTGTATGGCCTTGCATATGTCAAGGAGGATTTTGTAGCAACCCCGTACTTGTCTTTAATGGTACCCATGATGAACTCCCTGATTTGATTGATCGGGATCGTTCCTTCCGAAGAAACTTGGATCTCTTTAGCATATTCAACATGCTTTGTGGGGCGATCGACTGTCTCTTGGACTTGCAGACGTTTTCCAGGTGCGTGGCTTGATTCTTCATCCATCATGCCCTCCACCCTATCAGTTAGCTTAACAATTCGAGCATCTTGATCTTGAACATACTTGGTCAAGCCTTCAATAGTTTTTGTCAAGCTCACAAGTTGTTCTTTTACAGATGAAACGTTAGTCACCATTGCGTGCATTACCATAGTAGGTGGCGGAGAGTAGCGTTGATTTTCTTTAACATGAGATGCAAACATGTTATATGGGGTAGATCCCGTGCTTAAGACATCATTGTCAACCGAAGCGATGCACTTCTCGTATGTAGATGGGCTCAATTGGGCAAGAGCCCTCTCAACCATTTCGGCGATGTTTTCCTTTGCAGCTTTTGCAGGAGACTTCACATGTTTTGGAGACAAACCAAAGACAGTAGCAGATTCGGACGACACTCGTGAGGCTTGTTGTCCCAGCAATTTGGCTTGGTTCCTTGTGATAGGTCCCATGCTTCCCGCAGTAACATCGAGGATGTTTTCGACATCGACGCCGAACTTGGATCCATCAGTTTTTGCAGATGCATATGCGGATTTCGATGCCGATGCAGATTTCGATGCAGATGGAGATTTTGATCCCGATGCGAATACGGATGTAGATCGAGATTTGGATGCAAATACGGATTTCGAGTTGATCTTCTTGCAAGTCATCTCGGTGTTTTTGAACTTTGGTTGTCTTGAAGAGAAGAGATGAGAGGTAAAGATTGTCCCACTGGGCGTGCCAATTTGTAAGCGTCTAAAGTTTCAATCCTGAAATACAGTAAATAGGAAAAGAAAAATAGCAAGCAAACAATAATATTTGTATTTGAATAAATGCGAAGGTTACAATCTTTATAAAATCTCTTAAAAGAAGATATGTAATCCCCTGATTCTTCTCTTCCACAGATGTTCTTGATTTGGCGGAATACTTGCGGCTCAATACTTGGAGCGAAGACTTCTTTGTATGCGGAAGACTTGCAGATCACCAATGAAGAGCAACTATGTATTTCTGTGTGTATGTATGTGTCTCTCTCCTTTTGGTCTTATGAAGACCTCTTTATATAGGCTTGAGCTAGGGCTTTAGGGGTATTTTGGTCCAATCAATTTTGACCCTTAGGCCTGAAGAATATGAGTTGGGCTCATCTTGCCAAATTAATGGACTGACCCAAATGTTATTTGAACTTGATTTAAGTCATATAATTCTGACATAAATATTAATTCGACTTTATTAACCAATAATTTGACTTGGTCAATGTATCATGAATTTAAGATTTAATCCAAATTTAGTATGGATTTATCAATAAAACTTCACTGTCTACAGTATTGTATATTAAATTTTACTTTTTTTGATTTATATTAGAAAGTATATTTGAGAGATTTAATATTATTACTTCTTCTAGTATATTTATCTATTTTCAAATTGCAAATATAACTATGATTATGTTATAAATTAATGGCATACACCGAATAATCAAATAAAAAAAAATCAAACCAAATTTATTTTGGTTTCGATCGAATTACACTTTTTCAAAACTAAAAAATCCAAAGCGAATAGTATAAAACCAAATCAAAGCCGAAAGCACACCCCTACTATTTAATGCTAATGTGGCAAATAATGTATTTTTCAACTTAATTGTCACGTTATTACTATAATGATTTATTTATTCTAATTGTATTATTATTTGTTTTTTTAAGGGTCCGTTTTGTCATGGGATATGAAATCATAATATGAAATCATGAGATAAAATTGTAGTTTTGTTAGGACATTGTATCTTTTATGTGGTATGTTTTCTTATTGACATAAAAACCCATAAGTTGTAAAATTATTAAAATTGTCTCAATTTTTTATACAATCATACCAAATAAGTAAAAGTTTATAAAATTACATAACACACTAACACAAAGTTATTCTTAAAAAATATAACATTTATAGATCAAATTTTATTCAATAAAAATAAAATTGAACTTAAGTTGTACTGTACTAGTCTTTAATATAATCCTCTCACATATCACAAACAACTTTCTCGCGTTAAACTTGCATTTCTTGATCATATGACTGAGAAGACGAACAAACGTTTGGACATGTAATTTTACGCTGATTTCATCTCATGGTTTCAATTTCAGATGTTTTATAGAAAACTTGTGTTTCATACTCAGTATATTAGGAGAGTTTCAGGTTCAGTAAATTGTTGTTAAATGTTTCTTTCAGTTTGATGCTTGTGTATGTTTGAGTTAGTCTTCTGCTTGTAGTCAACCAGGATGAGGGTTCGCTTGGGACTAGCAATGGTTCTCGAGCGTCGACCACGTCCATGGTGTAGGCTCGGGTCCTGACAATAATGGCATAAACAGACACTTTGTTGAACGACAATGATAGAGATGAGCTTAACTTTTAAAAGATGATATAGATAAACCTTTTTTCAAAGTTTGTTGGTATATTTGAAACTTTTTCCTATATTATAACTCACAGAAGTGCTAACTAATAGCATTAGAAATTTAATTTCAACTATAGTGTATATTTTACTTGATTTTGAAATATTTCATTGAGTTATCTTCTACAATTACTTTACTTGATTTGAAGTAGTTTAATATATATTTCATTGAGTTATCTTCTATAACTACTTTACTTGGTTTGAAATATATTTATATTTTTTCCTAGATTAATAAAGTCATTTTTATTCATATTATAGTTATTTTATTTATCTTATTTTCCTTTATATTTTGCGAGTGTTTTGGAACTTTTTTTTTTCAAATTTTAGGTGGCCTGTTGGGCCATTTTATTTAATGTTAATCAACTAACATATCAGTCTAGCCAATCGGCCCAAAAAATTAACAAAAATGATAAAAAAAATAATCTGAAAACAAGGAGCCCAATCCGCACCGAACCTTCTATAAATAATAAGGAAAGTACTTAACAACATCTGCCTCTTTCTCATTTTCCTTTTTCAATATTGGCTTCAAGATGTTTCCTTTCGACAGTCTCTAAAGCCTCACACTTCGCCGCCTCCTTTTGTGGATCTGTTTCTTTTTTGTACCTCTTCTTCTCCGTCTTCTACAGCTCACACAAAGGCATTCACTACTGAGAGGTAATCGTTCTTCCTTCCTTTTCCTTCTTTTCTTGTTCTTTCCTTGTCATTTGATCTTCCTCTGCCGTTAATTAGGAGGTAATGTGTTGTCCACCAATGCTTGGAGTTCACAAAGGTAGCTGTTTGGAGTTCTCAAAGGTAGCTGTTTGGAGTTCTCAATGCGAACACAAGGACGTCTTCCTCCTTTTTATTTATGCTTCTTACTCCATTTAGATCTGACCCTCTTTTGTACTGTGTGAGCTGATTTTGTGCTTTATACCCAATTTTGCTTGGATTCCGTGTTGACCTCCATGCTTGAATGTTAAAGATGATGTTGTACCTCTGACTTTTGGTGAAAGTTTTTGTGTGCTAATATAGATCAACAAATTTTTTGTTAAAGCACTTGTAATGATCCCCTTCTAAGGACATACTCTTATGTATACATGTGTGTGTTACTCCCCTTCCTTTCTTGTTTATATCCTAACTTCTGGATCCTTATGTGACTTAATCAACTTAGTTTCTATCCTATGTTTGGAATCTGTGCTTTGTCAGTATTAATGATGCGCTTTTAGTTGTTGGTAACTCGGTAAAATTTCTGAATTCTTGCATGCATGTATGATTAATAGCTAGATTTGCTGGAACTATTTAAGAAGTTGACAAAAAATAGGGATAGTGCATAAGTACCTCCGAACTATGACCGAAATCTCATTGACACACCTTAAGTTAACTGGAGTCCTATTGCCCCCCGAACTCATTTCTCGTATTTTCAAGCACCTTCTATGATGACATGTCACCTTCAATAATGTAAGTTGGTTGTATTTGTGCACATGCGTCTGCCACGCATGCAAATATTTTTTTACAAAATAATTTAACTTTTTTTAAAAAAAGTATTATTATTTTATTTTTTTTAGATCTTCTTATTTTCGTCATCTTTTATTTAAATTAAGTTAATACACATAAAATTTTAAAAAAGTTTTCCTTGTATTTAAATTTTTCTTAAGTTTTTTTTTAACCTTCATTCATTGTTTTTTCTCTTTTACTTTTTTATTGATATGATTTACTCTTTTATTTTCTTTGTCTTTCCTTTTGATTTGATTTCAAATTTAATTCCAAATACCTTGTATTTAAAATAAGTTAATTTCGAACTGATATCAAAATAAGTGAAGAAAATCAAATAAAACATAAAATTAAAATGTTAAAACTAAAGGATACTTTTTAATTATTTTTTGAAAAAAATACACAATTCTTTTATAATAATTAAAAGTGGAAAGATAAGAAATTAATGTAAGAAAAAAAAATCAAAAAGTTTTAGGTGAGGAAGAAATTAAAATAAATAATTTACAAAGAATAAATGAAAATAATTCAATATATATAAGTTTTAATATCGATAATATTGTGTACTAACTAGTTATAAATTTACCAATTAAAAAATGACATGTGTCTATTTTTTCACTCATCATTTTCATTCAAGAGAATGTACACACTCTCTATGACACACCAACTTTTAGGGTGTATTTATTTCATTTAAAAATAACCTAGGGGGTTAAAAGGATCCTACTTATGTTAAGGTATATTGCTGGAATTTCCGTCATAATTCTAAGGATACTTAAGCATTATCCCTATTTATTAATTTAGATAAAAGAGTACATTTTTTGAATAAGTAATAATTTATATGCATTAATGGTAACATAAAATTAAAGGATGAACAAATTATCATAACATTTTGATAATTTGGAACCAATAAGGAACCACAAAGAAGTTGATTTTGGCAGTGTTGTTGCTTCTCCCAAGTACCGTTACACTATGACTGAAATCTCCGAGACACATCTTAACTATACTAAAGTTATATTACCCCCCTGAACTCATTTTATATATAATATTATACACCTTTTGCCTTATGTGGCACACCCCGTGACTCCACGCAGTTGAGGCGCGTGAGATATATTTGGATGGCACGTAAGCTAAAAGGTGTACAAAATTACAAAAAAAATGAGTTCAGGGGGTAATAGAAGCTTAGTTTAGTTAAGGTATGTCTCTGAGATTTGAGTCATAGTCTATGAAGGTACTTCTACATTTTCCCTTGTTGCACAAGAGGATCAAGAGACATAATAGCACTTGATAACTTAGTTGCATCAAGAGTTGAGCAAACATGTTTTTCATTATTTGTTGCGCTCTTAGAAAAAGTCTTTTCATGACTTGACGACATTTTTTCAACTATTGTCTTGGTAATAAATTGAGAGTCATAAAATAGAGGGAAAAAATTATAAAGGTCATGCAATTTCACGATCTCAATAATTAAATTGCATGATCGTTGTATTTTTTCCTCTATTATGTGACTCAATTTATTATAAAGAAAATCTTTGAAAGATTGTCGTCAAGTCATGAAAAGACTTTTTATTTGATTTTAATTACTTTTTTTTTGTTTTTTTTGTCTTTCCTTTTGATTTGATTTCAAATTTAATTCCAAATGTCTTATATTTAAAATAAGTTGATTTTGAGTGGATATCAAAATAAGTGAAGAAAATTAAATAAAACATAAAATAAATTAACACGTTAAAATTAAAGATAATTTTATTTTATTTAAAAAAAAATACACATAATTATTTTAAACTAATTAAAAGTGAAAAGATAAGATACTTAATACTAGGGGTGTTTGTGGTTCGATTTGGATCGGTTATTGGTTAAAACCAAAACCAAACCAATCTAGTCGGTTTTTAAAATTTCTAAAACCAAACCAAACCAAATGAAAAAAATAACCGTTAGTTTGGTTATTGTCGGTTTGGTACAATTTTTTCTGGTTTTTTTCGGTATTGTCGGTTCAATTAAGCAATTAAGCAATACTAGAGTTATTATTAAATGAACAAAGTGATTCAATTAAGAGAGTGTGACTATCTTATGTGAGGTAGGGTAGGTAAATACTAAAGTAATGGATTTTGATGGACTTGGACTTAGGATTGTAATAGTTGAGCAAAAATTGGTAAAGTTAAATACTTAATGTCACGACCCAAAAATGGATGTGATGACACTCGTCGTATCCCACCAAGACAAGTTAGCCTAAAACCCAATCATTTCTATAAAGTGCGGAAATAAAGCAAAGTTCAATAACAATTACTATTACAAAGACGAGTCAACTTAATTCAATCCCCAAAACCTGGTTGTCACGTGCACAAGCCTCTAATGTAAATACTAGAATTGAAATAAAATACGCAAGTCTCAAATGATGTTGTCTTTCAAGTAAAAACAAAATCATAAACAGGAGTAAGGAGGTTCGCTGAGATGACAAACAGCTACCTCTCAAATCTCCACAGAAAGCCTCAGAAACGAAGAGAATGGAAGGTATCACGAAGATCCGGGCTCGTAACCTATAAAAGATTGTAGAAGCAAGGGGTGAGTACCAAACCACACGGTACTCAACAAGCAAACCTCTAAACACAAGTTAAGGGTACAGAATACGGGTACTCCTTACACCCCATCCTAACCTCCATAACTACAACATGCATAAAACCAGCCCAACCTAACAATTCACAGTTTACAAAGCATACAACTCAACAATAGCACTCTTAACAGATCATATATTCTCAATAACAACTCAATATTCATCAATAGTTTCACAGAAAGGCACTCACAAGATCAGCAACACACAAGATCAAGTTCATTAATAATAAAAATGTGCAATGCAATAAAATGCAATGTCAATTATAGTGATGCATGTCTGACCTAATGATACACACCCGCTGTCTCTCAGTCCGGGACCCATGGGGGACATATCTGTCCATGCATCCATCGCGGCGCGCGATACGTCCCTCGAAATATAATATCAGTCGCGGCGCGCGACACGTCCCTCGAAATATAGTATCCATCGCGGCGCGCGATACGTCCCTTGAAATGGTACATCCTCCTTAATTTCTTATTCTTTCTCAATGCACATAACACTTGTCACAACCACGTCTCAGAACAATGCAAATGACATGTTCACACAAATAATAAGGAGATGACCATTTTCATAACATTGCACAAATCACAACTTCAACGATGATGCAACAAGTCTTTCAAACAATTCTCAACACATTACACAAACAATTGATCACATTACTCCCAAACATACACCACAAGGAAATACACGAATTCCATACGCTTAACAAGGGTTTAGAAATCCACTTGCCTCAAATAACAGAACAATCACTCCGAGACTTGAGCCTTCCCTTTTTGTTGAGCTTCCAAATCAATGCAATCTATTCAAGTACATATTCACAATAAGATTTTGAAACTAACAACGCCCATATTACTATAGGTTTAGCCTTGACCTAAAAATTCGCTAGACTTTATAATCAAGTTCGTATCTCTTGATGCCAATTAACATTTCACCATCATATATTTATTTATTTTTCCTTCCTTTTTTACACCCTTTATTCCAACCAATGATTGGCTCACCATTACTCATTCAATTAACTCCCTATACTTACCTTTAAATTTCCAGAACAACTCACGGTACAAACATACAGCAATATACCTTATTCTCTCATCCAATAATTTTACTTTTATTATCATTCATTGCCCTCTCTAATGCCAACCACTAATTTATCTCAACTAGACTCCAAATAACTTCCAACGATGAAACAATTTGCAGGATTCAAAAATTATACCAATTCCCCTTCATATATACTATCCTTAACTATTACTCACGGTGTCCTCCCCTATGCCATAATTATTCATAGCACGTATCCCCAAAATCCTTAAGTTAATGTTCCAATCAAAGAATAAAATACTAATTTGTTAAAGTACTAATCCAGAGAACTATTTCAATAGCAGCTAGGTAAATAATAGTATAATACATCCTTTCATAGTAATAATTATCACATTTAAAGACACCATACCCACCAACACATGCGGCAGCCACATATGGCTTAAAGATTCTTAAAATTTAAATTCCTCACCTTCACTTCATTAATATAATAATCATTATTATGAATTTCTATCCAATTCTTAAGAAAATACTACATAGATAGACCAACACGTATACAAAGATGAGAATTCTAATTAAACCTTACCTGAACAATCTTTGTTAACTGCTTTCTTCTTCAACGTTTTTAGTTTGATAGTGGGACGCCGCATGAACTCGTGCAAGGAATGAAAAGGAAAAGAAATTTATTTTATTAAACCCTATTTAACTTTAATTTATTTTTAACACATGGCCCTAATGGTATAGGATCTTAAATAAATGATCACTTTAGCCCACTAACTATTGATTAATTAACTCAAGTTAAACGAATAGTTTAAAATTTCCAAAAATGACCTTTCGGGTCATCACATTTAATTTGATTATATTTAACAAAATATTTATTATTTATTTATGAATAATATATAAAATGTATGTATCTAATTTATCGATTCGGTTTGGTTATTTTTGCAGTTGTTTTTTAGAAATCACAACCAAACCAAATAGTGTCGGTTTTTCAAAATATAAAATCAAACCTAACCAAACCAAATATCGATTTTTTTAATCGATTTGGTTCGAATTGTGGTTCGATTTGATTTGATTTTTAAACCATAACCATGAACAACCCTTACAATTTCATTGTTGCGGAAACCAAGATGCCTAAAACTAGCATGACGGTTGTCCATATTAAGTAGAACCCCCCACCCCGAGCTCAAGGAACTCTCAAGCTTAATACAGATGGATCAGTACCTCGAGACCCAGGAAAGGGGGCATATGTCGGGTGTTTAGAGACCATATAGGTAAATTAGTGAAAGGTTTTACCAAAACATGTGCGCGATTTTCTTTATACCCAGGACTTGAACCCGAGATGTTGTAGGGACTTGCTTTGTTAGGAAGATTCCTAAATGTAATTTGAACATCAATGACCAGATATGGTCACAAACAATGTATCAAACTAAGCTGGAGGCTAACTCCATCGCCAGACTAATTACTTATATATATATCCTATTTACCAAAAAAAAAAAAAACACTATCGGCGTTCACCTTATTTTCGCTGATTTTTTTCGGTAATTGTATATAGGGGTGAAGAAAAATCGAGTTGGCCAATAAATCGAACCATAAATATGCTATTCAGTTATTGTTATTGGGTTATTTTGTTAATGGATTCTTATTGGTTTTATTAAAAAAATATTGAGTTATTGATTCAATATTGCTTTTCTAATATTGGGTTATTGGGTAAACCGATAACCCATTAATATAGTAGTAATTTACTACTTTGCCCTTTAGCATTCAATTCACATTATTGTCCTAGTTCTTTTATTTTTGTTACACTAGTATAATTCTTTTAATGTTAGTTATTATTATTTCTATTTTATAGAATTCTGTAAAGTTACATTATTGTCTTGTCGCACCAAATTGTTGGGGAAGCCATACAATTGTTAAATGAGCATTTTCTTATTGGTTAAATCGAAAACTGAAAATTGAACTGTTAAGGACCAAAATTTGATAAATCGAAAATCGATAAACAATTTCTTAGTGGTTTGGTTATTGATTTGACGTATTTAAAAATTGAAAACCGATAAACTGACCCAATAATATGTAAATCGAACTGAACCGATCGATGCACCCTTATTTAAATTATGACAACTCAGCAATATAAAATATAATAACTACTTTATATGAAAGTCACTTTTGCAAGAAAAACAATTTTCTTTATTTCTTTATTTGAAAGTGGTTAACGTAGTTAACCACATTATTAAGACAATAAAGTGTCATTATAATAATTATATATTTTAAATTTTGAATTGAAAGCGGTTAACATAATATAATCATCCATTTAAATTGAGATATATTTTTTAAAAGAGTTCTATTTGGGTCAATCCAATTTTGCATATATTTTGGATTAAAAATTCTTTAAATGATGCACATATTTTTTTATTTTAAAAACAATTTTACATGTGGCTTATTCAAACATGTTATTGAACTTCTCTTCTTACATTTTTCAAAAAGAAAATTATCGTAAAAGTTATCCCCTAAAATATCAATGTCAATCTAAGTTTAGAAGGTATAATTTTTTTTTATAAAAAAAGTACGTGTTTAATATTATTGTTCTTCTTTCTAAAGGTGATCTATTTCACATATTTTACATTCAACTTAATTATTATCCGCGTGAATATTCCGAATGAGGATTTATAGAGATGGAGTTTTATTGGTTTATTTAACTTAATTCAATTTTATTTATTTTTTAATTTCAAAATGAAAAAAATAGTTTTTTTTGGGTAATATTGTTGAAATACGTCACAATAGGTGAAATTGCATTAAACTTACATCAAATACATTTTGTTTACTTGATTATAAGTGTTTTCATATGAATATTATGTATGTAAATATCTAAACACAAGTCCAATTAAATTTAAATTTACATAATACAAGGGAGTCAGCCGAGCACCTTTACAATAAGTTTTTGCTACTCATTATGTATTTTTTCATGTAGTAGAGAGTATTATTGAAGAGCAAACTATAACCAACGTACTTGTTATCTTTTTAAAAACCATATTTTTTTCACCCAAAAAATCATATGTAAATATCTAAACATAAGTCCAATTAAATATAAAATTACATAATTCAAGGGAGTTAGCCAAGCACCTGTACAATAAGTTTTTGCAACTTATTATGTATTTTTTCATGTAGTAGAGAGTATTATTGAAGAGCAAACTATAACCAACACACTTGTTATCTTTTTAAAAACCACATTTTTTTCACCCAAAAAATCATTAATTGACTGACCCACAAAAAAAGAAAAGGAAAAAGTTGTGTTTTGTTATGCATTGTTCTTCTTATATAGGTGTTGATCTAAAGTGGAGCCATGATTGAGTTTAGTCATCTGCCACAAAATAATTATTATTTTTATTTTCAAGGAACTTATTTTCTTACCATATCTATAGTAAAAAGATTGAAAAATATTTCATATCAAACAAAAGTAAATAGAGGAAATGAAGGATCCACTATTTTGATCCAAAAACTAATGTAACATTACATTTACATGAGGAAAACAATAAAACAAAGAAACCAACAACAAAAGGGGGGGGGGGTAGCAAATGGGAGACTTGACTATTCTTCACAGGGGAGGAGCTACAACCTATTAAGAGTGTGCAAGTGAACACCTTTCATCGGAAAATTATGTTGTTTATGTAAGTCGAAATCATATATATATATATATAAAGAGAATCATAAGCTCGCCTACACGGCACCCTTAGAGTTCAGGAATTTATTTTTATATTTTTCTTCATATTTTTAGATTTTTTACCCCTATTTTATTTTTACCTTTAAACCCGCTTCATCAACTCTTGTATCCCTTTAGATGCGTTTTTCAGGAATGACCTATAAAAAATAGGCAAATCATACCCATTGTTGTATCTTCTTCTTCGTGACAAATTTCATCCCTAATTTCTGTGGAACTTCGTCAATTCCTTGGAAGTCCACTTTGGATCTTCACAAAAAGAAATAATGACCAAAACTTTAATCTACTTATTATTTTTCCCTCCATTCAACAAGTTAAAAGAAAAATTATTCAACTGCTCAATTGTTAAACAATTTATCACAACCATTACAATTTTTTGGTTCATACCTACTGTCACGCCCTAAGGCTATCCCCTAGAGGTAACACGAGACCTAGGATCACAAGTGACCCCAAGCTAAACCCGAGTCTATCATACCCCAAGCATACTGAATATATAACTAAGATAAGCGGAATCATAACTAATAAATGAGTTAAAACTAAAGGACTCCAAATGAAAATATATCTGAATATCTGGGGGAAACAACCCCAAAACACTTAACACTGACTCTATGTCTAAATGCCTCTACTACTTATGAGATGCTGGGACAAGTCCCCATCTAACTCAAAAAGATACTGAAAGACGGAAAGTAAGCTAACTAAACCAAGCATAAAGAAACTCCCTCGAACTATGAGGACTCACCAATGAAGTTGTTGAGTGGGCTGGAAATTGTACTAAGCGTGATTTGGATGCTGAGCGCCTGAACCTACATAAAAAACGATGTAGCACAAAGTATGCGTCACTACTTTGAATGTACTAAGCATGTAGGATATCGATACTAATATGAACGATATAAATAGAACAAAATAATACTGACAATATAGACTGAGCATGGCAATAGGCTGTACTTTAGTATAACTAAAAACTGAGCTAGACACAATGACTAAATACTAATCATGAAGATAACATGTTGAACTCAATACTAAAGTACATGCTGATAACATGGTCAATGCAATAAGAGTATGACTGTGGGAGCTACTATTAACCGACATAAACCACGTGAGCTAAACGTGGAGTCCGATGTACACTCCCCATCGAGAGGACCCAATATACCTTGCCAGGGGTATAAAGACATGATTGTGGCGTGATCACTAAAATTGATGCCCAACAAAGGGGATTTCTGAACCTACGTTGGCACGTGGTTCTATGACTGTGAGGGTACGCTGAACCTTAGTCCAACTCGGTGCTAAGTCTACTCTCAACTAAATATGTATATAGCTAAAATGCAATTGAAATACCAAGTAGCTCAAAATACTGACATGCTATCTTAAAATGCAACATAAACATACTGAAAGATATGACATTCGAGTTCTGAAACATGATTTTCTGACTGATTTGCCTAGCAGGTATAATTCATAAGTACTAATAATTAATACAAGCTAGGGTTCTGAATTCTATACATGAAACTATGCAAATTTTCCAAGAAACATGTTATTTAGAATCGTGGATTTATAGCAGCTAAAATCAAAATGAATCTCCAAGATTTTGGAAACCCCAGGTCTGAGCAATTTTTGAAAAATTTAAGAACTAACTGAATTCTAGAGACCTAATGGGTGAAAAGAACCCACTAGTGAAATCCCACATACCTGGTGACAAAACTAGGGAGAAATCCTTCAGATTTTGGGGCTGAATTTGAAGAAGACCTATGTCTGTGCTTGTGAGAAATATCGCCTCGTTAGATGATTTTAGGAGAATGAGGGCTCTAAATAGTTTCTGATTAGATTATTAGGCTTAGATTGAGTAAAACAACGCAGTTTAAGTATCAAACGCATAGGGGAAAAGACCAATGTGACGCTGACTTAAAAGCTGACGAAGTGACTTCAAGACAAGTTTCATGGGCCGTCTAGAGCACCACAGCCCGTCAAGTGGGTCGTGAAGATGCTCTGCCTGACAAGGCTTCACTATTTCGGGCATAACTTTTTACTCTGAGCTTGAAGTTGGGCAAACTCAGTGGCATTGGTAAAAGGATTCTGAGATATTTAATTTGATAGGTCATGGGCCACATAATTCATTTTTTGCTGAAAGATATGATCGTTTGAAGTTGACTCAAACCTCAAAGTCTGACAAGCCTGCCACTTCACGGCTTGTGTGAAGCTCCACGGGCTGTTTAGGAAACCGTGGTTCTTCACAGTGGCTTGTGGGTTTAAGTGTCACTTTCACGGGCCACTACACTGCCCGTGTGAAGTTCCACGGACCATCTAATTGTTTGTGGTCCTTCATAAGGGGTTGGGTGATCCTGTGCCCCTTTCACGGGCCACTCCACGGTTCGTGTGAGGTTCCAGGGACCGTCTAATGGTCCGTGGTTTCCCACCCTTTTCTGGGTGCACAACCAAGAGCAGGGTGACGGGTCGTGGTCCTCTTCACGGCCTGTGGATCCCCTCCATGGTTTTTCCTTCTCTCTTGTTTAATCTTAGTTCTAATTTTTTTATGTTTTACACCTACTTATTTTTGGGGGCTTTTTCCTTCTATCATCACATTGTACGACAACTTACGCTAGTGTTATTCAATGATATGTAAAATTTTATCTTTAATGAGTTTATATTGAATTACTTTTTTGTTTTTGGCATGAAAACTTTTTAAGCATTCTTGATGGAATCAAAATTGAAGAAGAGACAACAAAGAGAGGATAAATTTTGATGGAACTTGATAAGATACTTGTACCTATTAATATATTTTATTGAGAGTTAAAACATTTTCTCCAAAATTTTGTGAAGTTTGGCCGACATTGAAAAGTCACAACTCTTTGAAAAAGTACAACCCATCAGAAAAGTCACAATCCTTCAATGTGAAAAGGTATCTACTTTTTGATATGTTTTATAATATAAATAAATATAGTGTGAAATATTTTATAGGATTTGGACTAAGACTTTTGGAATTAGTACTTATCCAACTTCTTTGAGATAAGCAATAAATCAGGCCAATGGTCTATAAATTTGTAACTTACTATAGGGAGTTATTTCATGGAGTTTGTAATTTACTGTAAGGAGTTATTTAGTGGAGTCAACCCATCAATGTGTGTACCTATTTATAACAGATACTTATTGGGAAGGTATTCATTCTTGTTTGCAACTTAGAGGAGAAATAAATTAGTGTTTTGTGAAATGACATATCTAAATAAAAAAGGAATGAAACCGCAGGTACAAAAAGGGGATTGCGCAAACTAAGTTGGGAATTTGAAGAATCATCATTGTGCAAAAAGTCCAATCTTCAACTATTACAACTATATTATTATTGTTTGGGCAAATTTACCACTAGACAAAGTATCTAAAAGACTTTTATTAGAAATTAAAAAAAATCTCAATAGGGATAAGTACAAGCAAATGGGTTAGACCTTACCTTACCAATCCTAATGAGGTAACAAAAAGACTTGGACCTTTCACTAAGCACGAATCTGAGAAAGTAATTTGAACATTAAACTTGAAGATCTAGGATCCCAATATAGCCCAATTTCAACACCATCGCCCAATCCGCGGTCGTTGAACAATTTGATGCAGGAAAGAGAAAAGTCATCATTGTACAACTTCTTTAAGCAAACACTTTCACCTTCATACTTCTTAGGGACATTCGCCCCAGTTAAATCCCACACGTCAATTGGCACATCATACCCGTTCTCCAAACTTTTAGCTGCATCCAATGTCCAATATCGAATAATGTACTCAAATGTCTCAAAAAATGGAATCACCAGCTTTCCTAAAATGATCTCATCACGAGTAATCTTTTTCTTGATCTGCCAGGGGTTTTCCAAATTGATTTTCGGGGGAGGGTATATATCCCTTATCTCAATTAGTTCTCGAGTCACTACATGTGGAGTGTTGTTAAGTTTGCAAGCTTCTTCTTCAGCTTTTGATGGGAAAAAATTGTAAAAGAATGTCTTCTTAAGGCTAAGCAAAGGTGTTTCATGAGACATTGAAGAAATTGCTGGAAGGATAGCTGAAAAAAAGAGAGGCGGTAACACTCTATTTATAATAGTAAAATTAGGTTTTAATTTATATTCCAACCTTGAGCAGAAAACATAGAATACTTGATGACAACTATTGATCAAATTGGTAATAAATATCCCAGATATATTTTTTTTTTGACAAAAAGGATCTTTTAATAATTATTGGGTTACCTCATTAGCCATATTTTTATATTTAAATTTTTTCCTTTTATATCTCTCTCTATATTGGCAAACATATTTTTCTTCTTCTCTCCTTAAACATTTCTTTTCACGGAAAATTGGATATTCTTGAAGCGTAATTTTGTCACCCCCCGAGCCTACACCCTGGGTGCGAGTGCCACTCGAGAACCATTGTTGGCCCCAAGCGAACCCTTGGCTTGGCTCAATACTCAGCAGAAGACTTTCTCAACATAAGATGAAATCAAATGTAAACTTTACTCAACTGTCTCAAAAGATAAACTCAGAATATATAAGAATATTTAACTAGCCAGAAATAGGCAACTCAAGTCTTTAAAACATTAACAACTGAAATTGAAAATACTCATGAACTACTGTCTATCTATCTATGAAGCCTCTAATACTATGAGGGATGTTAGGAAAAGACCCCCGATCATCCTAACCAATTGACTAACAAAAAATAAATGAGGGATCCTCCGAAAAAAAAAGAGGCTCACCAACAACTCTGGAACTCGACTGAATAAACGAAGCGCTGGTTGATGATCCTGTTTATCTGTATCTGCATCATGAAAGATGCAGGCCAAATGGCGTCAGTACATGGAATGTACGAGCATTTAAGGGGAAAACTGAACATAACCTGCAAGCTTGAACTAATTAAAGGAAACATACTCACCTCGACTCTACTCAACTCAACCTCAACTCATGGATACTCAACTCAATGCAATATAAAACAACGATAAAAGTACAGTTTATATAAAGAATTTTAAAATAGTAGATAGCAACTCAATGTATTTAAAAATACAATAGTAACTCAGTTTGTATGTAAAAATACAAAGTAAACTATATTTGGGAGGTTCTCTAACCGATAACAATCACTATGAGCTATGTGATGATACAACGTCTCCTTCATGCTGCCAGAACTGCCCTATACCTTGCCGGGGTATAAAACTCATCAACTAAGTGGATCCACTAGTCTATGCTTAAAATCAATATGGAATCATCTAAAAAGTATGACCCTTTCTATCCATGTTGGCTACATGGTTTATGGGGGCTGTGAGTTGTTTGAACTCTTTCCCATATCGGTGCTCAATACTACTCCCAAAAATATAACTTAGCTTATATGTTTTAAAGAAAACATTTCCTCTTCCTTAACTTTGAGATTATTACTCAAAAAATTCTCTTAAAAGAGATAGTGCTCAAAACTCCTCAAAACTCATTTGGAAATTTCAGTTTCCTCCTATTTTTAAATGTGAAAACATTTACTCTTGGGAATACTTAGTTCCCATATATTCATTTTGAAAGAAATGAACTCAACTTTACTCATCCTCATACTTAAGTACTCAAGTCATAAAATAAGTTTAAAAACAATGTAAAAGACTCTTCTCAAATAGACTCGGAAGTCTCTCTCAAACTTGACTCTTAATTCTATCTTGAATTTGAATTATGAATTCAAGAGTTATGATTTGTGATATGAAGGATATCATGATGATTAAAAGTGTTTTAGATAGTTAATCATGAGAAACGATAAAAAAATATTGTCTGGGAGCAAGTCCGCGACGCAGAGATGAATTATAATATTTGGTCGCGAAATAATTTTTGAAATAGTGGAGTCCGCGTTCTCTCCGCAACGCAGAGAGAGAATTTTCTTTCTGGGGGAGTAAGTCCGCGACGCGGACTTGGGTGCCAAATTCTGCCCGATCTTTCCTTCTTCTCCCAAACTCGATTCAACTCATACCCACTAAAATGCTAAGGTAAAAACTCTCAAATTCCTACAACCCAGAACAATTTTAGCGATACTCACTCAAGAACTATCAATTTACTCAATCCCTTAACAAAATCTCTGCCTCAAGACCAAGCATCAAGATTCAAGAACGAATAACAACTCTTCAAGAAACTCATCAAGAACTTAATTTCTCAATCTCTAGGGATGAATGAATTCGATAATGTAAAATATGATTGGCGTGTGGGTGAATGAACCCAACATTGTAAAACCTTACATACCTCAATTTGGAGAAATAAATATTCGATTCGTGAAATCCTTGTTCGTTCTTCCTTTTCTCTCGTTTTCTTCTTCTTGAATTCTTCTCTAAAACCCTAAGCGTAGTTTAGGATTGTAAAACTGACCCAAATCAGATTTGACCCCAAAAATAATACTAATTTCGAATTAATCTGATTGGGTAAGGAAAATACCAAAATACCCCACATATTTTCGGGTAACTTTCCTTAATTGGAGATGCTAACTTCAAATGGTCATATCTCCCTCATACAAGCTCAAAAATTAGCAAACTTGGTGGCGTTGGGAAGAGGATTCAAAGGCCTTTTGTTTAATATCTTATGGGTCACCTAAATCATCTTGTACTAAAAGTTATGATCTTTTGAAGTTGACCCAAAACTTACAACTTAAGCATAACTTGCAAAATTTCAGGTTTGGCTCTTTCCAAATTAGTTCTTTCTAAATTTAGCTCTTTACAAGGTGGGATGTTACAATATCACCCCCTTGGGTACATTCATCCTCGAATGAGATTAATCTAAGTAGAAATAATGGTGTAACATCTAACATCAGCTCAAACACCCAACATGCAACATATACACAACACATCAACTTAAATAGTACTAAGAAAAGAACTAGTACCTTGATTTGAAGCTTGTCCGGACTCAAAGAGATGTGGGTATCTCTTCTTCATATCCTCCTTAGCCTCCCGAGTAGCTTCCTCAACAAACTGATTTCTCCATAGGACCTTGACTGATGCTACCTCCTTGGTTCTTAACTTGCGAACCTGACGATCTAGAATCTGAACGGGAATCTCCTTATAAGATAGGTTGTCCTTAATACCAAAATTTTCAGTAGGTAATATAAGTGAAGGATCGCCCATAACTCCAACTCATAAGCTACATTGCCAATCCTTTTGGATAACCTGTAAGGACCAATAAATTGGGGACTAAGCTTCCCCTTCTTACCAAATCTCATAACACCCTTCATGGGTACTTCAAACTCTAAGTCTCTTCTCCTAACATCGGTATAGGATTTCTGACGACTTTGCGCTGTTTTCAACCTTTCTAGAATAATCTTTACTTTCTCCATAACTTGATGAACTAAGTCTGGTCCTATCAACCCAGCTTCACCAACCTCAAACCATCCAATAGGAGATCTACATCTTCTCCAATAAAGAGCTTTGTAAGGAGTCATTTGGATCCTAGAATGATAACTATTGTCATAAGCAAACTCAATGAGAGGTAAGTGATCATCCCAATTACCTTTAAAATCGGTCACACAATCCCTCAACAGATATTCTAAAGTATGAATGGTGCGCTCTGCTTGACCATCAGTATGATGATGAAAATCAGTACCCAACTTCACCTTCGAACCCAAACCTTTCTGGAAAGACTTCCAAAATTGTGCACCTCTATTTGAAATAATCGACACTGGAACTCCATGAAGTCTAAATACCTCTTGAAGATATAACTTGGCATAATCCTCTGCTGAATGGGTGACTCTTTACCGGAAAAAGTGGGCTGATTTAGTCATTCGATCTAGAATCACCCAAATAGAATCAAGCTGTTTGCGAGACCGCGACAAACCAGAGATAAAATCCATATTGATCATCTCCCACTTTCATTATGGAATCTCTCTATTTTGAGCCATACCACCAGGCCTTTGGTGCTCTACCTTGACTTGTTGACAATTCAGGCACTTAGCAATGAACTCAACAATTCACTTCTTCATAGTACTCCCCTAATAGACTTCTCTTAAGTCGCGATACATCTTTGTGAAACTAGGATGGATCAAATATCTGGAGCTATGAGCTTCCTCTATAATCCTCCATTGGAGTCCATCCACCCTTGGTACACACAATCTACCTTGATACATCAATACACCATCTCCCCCTTGTCCAAAAGCCATCACTTTTTGCTTATGAACACTTGCCTTCAAATCGAGCAAAATAGGGTCTTGGTCTTGTTTCTCTTTCACTTCAGATACTAATGATGATTCAGCCCCATTCATCACCACTGCACCATCTTCATTGGAATCCAACAAATGAACTCCCAATCGTGCAAGTTTGTGAACATCTTTCGCTAACTCTTTCTTGTCCTCCTCAACATGGGAAGTACTACCCATAGATAACCTGCTCAAGGCATCAACAACAACATTAGCCTTACCTGGGTGATATAAAATACTTATGTCATAATCCTTGAGTAACTATTGCCACCTCCTCTGTTTGAGATTAATCTCTCTTTGACTAAATACGTACTGAAAACTCTTGTGGTCGGCGAACACATCCACATGAACACTATATAGATAGTGACACCATATTTTCAAAGCAAACACTACAACGGCCAACTCTATATCATGGGTTGGGTAATTCTTCTCATGAACCTTAAGATGTTTGGAGACATAAGCTATAATGTAACATCTCGCAACTAGAAAGAACTAGAAGAAGTTTAAAATCTGGAAATAGTTATTTTTGGAAAGTATAAGGAAATCTAGAAAATTTTAAGTAAGTTAAAAGTGAGTTTTTGGTCAACTTCAAATGACCATAACTCATAGCTCAAGAAGAGTTAAGTGTAGTTCCAAATATGGTTGGAAAGCTCTTGGAATGATATTTCCAATGCCACTAATTTTGGGTGATTCCGAGTTGGATGAGTGAGTTATACCCTTTGGAAGTTGGGCTGTTGGAATAAGAAAAGTCCAATCCGGATTTTTAAGAGGTAGTTTGGTCTTTTCCTTACCCAACTTAATTAATTTATTTTTTGGTAATATTTTTAGGGGCTAAACTGAATGGGTTCAGTTTACACTTTTTAAAAATAGAGTTAGGGTTTTTGGAGAAAGAACGCAAGAGAAAAGAGAAGAGGAAAAGCAAGATTCATCATTTCGAAAGGATTTGATCTTGGATTTCTTCAAGGATTTGATCCCACCAGGTATGTGAGTCTCTCATAGCGTTGGGCTCATCCAACCACGCGCGAAACATGTTTAATTCAGTGAAATTCATCCTAGAAGAGTTGGAAAATTGATGTTCTTGACAAATATTCTTGAATTCGAAAGTTGTTAGCGAATTAGGACGAATTGAGAAGTTTATAAGATCCTTACATTGAGTTTAGGGTTGCTTTGAGCTAGTTTCTTGAGTATACATGCTGGGCATCGGGATTTAAAATGAATTTAAGGAAGATAATCGAATTTAGGTGGATTGAGGCTGAAAAACGAAGAAGGAAAAAGTCGAGTAAGGTTCATGAAACAAGTCCGCATCGCGGACTTGTTCCCCGAGTGAACAAAAATCTGCTCCGCGTCGCGGAGAGGACGTGGACTCCACTGTTTCAAGATTTAATTTTGTGAATAATTATTTAGGAACATCTCCGCGTCGCGGACTTGTTCCAAGACGGTGATTTTGTAACTTTTCTCAAGTTTAGCCATTCCAAATCATTCCTAAACATCAAGAGACCTTTCCTATCACAAATCATAATCTTTGAATCCATAATTCAAATTCAAGGAAAGTAAAGAGTAAAGTCAAAAGAAGTCAAGAGTCAGTAAGAGAAGTTCATTTCAAGTTTTCAAAAGTCTTTTACAAATGTTTTAACTTTGTTTTAAGACTTAAGTTTTGAAGTTGAGTAAAAAGTAAGAGCAAAGTTCATTTTCTTTAAAATGATATATGGAAACTAAGTATTTCCAAAAGCAAATGTTTTCACATTTGAGATGAGAGGAAACTGAGATTTCCAAAAGAGTTTTGAACAACAAAAAAGGAACATTGATTCCAAGAGAGCTTTTTAAGCTAAGTTTGAGCAATTACCTCAAACCAGAGAAGAAGTTGTTTTAAAATCATATGAGCTAAGTATATTTTGGGAGTAGTATTGAGCACCGATATGGGGACGCGAGTTCATATTAACTCAAGCCCCCATAAACCATGTAGCCATCATAGGCAGAAAAAGGATCATACTTTTTAGATGATTCCTTAGTGATTTTTAGCATAGACTAGTGGATCCACTTAGTAGTTCAGGTTCTATACCAATGGCAAGGTATAGGACAGTCCTTGGCAAAGTGAGGTAAAACGTTGTACCATCACTTAGGCTCATAGTGATGGTTGTTGGTTATAGAATCTCCCACATAAGTTATATTACTTTCTAAATGAGTAAAGTTAAGTTTGTTATTGCTTTATCTTTAATGAACTAAGATTGTTTTCAGTTGTTTTATAAGCTGTATATATATATTACATGTGTTTTATTGCTTTGTATTGAGTTGAGTATTCATGAGTTGAGAAGAGCCGGATAAGTGTTTCTTTCAGAACCTCTATCAAGCCTATATTTGTTAGCATTCCAACTCGCATACTAGTAAATTCAATGTACTGATGCTAGTTGTCTTGCATTGTCTTATGATGCAGACGCAGATAACCAGGATCAACATCCAGCGCCTCGTTGATCCAGCTTGAGCATTCAGAGTCTGTTGGTGAGCCTCTTTGTATTCCGGAGGACTCCTTTATTTGCTTTCTAGTCTTTCAGATGTTAGGATGATCAGGGGTCCTGTCCCAACATCCCTCTTTGTTTTAGAGGCTTCATAGACAGTTAGTAGTTCAGTAGTCCTTGCATTATCATTCTTATGTTAAAGACTTGGGTTGCCACTTTTGGCCAATTTGAATGTTTAATCCTTAAAACATTCTTAGTTATTTTATTATTTAGTTCAGTTAAGCTCATTGATCATTATAGATATGAATATTGTCTTCCGCTGAGTTAAGTAAGCCAGGCCAAGGGTTCTCTTGGGGCCAACAATGGTCTTCGAGTGCCAGTCCCGCCCAGGGTGTAGGCTCGGGGTGTGACATATAACTTTGCCATTCTACATCAATACACAACCCTGTCCAACTCTAGACGCATTGCAATACACAACAAAGGCTTGTGTACCCTCTGGTAAGGTCAACACTAGGGCAGTAGTCAACCTAGTTTTCAATTCCTGAAAGCTTTTCTCACAAGCTTCAGACAATTGTAACTTTACTGTTTTCTGAGTCAACGGGGATGAAATAGATGAAAACTTCTTGACAAACCTCCTATAATAACCAGATAATACTAAGAAACTCCTAATATCAGTCAGAATGTGGGTCTAGGCCAATTCTGCACTACCTCTATTTTTTGAGTATCATCTCGAATTCCATCACAGAAACAATGTGACCTAAGAATGCCACAGACTCAAGCCAGAACTCACACTTAGAGAATTTAGCATACAACTCTCTACCCTTAAGAGTTTGGAGAACTACTCTGAGATGAATAACATGATGCTCCTCATTCCTCGAATTGATTAGAATGTCATCAATGAACACGATAACAAACATATCTAGATAAGGCTTGAACACTTTGTTCATAAGGTCCATGTATGCTGCCAGAGCATTAGTCAAACCAAACGACATGACCAAAAACTCATAATGACCATAACGGGTCCTGAATGCTGTCTTAGGAATATCACTTTCTCTTACTCTCAACTGATGATAGCCAGATCTGAGCTCCATCGTAGAAAAACAAGTTGATCGAATAGATAATCAATTCTTGGAAGGGGATACTTATTCTTGTTTGTAAAGTTGTTCAAATGATGGTAATCTATACACATTCTAAGAGTAACATCTTTATTCCTCACAAGTAAGATCGGATCGCCCCATGGTGAGACAATTGGTCGAACAAAACCTTTCTCAAGAAGATCATTCAACTGCTCTTTGAACTCTTTCAATTCTACTGGAGCTATTTTATATGGCGGGATAGAGATATGATGAGTATCAAGAAGAATATCTATACCGAAGTCTATTTCTCTCTCAGGAAGGACTCCAAGAAGATCATCTGGAAACTCACTCACAATTGGAACTGGCTGAAAATGTGGTGTCTCAACACTAGAGTCATTAATTCGGACTAAGTGATAGACACACCCCTTGGAAACCAACTTTCTCGCCTTAAGGTACAAAATGAAACACTGAACTATTCCTCCACTCTACAACTGGCTCATTAGGAAACTGGAACTTTACTACTCTAGTTGTACAATCAACTGAGGCATAACAAGCATGACGCTAGTCCATACCTAGAATAACATCAAAGTCCACCATGTCTAACTCAACTAAGTCAGCCATGGTGTCTTTGTGATTGACAAAGATGGTACAATCACAATAAACCCTCTCAGCTAGCATAGACTCACCAACATGTGTAGAAACACTAAAGGGCTCAAGAAGTCGTTCGGGAAGAATATCAGATCTTATAGCAATATGTAGAGTCATAAAAGATAGACTCACACCTGGATCAAGTACTGCATATACATCCAAAGTAAAGACTTTGATCATACAATGATAACATCTGATGAATTATCCTTCAATTGGCGACTGGTGATAGAATACAAACGGTTTGCTCCTCTGCCTGTCCTTAAGTATCTCCTCTAGGTGCAGCTATGTCTGCCGGAGCCGCTGAAGAAGATTGAGTTCTATTTCCCCTATTAATATTACCCTACATATTCTTAGGGCACTCTCTCATAAACTGACCTGTTTGACCACAGTTGAAGCAGCAATTAAAGCCATCCCGATATGCCCCTGGTTTGTTTCTACCGCAATTAGCATATATAGGGGTCCATTTGGCCCCTTGTGTAACACCCCAGATTTGAAAAATGGTAAAATGCTATTTTTCAGAAGTTTTAGGTGTCGACCCACGGTGGCCACTTATGGCCCGTGGATTGGACCATGGACCGTAGGTATGGTCCGTGGTTGATCACCTCAGCATTGCCAAAAAAAGTCCAGAACCACGGCTTGACCTACGGAACGTTGGTCAGACCACAATATATGGTTAGGGGTTTGTGGTTCAAGGCCCTAGTTCAACCTATCTGAAGCCAGATGACGGATGTGCAGGATGGACTGTCGATCAGATCACGGTCCGTCTATCAGACCACATTCCATTGATCAGACCACGGTTTGTCGATCAGACCATGGTCTATCGGTTAGGGTCCGTAGGTCATGGTCAACTTTTAGCAGAGGGGTAGTTGGGTCTTTTCCTAATTATTTTATCCCTAAACTACATCGTTTTACTCAGTTTAGGCCTAATATTCTTGTCAGAACCTACCCGAAATGATTATTCACCAAAATTCATCGAAATTAGAGCTAAAAAAGAGAGGAAAGTAGACCAGCTCCTCAAGAACAAGCAGAAGTTCTTCTTCAAGTTCCGGCCCCGAAATCGAAGGATTGCTTTGTAGATTTCATCACCAGGTATGTGGGATTTCACTAGTGGGTTCCTTTCATCCACTAGGTCCCTAGAATTCATTCAGATTCTTGGTTCTCTATATCTTGTTTAGACCTAGGGTTTCTAAAACCTTAGATATTTGTGGTGATTTAGCTATTGTAGTATTCCAAATCGAAATAGCTTGTTTTCTTGGAAATTATGCTTAGTTCCTTATACGAAATTCAAAACCCTAGGTTTGTTGATTCTCTTAGTTCATGAATTACATTGCTAGGTCAGTTAAACATATACACATGCTCTAAACTTCGAATGTTACACTACCAATTTTATAAATGTTGCATTCTCAGATTTGCATGTCAGTATTTTGAGCTATTTAGTATTTCAGTTACATTTCAGTCATATACATATTCAGTTGGGAGTAGACTTAGCACCGAGTTGGACTAGGGTTTAACGTACCCTAATAGTCCCAGAACTACGTGCCTCTGTAGGTTTATAAGTCCCTTTTATTGGGCATCAGAATTAGTGATCATGCAGTTATGCCTTTATACCCCTGGCAAGGTATATTGGGTCCTCTCGATAGGGCGTATACATCGAACTTCGCATTAATCTTACGTGGTTTTATGTCTGTCAATAGTAGCTCCCACAATAAGATTCTAGTGCATTTAACCAGGTTTTCAGTTTATACTTTAATATTCAGTCTCAACATGTTATGTTCATGATTAGTGTTTGGTCATTTCATTTAGCTCAATTTTCAGTTATATTTGAGCATTTATATTTAGTTCAGATTATATCATTGCTCAGTTATGCTTTGTTCAGTTCATATATAGTTGTTCAGCCTATATCTATATCCTGCATGCTCAGTACATTCAGATCATGCATAGATCGATTCTTGATCCGTATTCAACAACTTCAGTGGTGAGTCCTCATACTTTAAGGACAATAGACATGCTTTCCATTTCAGTCTTTTATTCAGTTTTTCAGGTTTGTTAGGGTTAGCTGGGGGCATGTCCCAACAACTCTAATCAGTTAGAGGCTTTTCAAACATAGTAGTCGATACAACTTTAATTTTTAATTGATTTTTCAGTAACTCTAAACTCTTAGTATGTTTTATACATTCAGACTAGCTGGGCGTTCCCCACTTTCAGGTCTTCATTGTTTTAGCTTCCGTGTAGTTCATGTTTTACTTAGTCTATTTTCAGTTTGCTTATGATATGCCATAAGCAGGGTTAGCTTGGGGTCACTCATGGTCCTAGGTCCCATGTTACGTTAAGGAGGTAGCCTCGGGGTGTGACAAACTTGGTATGAGAGCAATAGGTTTAAGAGTCTTTGGATGTTTGAAAGCCGCACTAAGTAGAGTCTCTTTCATGGGTGTGAAGTGCACCACATCTAGGAGAGTGAGGCTACAAAGTGTGTCAAGAAAAACTTCACATTCTTTGCTACGAAGTGTTTTAAGAAAAACTTCACTTTCTCAGTTCTAATCTGTCGTTATGCGTTTAAGATCATGCCTCTTCGTAGAGCTTACGCACGGAATGCTAATGCATGCAACACTAACGCAGTTCCCCTAGTCCTAAACCATGAAGTTACGAATGCAGAGTTTTGGAATGAGATCAAACTTTTGGCTCAGAGTGTGACAAACCAGAACAATCTTAGTGCCTACTAACCCAAATAGTAAATTAGCTGAAGCTAGGGTTCGGGATTTTGTTCGGATGAATCTGCTTAAGTTTCTAGGGTCACAGGCTCTAAGTCTCAAGGGAGTACTTTAGGTAACAGGACTTTCCCAAATTGTCCAAAGTGTGGTAAAAACCATCCGGGCAAGTGTCTTGCAGGCAAGGAATGGTGGTTTGGGTGTGGTCAGTCTGGCCATAGGTTGAAGGATTGCCCTTCTGCTAGGCAGGGGAAATAAGGTAATAATATTAGGGCTCAGTCTACAGCTCTAGTAGCACCAGCAGGTCGCCCAACTCAGTAGGGTGTGTCATCTGGTACAAGTGGCGGTCAGCGCTAGAACAGGTTGTATGTTGTCCAGGATCGCTAGGACCAGGAAGATTCTCTTGATGTGGTCACTGGTACATTACAAGTCTTTCATTTAGATGTTTATGCATTGTTAGATGTAGGGGGTTCGCACTATAATGTATACAAAATTCATTTTAATATTTTGTTGTAGTGAGTGGCAATGATTTAAACTTAGTATTAGGTGTCCAATATATATTTATGTGGTAACCCATCGGTGGCCCCCTAAAGTTGGTACAATGTTTCACTTAGACACCTCAACGGAACGATTTCCATTTTAAACACCTAACGTAGGGTCCCGATGTGTCACTTTAACCCTTTTTACACAGACTTATGTAGACTATAGGCACGTGCAACACAATCATATCTACGTGGATTAACTGACCAGTTATATGATGCCAACTCTTAAACATCTTTACACATCATTTTTCTTCAAATTAAAAGAGTGATCTTTCAACTTCCATCGTACGATTTTCTCTCTTCTCCGATGAAAACCCTAGGTAAATATTTCAACTCCCTAAACCCACTTCACTTTACATGTATTGCTTTGTTTTTCCTTCAATTTTCTTGTTAGTAATAACCATTGTTGTATTTTATGTCTCCATTTTTCAGGTTTAAGATTGAAAATTAAGTATTGATGAGGTATCGGGTTGTGCGACATTGGATAAATTGAAGATTCTACCTTTGTTTTCTTGTGTTCGTATGCTTATTCTTGAAGAAGGTGTATTTTGTTGTTGATTCCGCTTTCTTTATTTTCATTTATAATTTAGGTTTTGGCCTAACTAGTGCTGATAAAGTAAGGGGATTTTTAGGTATTTCCTTTTGTTGGAGGTGTTCTTTTCGGCATATGGACATCTATATTTTAACTTGTTTTCATCATGGGGGGTGTGTTGTTGGAAACCCTAACCCTACTTTCCAACGAGAAGTAGATGTATTTGGTGTTGGCATAGATTCATTTTAGTCTTGTCGAGTTTCTTTACTACACTAAAGACTTTGGGTATACAAATGTGAAGGGATTTTACTATGAAGATAACAATGAATTAGTTCAAGTTACTTCTGATACTCAATTGTTAGAATTTGTGAAAGACTTTATAGATGGTGATGAGTTTCATGTGTATGTGGTCCATGAAATTGATGAGTTGGAAGAATTTCCTGCTCCAACTTGTTTTTTAGTGCAGTCTGATCCTGTTGATGAATCTGTGGGTATAAATACTGAGGGAACTGTGGAGAATGATTTAGATCTGAATAGAGTTGATACAGAATTGCCTGGAGGTGATACAAATTAGAATTAAGCTGAATCAGATCTGCCTAGTAGTGACACAGATGTAGATGTTGTTCCAGATGAAGATGATTCAGATATTGATGAAGAATTGAGATCCCTTATGGTTGAAAGGAGAAACAAAAGAAATCCTAATCTTAGGAAGAAAACAAATCCTAATCCTAGGAAGAAGAAAACAATACTTGAAGAAGTACCAATAGGTGAGGCTGGTGTGGACAGAGGCTTTGAAGATATTGGAATAAATAAGAATGGTAAATATGTTGGCAGATTGGGAGGAGATTAGCAGTATATTGATAGCTTAGAATGTGATAGTGATGATAACACTGATATAAAAGATGCAGAAGCTATTAGAGGTGTTGATCTACCAGGTAGAAGAAAGAGCAAAAAGGTCAGGTATGATGATGAATGTATTGTTGCCATTTTTGGACTTGAAATGATTTTTGAGAATACTAAGGAATTTAGAAAGGCTTTGGCAAAATATGATGTTGAAAAAAATTATCAAATTAAGTTAAGGCCTAATGAAGCTCATAGAGTGAGAGCTAAATGTAAATTCAAAGAAAATGGTTGTGCTATGGTGCTATTGATAGGGATTCTGGTAAATTTATGATTAAGAATTACCATCATATACATAAGTGTTCTCCATCAAATAAGAACAAAACGTGTACAACTAAGTTCCTAGCATGTAGATTCAAGGATGAAATAACTAAACAACCATCTTTGAGGATTTGGGAAATACAAGAATTATGTAGGGAGGAGTTAGGACTGTATGTGGTAGAACAATTTGTTACAAGGCAAAGATGATGATTCTTAGAGAGACCATGGGTGACTGGAATATGGAATTTGCAAGGTTATGTGATTATGCTAAAGTTATAAAACAAACCAATCCTGGTAGTTCTGTTTGGGTAAGGATGGATAGAGAAACTGTACCAGGAAAGAATTTTTTTGTGTACTTCTATGTATGCTTGGATGCATTGAAGAAGGGGTGGAATGAATGATGTAGAAGAATAATAGGATTTGATGGATGTTTCTTAAAGGGTGCTTGTAAGGGTGAACTTCTAGTAGCAGTTGGAAGGAATGGAAACAATCATATGTTTTCTATAGCCTGGGCAGTTGTGGACAAGGAGACTAAACATAGCTGGAGTTTCTTTATCAACTACTTGAAAAAGGACCTACAGTTGGTACTGGGCAAGGTCTTATTGTAATGTCAGCTATACAGAAGGTAATTGTCTATTACTTTGATAATTGTAGATATGCAGAAATGTATTTTCTTTCTTGAATTGTATTTCATTGTAGGGTCTTCAAGCAGCTGTTGATGAACTGCTACCAAATTCTGAAGTTAGAAGGTGTGCTAGACACATCGGGTCTAATTGGAGTAAAAGATGGAAGGGAGAGGAAAGGAGAAAACAATTCTGGAGGTGTTCCAAGGCAACTTTTCAAGTGAAGTTCAACGAGGAGCTTCATAAAATAAGCAGACTTGGTAAGAAAATTAATGATGATTTATTGCATTATTCACAAGTGTCATGGGTTAGAGCATTCCAAATGTGATGCAGTTGAAAATAACATGTGTGAAACCTTTAACTCATGGATCTTATCATGTAGACACAAATCTATAATAACCATGTTGGAGGAAATTAGGAGAAAAATAATGACTAGAACTGTGGATATGGTTAAGTTTGCTGATACCTGGATATCTGATATTGCACCTATGGCTAGACTTATATTGGAGGAGAATAAGGACAAGTCTAGGGCATGCAAGGTGCTTTGGAATGCTGATGTTGGGTTTGAGATTGGAGAAAGGCAGCATAGACATACATTCAACTTGACTCATAGAGTTTGTAGTTGTAGAACTTGGCAATTGAGAGGCATTCCATGTCAACATGCTATTTCTACTTTGTGCCACATAGAACAGGAACCTGAACCACTTGTGGAGCATTGGTATAAGAATGATACCTTCTTAAAGGCTTATAGTCATTTCATTCAACCAATTCCAAATATGAAGATGTGGCCTGAAACTAACAATCCAAGGATTGAGCCTCCTAAACCTAAACCAATGCCTGGTAGACGTCCAAGAAATAGAAGAAAGAGTAAAGATGAACCAAGAAAGAAGTATGGAAAAATGTCCAAACAAGGGCTGAAAATTACTTGTTCCAAGTGTAAATTATTGCAAGGTAAAATAATTTATTATTTGTTTGTGACTTTTTTAAATTCTTATTGAATGTAATGAACAAACTTTATTTTTGATATTTAGGTTGGCGTCCATACTTCACAACCAGCTAGCCACAGTTCACAATATACTGCTGGTCAAAGTTCATAAGGAAGTAGCCATCCTGAACCAACAAGCTCCTACCAACCTGGACCAACAGGATTCAACCAACCTGCATCAACAACATTAAGCAATCATGCTTCTTCAACAACAATTTGTGGTGATACAAGTAGATTTAAGAGGGCAAGGGAAACTGTAAAAACAAGCCAACCACCACCATTTATGGATACAAGTATTCCTGTTACAAGAGGAATAACCAGTCAACTACCTCCAAGGACAAGTCAAACTGCTGGACAAAAATGAGGAAGAGTTGCAACTGGAGAAGATTCTGCAGGAGGGGTACCAAAGAGGCCAACTAATGGTGGAACAAGTAATGTTGGATTTGGCATCTACACAAGTGCAAGTGGAACCCAAATACTAAACGAAAGTTTGTCACAAACTTTTTCTCTTAAATAAATGCAAATTTATATATTAATTTTGGTTTTTTCTTCAAAAAATAGCCTGGAACTTCAAGTCATAGGATTCTACCAACAAGTTCAAGTTATAAGGATGCAAGTTCAATGGGTATAGACCTTGGCTTTAAGCCTAGAGGCTTGAGATGGAAAAACAAAGATGTTGTCACCACTTCCCAACTGCAGCAAATGGCAAAGAAAAAGAAGAAGTAACACCAACTTAGAATAGGTTGATTTTGGGCCCTTATTTTGCTGTCTAATTTTTTTTGATTATGTTAGTTTTATTTTGGTACTAGTAAACACTTTTGTGAAGGTTCTATGTAACTTTTGATTATGCTAGCTTTATTTTGGGGCGTTATTTTGGTATTGGTATACACTTTTTTGAAGGTTGTAGCCTTGAATGGTATGTAGCATAATGCTAACTTTGAGCTCATTATGGAGCATGCAATATAACTGTCTACATTTAGTGTAATTTGGGTGTTACATTGTGACAAATATGACTATGTTTTGAGAATATTGTGATGAATTGGTTGCTATTTGTTTTTGTTGTTACATTGTGAGAACGAATTTGAGATTTGTATGTAGCCAAAAAACCAATTTTACTGCAACAATAACATAGAATTTCATTGCATCCAAAATGCACATTTACATCAAAAATTTGCAGCAACAACATCAAAATACTACTAGACCGAACACCAAATACTACTACACCTCAAGAACACTAACAATTAGGCTTCAATGTCCATATTCCAAACATCACCAACCCAGTAGCAATGACACCAACAATAAATAGATTTCTTGCTTGCTTTATTTTTTCATCCAAAGCATTGACTTTCTTCAACAATCCCCACATTACCTTGTTTTCTTGAGGAGGTGTCGATCTTCATACCAAAGAAAACAGTCACAGCCACCCATTTTCTATAAAACCAATCAAAAAGAATTAGACGCCAACAATTAATCATCTAATAGACTTAAAAAAAACAAAGAATTTTACCTTTGAAATTCTACAAGTAAAAAATCTACGCCCTGGATTTAATTGGGTCCATGAAGTCTATTATAGTGCTTCATTACCACATCTACAATATCGACCTTCATCCACAGATGCCATGGAAGAATTGGAGAAGCTCGACATGAAATAATTAAGGTCCAAGAATTAAAGAAAGGCTGAAGAAGAGATAAATTGGAAAATAAGGGAGAAATTGGAAAAGAAGAGAGAAATTGGGGTCTTAATTAGGGTACAATTGGAGAAAAAATAATATAATAAATGAGGTGCGGTAATATTACCGTTGGGGATGCCACATCATACGAAATATTGATGTTTATGCGCCTTGAATCAGTGAAAATCACGCGACACTCCAACTGTGCAAAAAGTGTTAAAGTGACACATCGAGACCCTACGTTAGGTGTTTAAAAATAAAAATCGTTCAGTTGAGGTGTCTAAGTGAAACATTGTGCCAATTTTAAGGGGCCACCGATTGGTTACCCCTATATTTATATATACATTTTGTATGTGCTGAACTTTGAAATCTACTGCAAATAAGCATGTATTCAGTTGAATACATTTAATTAAGTATATGTTTATTTAGTATACATTTGACACTATAATATATACGTTGCTTATATTTTATTTGTTTACATTATTAATATACATAAGTATATTTTGCAGTTATTAATGTGTAAATGTAACACCCCGTAAATTCTATGACTTAAGTTAGAGCCTCATCTTGTGAATAATGACTTAAAAATAGTTAAAATGATATTTCTAAACCTAAATTAATGCAATTGACTTGGTTTGGAAGAGTAAAAGTCTAAACGTCAAGAAGCGACCACAACGTGCGGAAACTAGAGAAGAATGTGTTCTAGTGTGTCCTTAAGTTTTGGGTAGGTTTGGGAGTGTCGTATGATGGTATAATCTTGTAAAAAGGTTTAAATTAGGTAAATGTATGTTTATAGGGTCAAAATATTCGAATACAACTCTCCAGGGCCACCCTAAGGGACCCCGAGAAGGACCCCAACCTTGACCAAGCAAGCTGCCAAGGCAGTTTGCAAATTGCACTTGGAGGGAATGCATCCGCGTTGCGGACTAGCTCCCCTGATATACCGTGAGTTTACGGTATTTCTAATACATTTCACTTACAAGTTGTGTGTGTCTAGGGCCTTTTTATATTGGTTTTTAGGTGTTTTATCATGTTTTGCAGGAAAGGTGTTCAGGCGCGGAAGTTTAGAGACAGCTGAAAGAAATGCAGAAAAAGGCATCCACGGAGGTCATCTACGGACCGTAGGTCCATTCATGGTCTGTAGGTGATGACCGTAGATCAGCAGGCATGTGTTGAGGACAAATCAGGGAAATCTGACCAAGTGTGGAACCACGGTGCCCATTGACGGCCCGTAGATTGATCTACGGACCGTACTGTTGATCCGTAGAGTGAGACTGCGAGGGTTCCAGTACCTGATTTTTGAAGATGCTAAGTATGGAGCTACGGAAGGGATTGACGGACCGTAGGTCGATCTACGGTCCGTGCTGCTGGTCCGTCGTTTGCTTCAGAGAAGTTGATTGTTGGATGCTGAAATATTTTCTAAGTCCCGAGTGACGGAAGGGACTTACGGACCGTAGATCCATCGATGGTCCGTAAGTCAGTCTCGTGGATCGAAGACGCGTACCTGAACAAAACTTTCCTTAATTTGTTTCCTTTTTTATTTAGGATTTGTTTTCTATAAATAGGACATGTAAACCTCGTTTTTGGGGGTTAGACACTTTTATTCTATTTTTGCTTTGTAACTTTGGAGATTAATTTGCAACCCTAGCAATTATTGATTTCCCAAGTTCGTTTTGAAGATTTTGGCTTTGCAATTCAAGTTAATTTTCTGGGTTTATTATTCTCTTTACGTAAGTTCATGATTTCTCCATCTACAATTATGAATTGTGTTCTTGATAATATGAGTAACTAAATCCACAACTAGGGTTGTGGGAACCATGATCGATTAACAAAGTATGAATAGTAAATAAGCAATTCTTGACTAGTATTTTGCATGCATTGATAATTCTTTCGTTTAGAAGTCTTTTTAACGGTGGCCAACGTTAGAACTCGCCTTGTTACTACTTGCCGGACCAAGGAGGTAATTAACAAGAAAAGAATTATCAACATAGATTTAGTGTGATACTATCTAATAGGCTAGTGTCGATTGGTGCAAAGTAATAACTAAGCCAAACATCGATTATGATGTCTAATATGAGGTAAAGGTAAGGGTTAGTAAATTATACACACGTAGCCAGACCAAGGTGCGGGGTGAAATTCTCTAGATGCCGGACCAAGGATTTAGAGATACCTAACTTATCACTTTGCATGTAATACACTAGAAAAGGATTGCTATTACTAGGATTACTGCGTTATGAGATTATGGGGAACACGTGTACCCTAGTTATTTCTCTTATCTTGATAACAACCAAAGTTGAGTTTAATTATTGATTACTTATTAAGTTCTTACTATTTATTTCACACAAGCACAATCCCCCTTTTTATTACCTGTTTCTGGAAATAATTTGACTAATTGAATATAATTGTTGGTTAAAAGTAAAGTCTAAACCATTTTCCTCGTGGGATCGATCTCAACCTACAAGTTGGGTTCTTTACTTGATAACGATCGCTTATGCTTCTGAAAGAAGGTGTAATTTGAGCGTATCAAATTCGTATCATCCCCCAAGGAGCAAAAATTTAGTTCGCGACGTGGTTGTGTCGCTGACTCTACTGTCTCGAAATTTAATTCCAAATATCTTCAGGGAACAGCTCCGCGTCGCGGACTTGTTCCACGATGAAAATGAAGAAATTTAGAAATCGATTTTTACTTCATTAAAGAGTCCAACTAAGTGAGGGGTATTTAGGGTACTTTAGGGGACGTGTATATAATGATTTTTAAGTTAATTTACCTCACTTTTATCACTCAAACACAAAACCCCAAAGATCTAAACCTAAAGTTCCTCCTTTTCTCTACTCTATCTCTCCTCAAGAACTCCATTGAAGAAGTTTGAAGCTTCAAGAAGAAGACCAAATCTACAAGGTTTCAACTCGGATTTTCGTGGTTAATTCGTCAATAAGGTATGGTTGCTTATCACTCTTGGGATTCCTTTCCCCAAGAGGCCCCTTCAAGATGAATTTCAAAATCTCCAATTTCTAGGTTTCAATCCAAAAACGTGGGTCTTCTTTCTAAAGTGAAATTGATATTATAAACTGACTTTGATTGATGCTATATGAACAATTATGGATGAATTTATGTTGTATAGGTGGTTTCTTGAAGAATTTCCCACAAGACCCATGTTTCTCCTTCTTTTCGTAATTCTAACCCTAGTTTGTGTTGGATACTGATTGAAGGCTATGAATTGAATGTGATGTTATGTAATTAATGCTTGTATGATGATTCTACCCTAGGTTATGTATAATATCTATAAAATTAGGGTTGAGTCTTTGAATGAAGCCTTGAAGCCTATGAAGGGATTGTGTCAATTTCTTATGTTGATGTTGATTATGTTATTACTTCATGAATTACCTTGTATTATGTATTGGTTATGATTTAATTGGTAATTGAAGTATGGATGTCCCAAGAAGGGAAAAAAGGTATGAAGGTTGGTTCTTCTTTGAACTCAAGTATGAAAGGTGAATTACTTAGATTGTAATCATGCTATACCTAATGTGTTGTTATGGTGTTGATGACCTAGTTTCCTCATCCTTAATCCTCTACACTTGAATTAGCTATGAAGTATGTATGTATGTTATGGTATGATTGATATATGATTGAAAGGTAAGTCTCATGATTATAGTGTAATGTAAAGGGAAAGGATTACTCACTTGCTAAGTGTTTCTAAACTGAAAGGATTGTTACTCACTTATGAACACATATGAGCTATTATGGTAAGATGTCTACATAAGAGTCTAGTAAAGGCTAATGTGAACTTATGTGATGACTAAAAATGATTACAAAAGGGAATTAGATGCTTAGCACCGAAAGGGCATGTAAATGAGATGGGGGTCTCACGTTTAGTAAGTCCGGCTCCCCACATGGGTTTCCTCATGTTTAGCAAGTCCGGATTACCCACGGTATGTGTTGTCTCATGAGATGGAAACCCCCACATTTAGTAAGTTAGGGTTTCTAGAACCAATCTCCTTGACCCTTAACTATGTGCCCGCATAGGACTCTAGCTTAGTGGATCCACCTAGATAGCTATGTATGAATGGTTACACCTTAGTAAAGTGTTAACCCTCTCTTTTCGGTGTGGGAGTAGAACACCGGTTTCCATGTAGCTCTCATGGTCTATGTCGGTTATTGCAATATTTCCCTAATGTAAAAGTAAATGAAGGTATGAAAGGTGTGAACTCTTACAAGGGCTTTCTTAAGGGTTTCTACATAGCGTAAGGGAGGGTATGGGACTTCTCTTGCACATTGCACTTGTGGGATCCTAAGAGATGGTTGTAGTAATGTTCTCTTATGATTATGATGATTATGACTTATGTATGTTGAAGCTATGTTATGTATGGTCATTATGAATATGTTAAGTTATGATGAAATATGATCTTATGAATGTATGCATGAAGTAGGTTGCTTAATGTGATACTTGGCTTTGAATAGGGTTATGGGATTCTATTCTTTGCATTGCACTAGTATTACTTGGGTTGTCTACATGTTGGGATGATATTATGTTTGTTTGGACTATGATGCTTACTTTGTGTGCATATTGGATTTACTTGGTAAAAAACATGTTTTTGACTAAATGTCCTTTTATGCATGTTTCAATGGTTTTTATGCATAGTAGCTATACTTAGTACGTGTGTTGTACTAACCCATATTTTCTCCCTTTTCCCCAAACATTTAGGTTCGGGCCGTTGAGGATTCAAGCTTACTTCTCAAGACACTTGGAGTTGCTTCTCCAAGTTGGTGAGTCCTCAAGTCCGAGGACAAGACCCTATGATCTAGCTTCTATGTTTAGTTCTTTGCTTATGTTGAAAGACATTGTTGTACTTTCCTGTTTCAAGACTTCTTATTGATGTAAGGGCTAAGTCCTATTTTCGATACTTCTATGTCTAGATGGTACATTGTGACGAAGTTAGATTATGTTTTTCATATATGAAGTGAAGTTGAACTTCCAAAGTAAAAGTTTTAAATTTTCCGTGATCTTATTCTATGATACATGTTATGACGAATGCTAAGGGCTCGTATAAGACCTCTTCGAGGTCGAATACGCTGGTAATGACTAGGGGGTGCTCTCGGGTCGTTACAGTAAAGATATAGTATCTTTTGATAAAATATTTTGATACATAAAATCAGGTTTGTATGCATATTGTTAACTGCATATACACCATACATATTGCGTATACATTCAATTTGAAGACATATAAAATAGACTGTTATAGAGTCCTGCCTTAATGTACCCGAATTCATGTTTCACATTAATTAAGAACCAAATGTTTCTTCAACTTGAATATTGAAGTGAGTTTGCATGTGTTGAAATCAATATTGTAGGTGAAAAATTGTCAAAATCAAAATTATTACCCACTAATACCTATAATTGACATTTTTCAAACTCATCATCATTTTTCAATTCATCCATTTCATTCGAGGGTTTCACATCGTCGTTGTAGTTTTCGCCACTTTCAACATATTTTCTCTTTTGAGAATGAACTACTCTTACCCATTGAAATACAATAGAAAACACGAAAAATTGTAAAAATCCTTGCATCCAACTACAAGCTAAGGAATGTAGAAACCCTCGTTTTTTTTGAAAAAATTTGGAGCCATTAATTATTTATTTTCATTTTTTTATATATAGATAGGTTTAGATAGTTTGTTAGGTAGAATTAGAATTCTACTGCTACGTATGGAAAACTACAAAGTACTGTTAAAACTATTAATATATAATCTTTAATATGTCATTTAGTCAATTTACTCATTATAATTATATTTTTTATTTGTTTAATTTATATTGGATAACAAATAATAGTGTAAAGTAAGCAAATCATGTATCAATATTGATATTGGGTAAAGTATCTTAAGCAGGTTTTACTCCTAAAATGCAAATATTCATTTAATTTGAAATTAAAATATTTTTTCCTTGTTATTATATAATTTATTTTATATTGAAAACTTATAGGAAGTTTTTTTTTTGACTTTGATGATACAATAAAACTAAATAAAGTATTTTCAATATTTTTCATCTAAAAAAAGACTAAAATATTTTATCCATGTTTAATTCCTAAGTAAAGTACTATTTACTCATGAAAATATGGGTAAACTTGTATTTTACCCGGCTCATTTGTTACCCAATCCATTTTTACCCATATGAAATATGAGCGGGTTAAATTATTACCCATTTTATGTTGACCCATTTTCAACCCATCCAAATTTTACCCAACCCTTCCATTTGCCACCACTAATCGTGACCCACTCAACTTTGACCTAATCTTTTTAGCCAATTCATTTTTATTAAAAGTGGAGATAGTTTCGATTAGTTTTAAAGTAATTATATTTCATATATAAGCCACAAACTTGAGCATCTTAGGGTCAACATTAGGAGTGTGCATTCGCCTTTTCGGTTAGGTTTTGTACTATTTGATTTGGGTTTCTTGTTTTTGGTTTTGAAGAAGTGTAACCCAATCCAAACCGAAATAAATTTGGTTTGGTTTGATTTTTCTCTTTTTGATTTGGTTATTCAGTTTTGTCAATAATTAGAAACCAAATCAAAGTTATATTTGCAATTTGAAAAAATATAATGTTGGGTTTTAAAGGTGTGAACAGGAAATGAAGGGTTGTGACTCTCCTGAAGAGTTGTGACTATGCCGAAGGGTTGTGACCTTTATGAAAGGTTGTGTCATTTCTAAAGGGTTGTGACCGTTTGAAAGGGTATGCCTTTTTCAAAGTGTTGTGACCTTTCTGAAAGGTTGTCTTCTTTCCAAAGGGTTGTGACCTTTACCCTTTGTTTGCTATAAATAGAGAGGTTTTCTCTCATTTTTCTGCGTTGAATTCTTCCCTTCTTTTGCATACATTTCTTACAAAACAAAATCGATCGATCGTGTCTGTGTGTGTGATTCGTTGCTATCATTTTGAGTTCGTTGAAATTATTGAAGTTTGAGGTACCGCTTCTTCTTTAATGGTTAATCCATTTTATCTTGGGAGGAATTAATTTGCAACCTCGGGTACTTGAGGGGATTAAATTTCTTAAGGCCACACAGTGGGTTCTGTGGACTCGGATAGTTCTTTGTGTTTTTCTTTTCATCTTTTATTATTTCTAGTTTGCTAATCTGAATACATGAGATAACAAGCTTAAGAATTTAATGTTGGTATTTTTTGGTGTAAGGAAATTATTTCTATTTTCTGTGTTCTTTTTATTGGGGAAAGAAAAAGAAGAAACATAGAATTATTTTATCATATGATAAAAGAGATTTTGGATGAATTAGTACTACTTTAATATGTTCGAGTATATTTTTAGTAGTAAGTTTTCCTTAGATGGGTAAGATTATTTTTATTTTCTTCCCTAGTGCATTCAAGCATTGCACCCCTTCAGTTTTCTTTTCAATGAGAAAAGTTATATTGTGCATAAAGGCTAAGATGAGCACTTTAATTTTTTCCCTATATTCTTGGTTTTATATAACTATGAGAAGAAGTAAATGAACAAATGTTGTCTCCTAACAATATTTGAACATGAGTTTAGTTTCTTGTTGAAATTAAATGTCTTCTTGAGGAAAATAGGAATATGATGGAAACTGAGAAAAGAAAAAAAAATTATTTGCATGGAATTATTGCTGACAGATAGAATATGATTCAATGAGAGTAAAAATCAGGTTTTATCTTTATTTCCCTTGATTATTTTCTTTTTCTATCCTTTATAAGTTATGAAAATTATTTCATAAATGTTAGGATAGATGGTCATTATGTGATGATCTCATAATATGTCTTTATTATTATTAATATGTATTCTGTTTAGAGGAGGAAAAATAAAACTTTTGTAGTTTTCTACTCCATGTGAAATTTGATTGTGTTTGACTTTTGGAGACTTTTTTTTTTACTCCTTTGGTTTCAAGAATATAAGAAGTTCACGAACAAATCAGATTGTGCATTGGTTTGAAAAATATAGAAACTTCACCAATTTGTTAAATACTCTGTTTGAATGAATATTCTGACTTGAAGAGTACACAATCTTCGTCAGGAATATTAAGGCTAAATGATTGAAAAAGAAAAAATCTTCATCGTTAACTCGAAACAGTGTTGTATTTGAGGTTTCTGGAGATTAAAACCTTTTTGGTTTACTACTCTGTCTAAATGTGAAACTGATTCGAAGAATATTAAAACTTCATCAGAATTCAAGGTTCATTAGGTTAACGATTAGATGAATTTAAAAACTTCATCATTAAACCAGAAACAAGTTGTATAAAGATTGAATCTTTATTGTTAGTATTCTAAATACTAAGTGGTTTGTCTAGTTGTGACAAAAAGGAAATAAAAATAAAAATTCTAGTGACATAAAATTAGTGGTTTTTGTGCCTGCAATGGGTGTTTATATGGATTAAATCTCCAAAAGAAGGATTCGTGTTGCCAATGTGTAAGCATGGGAAAAATATGTGGAAAATAATTTCAAATACTTGAAAAATATTTTTGAGAGCATATTGAAAATGTGGGGGGTTCTTTACTTGTGATAAAGACAAAATTAGACTTACTATCTAATTTAAATTCGAAAGTACAAGATATACAATTTAATGACAATCTTATATTATGTTAGACCCACAAAATTCTTGGAGTATAATTGATATTGTGGTCGTTGAGTCTCTCTTTACTGGTATATGATATGACTAGTATGAAACCACAAAATTATATTACTCTTTGAAAAGAATTGTATTCTTTGTTGAAAAAGTTTCACTTTAAATATTGTGAGTTTTCATGAAAAGATATGTCTATTAAAACAATTTTTTTTGTATAGACATAAACGTTGGTGAAAAATGATTTTTTATGTTTGTTTTGTAAAACAAACATTTGGGTCATATTGCGCTTATTGGACCGATGAGACTATGGTCATGGGTAATTCTATAACAAATTGAATGTTATGGAAATGTCCTCTAAAAAGGACATATGGCAAGGTGTTAACACTAAACCGATGTCTATATTTGACAAAGTTATAAAAAGTAAAGAACAAAATATTTGTGGGAAAAGGTTACCTCACAGAAGGTCTTTTCAAACTTAGTATTTCAATTTGTTCTTACTTGCTTGAATCAAATTGTTTGTGACATAAATGCTTGGGACATGTCAATTACAAAACCTTGCAAAAACTGATCAACTTAGAAGTTTTGTCTAACTTCTAGTGCAATACATCAAAATGTCAAGTATGTGTTGTTGAAAGGAATTTTAATACCTTAGAATTGATTTACACTGACATTTGTGATATGAAGTCAACACCATCTCGTGGTGGGAAAAAGTGTTTCATAAATTTTATTAACAATTGCACTAGGTATTGTTATGTTTATTTGCTGAATGGTAAGGATGAAGAAATAGAAACATTTAGGCAATATAAAACTGAAGTTGAAAATCAGTTGGATAAAACATTTGTCATGATTAGAAGTGGTAGATGTGGAGAATATGAATCTTCTTTTGTAGAAATATATTTGGAAAATGGAATCATCCATCCAATTACTGCACATTCTCACCTCAATCTAATGAAATTGTTGACAGGAAAAAACTGAACTTTGAAAGAAATGTTAAATGTCCTATTTATAAGTTCAGGTTTGTCACAAAATTTGTGGGGGGTGCTATCATTATAGCAAAAGAGAACAACAAAACTTTTGTCTGTTCAGAAAGAGAGAAACAAAAAGTTTTGTTTGTTAGTAAAGTGAGTAACAATTTTTTTTTTCTTTTAAAACTTTTGTTTGTTAAGAAAGGGAGCAACAAAAAGTTGTGTTTGTTCATGCTTTGTTGTATCCTGATAGAGAATTGTTTGTCCTCTCTTAAAGTATATACAAGCAATAACTCTTGAAAGATAGTGATCTAACAGTTTCCAATACAGTTTATTCCATATGAGAAATGGAAATGAGGGAACTATTCCCAAAAGGGTCAAAATAGGACCTAAGACTGTGGATTGTATGTTCATTGGATATGCTACAAATAGTAAATCATGTCGATTTATGGTTCATAAGTCTGAACTATCGGATAGTCAAGTGAAGGGTCTAAACGACCTTGGAAAGAACCAAAGGAGAATGTACTTAATAAAGAGATTCAGATGAGTAGTAAATGTCAATGGACAAATTGCTTCCTACGAGTTTGATTTTGTAACATTTCTTCTTGAAAATGAGTTTCATATATTCTAAAAGTTATGTCCTTTGTGGACTCATTCTCTTTGAAAAAAAGCTGTCAATAGTAAGATAGATTCAATCTTCAGCAACCATACTTGAGAGTTGGTTGATCTTCCTCTAGGAAATAAACCTTTGGGTTCAAAGTGGATCTACAAAAGGAAAAGAAAGTTGATGAAACTATTGGAAAATACAAAGCAAGACTTGTTGTCATAGGCTTTAGACAATAAGAAAGCCTTGTTTGACACATAATAGCCACTTACTAGGATTACATCAATTCAAATGTTAGTTGCGCTCGTTGCTGTATATGACCTTCAAATTTGTCAAAATGGATGTGAAAACATTTTTTTTAAAAATGAAAAATTGGAGGAAGAAATTTACATGGAACAACCCAAGGGCTTTGTGGTTCTGGTAAAAAAAAAAAAAAGTCTGTAAACTTGTTAAGTCACTCTGTGGACTACAAGCGCCCAAATAATGACATGCGAAGTTTGACCAAACTATGTTGGCAAATGAATTCAAGATTAATGAATGTGATAAATGTTTTACATTAAAGACACTCCAAATCACAAGGTCATTATTTGTTTTTATGTTGATGACATGTTGATCATCAAAAGAGACATTTCTGACATAAATGCTACTAAGCATATGCTAGAAAGTAACTTCGATATGAAAGACATTGAAGTTATTGATGTGATTGAAAATGTACTTGACAAGTTCAAGCATTTGAATTTCAATATTGTCAAGACTCCAATAAATGTGAGATTTGTACTTCAAAAAGAATGAAGACAAAAGTGACTCACAATCGAAAGATTCTATACAGTTTTGAAAGTCTTCAATATATGCAGTGGTCACTGGTATACACCAAATCTTTTCTTCCCCATTAAGCACCACATTAAAATCTTCGAAAATTATCCAAGGTTTAGTCATGCCAGAGGATAATGAGTACAAATTATCCCATAAATTCATCCTCTGCTCCTTTCATATCTATATATATATAAAGGAGAAACATAGAGGAGGTGATGTGACACCTCTCTATGGCCTCCATTCCTATTTTTTCCCTCCTTCTTTTGGCTTTTTTTCTTCATTTTCTCAATAAATATTTTGTTTATTAATTTTAAAATTCAATCATATTTACTATTCTAATCATGTCTAATAAGTTACAAAAAACCTCTATCTATTTATATTCTCTACTTAAATAACATGCCTCTTCAACTTCTTTCTAACTATTGTTATGGTTTACTCAATCTATAAATAACAATCATCTTTAGAGATGTTCAATGTTCATTTCCATTTTTTCATTCTTTCATTTTGTAGACAGTGAAATTTTATTGATAAATCCATATTAAATTTTGGATTAGTCCATAAATTCATGATATATTAACCAAGTCAAATTACTGGTTAATAAAGTCGGATTAATATTTAAGTTAAAATATATGACTTAAATAAAGTCTAAATCACATTTGGGTCAGTCCATTAAGTTGACAATACGAGCCCAACTCATGTTCTTCAAGCCCAAGGACCAAAATTGCTTGGACAAAAATACCCCTAAAACCCTAGCTCAAGCCTATATAAAGAGGTCTTCATAAGACCAAAATGAAGAAAAAAGAAGAAGACACATAGAGAATCCTTGCTCTTCAGTGGTGATCTGCAAGTCTTCCGCATACAAAGAAGTCTCCACTCCAAGTGTTGAACCGCAAGTACAAAGAAGTCTTCGCTCCAAAATTTGAGTCGCAAGTATTCCATTAAATTAAGAACATCATTGAAGAGAAGAATCAGGGGATTGCATATCTTTTCTTAAACATTTTATAAAGATTGTAACCTTCACATAAATTCAATACAAATACTGTTGTTTGCTTGCCATATTCTTTTTCTATTTGCTGTATTTCAAGATTGAAACTTTAGACGCTTACAAATTGGCACGCCCAGTGGAACAATCTTTACCTCTCATCTCTTCTCTTCAAGAAAATCAAAGTTCAATAACGCTGAAATGATTTTCAAGAAGATCAACACAAAAGTTGTGTAACACCCCAGAATTTTTTTGAACTAAGACTCGAACCATTTTTCGTAGTGACTGAGATTTTTGCAAGGAATTTAAAATTTCTTGAGTATTAAGATCACTAGATGTAGCACCTTGAGTTCCAAGAAGAACTTAAGAGAAGAGCATTCAAGTCATTCCTAGTTTTTCTTGAGTTTTGAGTCAACTTCAAACGACCATAACTCCTAGTACATGATGATTTAGGTGAGCTACAAGATAGAAAATTAAAGCCCTTCGGTCCTCTTTCCAACGCCACTGAGTTTGCTAAATTCTAAGCTCTGAGTAAAAAGTTATGACGGATTTACTAACGTCACACAAACCTGGTAGCAGCTCCGTGATAGCTCCGTGACGCGGAGCCAACACGGACCTCATTGCCTGGTGAAAGATCTTTCCGACTCCTTACTCGTTTTAATTATTTCTTTAGGGGTATTTTAGTTCTAAAAACCCTGAGGAGGTCATCTAAATTGCCCTAAGCGAGTTGAAAATCAGTTTTCTTAAATAAAAAACCCTCTCATCGACTCCAAAGATTCTATGCTCAAGAAATTCAAGAAAGCTAAGTGTCGCGGACTTAGAGTCTTACTAAAGCTCCGTGCGGCACTTGACAACTTACTCACGAATCTTTCACGATCTTGTAAGCTCAAGTAAGACCTTTGAAACTAGATCGCTAAGAGAACAAAAAGAAGACTTAGAGAATTTTGAAAGAAGGCTTTGTATTGCTTGGAGAATGCTTACAACTTGCTTGCTTGGTTGGATGCCTTGCAAATGAATGGCACCACCTATTTATACTAACTCCTAGGGACTAAAGTACAATTTTAAATTACTTTCTAAGTCCCTAAACTTATTTACACTTTGGTCCTAGCTCTAGAACTCTCTACACACTCTAGGACCTTCTATTGCCTTCTAAGTCATTCTAGAGAATTCTAGGGAATTCTCTAGCCTTCTTGAATAATCTAGAAGGTTCTAGAGTTTTCCGAAAACCTCTCCACAACTCTAGACCCTTCCGCCCCTATCTGGACGCCAAATTTAACTGTGATGTGGCGGGACGTGACACTCTCCCCCACCTATTGATACGACGACCGCGTCGCATTGCTGCTACATCGTCATTCGAGCCTTGTGCGTGCGCGCCAATAGTCCATTGACTCGATTAAGGCCCTTGCGCAACGCCTTCAACATCTTCCATATCGCTTCTAGCTCGGTCTTTTGGTCAACCTCCTTCTTAGGAGGCAAGCGCCTCAGCGGCTTCTTTAGCATCACGACATTGTTCTCTTTTGGCACCTTCTTCATGCACGGTGGCAAAGACCTTCTTGCACCATTGTCCTTCTTCGAACTTGCAATGGTGGCTCTAGACATCGACTCCTTCTTATTAGGGTTTTTATCGAGCTGCATGCCGTTAGGCGGACTTGTCCTTCCGTCTTCGGCACCTTGACCATGGGCACCATACATGATCTTCCTTGCTCCATGACTAGAAGTCGTTGGAGGTAAGAGTCGATCACTGCGTGGCACTGCTGGAAGAACTCCTGCCCAAGAATTATGTCAAAGAGATCTAACGGAGCGACAGTGAAGTTGGTCTTACCTTGCCACTCGCCTAGCGTGATGCTCACTCCATGCGCGACTCCACTCACAGGAGTCGGGGGTGCATTGACCGTCTTGAGTTGGGCGTTGCTTGAACTGTAACTTAGCCCCAACCTCGTTGCTGCATTTTCGGTCATAAGATTGACTTCTGCACCCGTGTCGACCAAAGCACAAACGGGTTTTCCATTGATCTTAAGATCGACATACTGCGCGCCGTATCATCTTGGCTTCTCTGGCTGCTTCGTGATGGCTCCGCATAGTCCTATCAAGCCCAACTGTGTCGTCCCTTCGCCTTGTCCTTGCTCCTGGGCGTCTTTCTCCTTCCGCTCTCGCAGGATGGCACCAAGGCTCTTCAGTTCAGGGCACCTTGCATAACCATGCGGCCCGCCACATATGTAGCAGCCACCTTTGTTGGCAACCTCTATCTTCCTCTCCGTGTTGCCATGATGCCATCGGACTTATAGGTGTCATGCTTCTTGGGATGTGGCCGCTGCTCCTCACCTTTGCCACGATCTCCCCCACCATGGTCATGACTACTTCTCATCTCTTCTCCTCTGGCTCTATCGGTCTTCTCCTGCCTGAAGTCTGTCAAAGCTTCGGCCTGCATGATGGCTTCATCTATGGTCCTGACTTCCCGACGTTCCAACTCCGTCCTGGCCCAATTTTGTAGCCCATCCATGAAGTGGAACAACATATCATCATCCGTGAGGTTAGGAATTTGAAGTGTGAGGGTAGTGAACTCCTGCACATATGCGCGGATGCTACCCGTTTGCTTCAGCTCCCTAAACTTGCGTTTCGCCTCATGGATGACGTTGTTAGAGAAGAAGGCTTTCTTGAACTCCTCCCGGAATTGCTCCCAGGTGTTGATAGTGCACGTCCCCTTCCCTATCTCGGCCTCCTTGCGCCTCCACCATAGCATGGCCATCTTCGAAAGATACAACACAACGGTGTTGATCTTACTCTCGTCGCTTTTCAGCCCGTTGCACTTGAAGTAATTCTCCAAATGCCAAAGGAAATTCTCCACCTCTTGTGCGTCACGGACGCCTTTGAACATAGGTGGCTTGGGAGCCTCGACCCTGGCCTCCCTATCTCGGTCAAGCGACGATGATCCTCCAGCTGCCACACCTTCCTTGGTGCTTTCATCTCGGCCTTCATGGTCTCAATCGTGCTCAACGCCTCCATGAGCCGACACTCCAAGGAAGTGATAGGCTCCTTCATCTCAAACTCGGCCCGCTGACGTCCCTCCAACTCCTTACAGATGTTTTCGGTCTCTTCAAGGGTGAAGTCCTCAAGTGTCTTGAACTTGCCATCGGCCACGTTCAAACGCCGACCTAATATTTCTACGGCTTGCCTCGCCACTTCAACCCTTGCGACCCATTCTTCTCCAGCGGTGACGTCAATAGGCTCCTCGCCACGTTCATCGTTACTTGCTTCGGTGGTCGAAGGTGGATGAGATTTTAGCGCCTCGCTTGGTGTAGGATCCAACAACATTTCCTCATGACTCTTTTGGTGCTTCTTTCCCTTTCGGGCCTTCTTTCCACCATCCGGACGGATGTTGGTGGTGCTAGCGGCGTTCACGTCTCCTTCGGATGCCATTCCCTTAGTATCAAACCTTCGCTTTGATACCACTTTGTCATGGACTTAGAGTCTTACTAAAGCTCCGTGCGGCACTTGAAAACTTACTCACGAATCTTTCACGATCTTGTAAGCTCAAGTAAGCCCTTTGAAACTAGATCGCTAAGAGAACAAAAAGAAGACTTAGAGAATTTTGAAAGAAGGTTTTTGTATTGCTTAGAGAATGCTTACAACTTGCTTGCTTGGTTGGATGCCTTGCAAATGAATGGCACCACCTATTTATACTAACTCCTAGGGACTAAAGTACAATTTTATATTACTTTCTAAGTCCCTAAACTTATTTACACTTTGGTCCTAGCTCTAGAACTCTCTACACACTCTAGGACCTTCCATTGCCTTCTAAGTCATTCTAGAAAATTCTAGGGAATTCTCTAGCCTTCTTGAATAATCTAGAAGGTTCTAGAGTTTTCCAAAAACCTCTCCACAACTCTAGACCCTTCCGCCCCTATCCGGATGCCAAATTTAACTGTGATGTGGCGGGACGTGACATAAGGCTAGGGTTCATCTTTCAAGATTTTCCTTCAAGTTCTTCAAGAATATAGTTCTTTCAGGTATGTAAGCTTCCATAGTGTTGAGTTTGTTCACCCACACGCCAATCATTTAAATTTGAGCGTTAAGTTCGTTCTAGAAAGTTGAAAATCTGATGTTATTGATATGTGTTCATGAATTTGCTTTCATTCTTGAATTGGGCTGAGATTTAGGAGTTCTTGAGATTATTGTTTCGATTTATAGAGTAGTTTTGAGTTAGATTCTTGTGTACATGTGATGGTTATTTGAATCTAAAGAAAAGTTGAGAAAAAGAATCGAATTTAGGCGATTTGGGGTTAGAAAATGAAGAAGAGAAAAGTCGGGCAAATTTGGCACTTGACCCCATGTCACGGACCTGCCTCCCCATTTCATAAAGTTGTCCTCGCGTGGCGGAGAGGTCACGGACATTCTGCCTCAAAAGTTATTTCGCGACCAATTATTTTAATGCGTCTTCGCGTCGCGGACTAGCTTCTAAGCAGTGAATTTTTTATCTTTTCTCATGTTTAGCTATCTTAAATCATTCCTAAACATAATGAGATATTTCCTACCACAAATCACAACCTTGAATCCATAATTAAAGTTCAAGGTAGAGTTAATAGTTAGGTTTTTGAGAATTCTTTCGAACATTATAAGAAAGTCCTTTAAGTCGTTTTGAGGAGTCTTTTACAATTTCTAGTAACTTGTTTCAAGACTCGAGAAAGTGAGTATGAGAGTGAGAATAATGTATTCATGAGTCTACCATGTCATCATGAGATCTTTCTTATCATGAACTATAACTTTTGAATTCACAATTCAGATTCAAGAGAGAGTTAAGAGTAGAGTTCAGGAAAGCCTTTGAGTTCAATTGTGAATCCTTTGAGATCAACTATCGATTTGAACTAAGTTTTGAGGAAGTATGTCAGAGAATAAGAAGAGTGGTATACATGAGTTCCATACTTCGTAAGTTGAGCATCTTTCAGAGAAGTGGTATTTTTAAGTTCTAAGTCTTGAGTATCGAGTTCCTAACCCTTCTGAGATTATAATCCTAATCGTGGGACTATTACCTATTACCCATGAAGTCCATGAATTGAGTTGTTGATGCCATAATTCCGCATGAACATTATAGGTCGAACAATCTTGAGATGAAAAGTATCTTTGAGTCATTGAGTTGAGTAGTTCATGCTCATAATTCTGCATGAACTCTGAGTTGAGCATTCTTGAAATGAGTAGTATAATTGAAGTTCTTGAGTTTCAAGTATTTGAGTTCTATCTATGGTTATTGAAAACCTTGCATTGAATCGTTCATGTCCATAATTCGGCATAAACCATATTTTAAAAAGTCTTTTACAAACGTTTTAACTTTGTTTTAAGACTTAAGTTTTGAGTTCAGTAAAGAGTAAAGTTGAAATTATTTTCTTGAAAAAGTATATGGGGACTAAGTATTCCCAAAGAGATTTAAAATGTTTGCACATTTAAATAAGAATGGAAATTGAGATTTCCAAAGAGCCTTCGGGCTAGTTATCAGAAAAGAGTAATCGCTTTCTAAATGAAGCAAGAGAGAAAACTGAGATTTCCAAAATAGCTTTTGAACTAAGTTTTTGAGCACTAATCTCAAATCACAAAAAGAAGTATGTTTTTAAAACATAAAGAGCTAGTATATTTTGGGAGTAGTATTGAGCACCGATATGGGGGAGAGTTCAGATAACTCACAGCCCCCATAAATCATGTAGCCATCATGGGTAGAAAAGGGTCATACTTTTTAGATGAATCCTTTTCGCATAGACTAGTGGATCCACTTAGTAGTTCAGGTCCTATACTTGTGGCAAGGTATAGGATGTGCTGGTAGCGTGAGGGAGATCACTGTATCATCACAATAGCTCTTATGTGATGGTTTTCGGTTAGAGAAACTCCCACAAAAGTTATTTGTATTTTTATATACATCAGTTTATTGTATTTTTACATACATCTCGGAGTTATTTGTATCTTTGCATACATACAGAGTTAGCATCAAGTTTTAAACAATTTTTCTTTATAGTGCACTTGTTTTAAAATTGTTTTATATCGAAATAAGTTCAGTTATGTTGAGCCAGGTAAGTTCTTCAGTTTCCTTTCAGATTCTTTTCAAGCTTATGTTTATGCTTTAGAATTCCTCTTACATGCTCGTACATTCAACGTATTGAGCCATTTGTCCTGCATCTTTTCATGATGCAGACACAGGTATTCAGGATCATCAACAGGAACTTCGTTGATACATCAGAGAGTTCGAGTTAGCTATGGTGAGCCTCTTTGCTTCCGGAGGATTTCATTTACCTTTCAGTTATATCAGTTGTTATGATGTCGTAGGTCTTGTCCCGACTTCCATCTTTATCAGTTAGAGGCTTTATATATAGTCAATATAGTTGAGAATTCTATATTATTTATTTATTTTATTAAATGTTTTAAAGACTTAAGTGCCTATTTTATGGCAAGTTGAATATATTATTTTTATTCTAAGTTGTTCATTTGAGTTAAAGTTTTGAAAAGTTGAGTTTATTGAATTTTATTCAGTTTTAAGCTTTTGCATGCTAAAGTTAGTCTTCCGCTTGTAGTTAGCCAGGATGAGGGTTTGCTTGAGGATCAACAATGGTTCTTAGTACCGACCACGTCTAGAGTGTAGACTCGGGTCATGACAAGTTGTATCTGCATCTGTATCTGCATTTGCATCTGCACTTAAATCTGGATTTGCATCTGTATCCGCATCTGGTTCTGGGTGTGCATACGGAAAAACTATTGGATCTAAATTCTGCATTGCTGAGGAAAATATCCTTGATATTACTGCAAGAAGCATGAGACTTGTCACAAGGAACCAAGCCAAATTGCTACAACAACAAGCCTCCCGAGTGCCGTCCGAATCTACTATTGTCTTTGGTTCTTCTCCAAAAGGTGTAAAGTCGCCTACAAAAGCCTCAAAAGAAGACATTGCCGAAATGGTTGAGAGGGTTCTTTCCCAATTGAACCTATCCACATCTAAAAAACCATTCACTTCAGTCAACAATGATGACTTAAGCACTGGATCTACTCCGCATAACATATCTGGATCTCATGTCATGGAAAATCGACGTTATTTCCATCATCTACAGTGGTGATGTAAGCGATGGTGATCGAAACTTCCACTATAGAAGAATAACTTGCAAATTTGATGAAAGCAATTGAAGGCCTATCAAAGTACATCAAAGTTCAAGACGTCCAAATTACCAAGTTGGCAAACATGATGGAGAATATGGAGGAAAGAGAATCCACTCAATTATGAGCAAAGCTTCATGAAACTCAGGAGAAAATAGAGTCCTTCGCAAAACAAGAAACAATTATCAATGAGTTTCAAGTGTCTGCCGAAGTTTTGATTCCTATTGACAATTTGAAGGACTTCATAAAAGAGGCTATCAAAGATAAATCTGAGTGCACGTCCAAGTCTCCTTTCACATATGTAAAGCCGTATTCTCAGAGAATTGATAACCTAAAAATACATGTTGGCTATCAACCTCCTAAGTTGTAGCAATTCGATGGCAATGAAAATCCAAAACAACATGTAGCACACTTCGTCGAAACTTGCAATAATGATGGAACACATGGTGATTATCTTGTTAAGCAGTTTTTTAGATCTCTCACGGGAATTGCTTTCGAATGGTACATAGATCTTGAGTCTAGTTCCATCGATAGCTGGGAGCAGATGGAGCAACAATTCCTTAAGCGTTTTTATAGCACAAGACATGTTGTGAGCATGATAGAGATTGCAAACGCCCGTCAAAGAAATGATGAAAAATTCATTAACTTCATAAATCACTGGAGGAGTTTGAGTCTTAACTGCAAAGATCACCTTAGTGAAACTTTTGAGATTGAAATATGCATCCAAGGTATGCATTGGGATCTTCGTTACATATTGCAAGGCATAAAGCCTAAAACGTTTGAAGAACTAGCAATGCGTGCTCATGATATGGAACTGAGTATGCCTTCAAATGGAGATCAAGAATTGTCCAACTTCAAAACTTACAAAGGAAATATAATTGACATTGAGGATGAGGACAAGTTTTCATCTGAAACCAAAATTGAAGAGTCTTTGTAAGTCGACGGGCTCCTTGATGTACAAACCTAAATTGCAAATCATAATGCTCATCGACGCACGAGCCTAAAATGCATGTCATGAACTCATCAAATTCAAGCTAAATTTTCAAGCTCCAAAGCTCCTCAAATTTGAGTTAAGTCTTCAAATCAAAATACTCCTAGATCATCAAATTTGAGCTAAGTCTTCATGGCATAAAACTTATCAAATTCGAACTAAATCTCCATGTCGTGAAGCTCGTTGAGTTCAAGCTAATTATTCAAGTCACGAGGCTTCTCAAGTTTGAGCAAAATCTTCAAGTTTCAAAGCTCATCAAATTCAAGCAAAATCTTTAAATCAAAATGCTCATTGACGCACAAGTCAAAAAAAAAATGTGTCATGAAGCACATCAAATTCGAGCAAAAAAATCTTCAAATCAAAATGCTCCTCGACGTACGAACCTAAAATGCAAGTCATAAAGTTCATCAAATTCTGTTGAATTTTCAAGTTTCAAAGCTCATCAAATTCGAGCAAAATCTTCAAGTAAAAAAAAATGTCATGAAGCTCATAAAATTCGTGCCAAGTCTCAAGTTTCGAAGCTCTTCACAGTTGAGCTAAGTTTTCAAATCATGATACTTCTCAAATGCGAGCCACGTCTTCAAGTCAGAAAAGCTCCATAAAAATGAGTTAAATCTTCAAATTGTTACTTTTGGCCCTCATGAGTTTAAATCTATATGGTCCAAAAAATCCAATAGGTTGAAAACCTTGAAATACGTGGCCTAGAAAAATTAGAAGAAAAAAAAACTCACATGTTTTGCATTGAAGTGTAAACTAAATACATTTTATTGCTTCAAAATTGCAAGAGTTTTACACATCATAAGGAAGGGATGAAAAAAAATGGACATATCATTCCATGCAAAAGGTCTAAGTAGAAAAAAAAATCAAATATTACGAAGTGGTTTGTCAACTCGTCTTGGATGTCTTCATCAAGTTCACATCACCTCTTCATCAAACATCATTGCTTCAAATATTTTTATGGATCGATGCAGCCATAAGCGAGACTAAATATTTCACATGGGGGCATATTTTGAATTTTGATTACGTGAGTTGATAATGTGACAAGTAGTTTCTCTCCAGAATTAGGACAAACTGCGGCAAAACCTCTTTCTCGCCAAAGCCAAAACTACAGAGGAAGAGGTACAAAGTGTGATTCATCGCTAAGCTTCAATTTAGAGGAAGATACACTAAGTGTTGTTCTCTTCAAAACTACAATTGTAGAAGAAGATGCACTAAGTGTGGTTCGTCGCTAAAGCCGCAACTGCAAAAAAGAAGAAGACTTTTCATGTGTGATTTGTCATCAAAGCCGCAACTCTAAAAGAAGATGCACCACGCGTGGTCTGTCATCAAAGTCGCAACTGTAGAAGAAGATGTACTAATGTCGTTCGTCGCTAAAGCCGAAATTGCAAAAGAAGATGCACCAAGTGTGGTTCGTCATCAAATTCACAACTACCAAAGAAGATGCATGATATGTGATTCATCATCAAAGTCACAACTACAAAAGAAGATGCAGTAAATATGGGTCATCGTCAAAGTCGCAATAGAAAAGGAAGATGCACCATGCGTGGTTGATCATCAAATGTGCAATTGTAGAAGAAGATGCACTAAGTGTGGTTCATTACTAAAGCTGCAACTGCAAAAGTAAATGCATCAAGTGTAGTTCGTCGTCAAAATCGCAATTGCAAAAGAAGATCATGAAGTGTGGTTCGTCTTCATTAATGCCACAATCGCTAAAATATTGCACTATGTATGATTCACCGTAAAAAATCGCAAGTACAAATGAAGATGTATTTAATGATTCCTCGTCAATTATGAATTACCCCTCTTTTTTGTAGGGGCCTAAAGCCATTGCTTCTTTGGCTTTAGGGTGGAGCTGCCCCTTCCAATAAGTTGAGGTAGGTAAATTTAAATTTAATCAAGAATCACTATTTTGGAGATATGCGACTATTTGGAAGTTGTTATTATTCATCTCAAAAGCTAGTAGAAGGATGCAAACAAGTCTCAATTTAATGAAACAATGCTTTGAACTGATATAGTGGGAAGCTGTAATAACCCTCCAGGTCATTTGCTCTGCTTTCTGATCTTTTCAGCATTTAAAGACTTCATGTAGCGACCTATAGTCATTTATGACTTGCTGGGACTGACATTTCGGTCGTCGGGTCGTTCATTCGAGTTTTGTACAAGTTTCTATATTTTGGAGCCTTTGAAACATGAACCATTGACTTCAATCAAAAGTTCAAGAAGACGATTGATGCACATTGCGAGGCTTCCGGTGCAAGTTTGTGTCATTAGGCATTTTAACTTGAAAGCTTTGGCCAAAGTTTGACTTCATTCAATATTCTTGGTAAATAAGATTGGATGATTATTTCATCAGCATGGTTAGCACTGGAATATCAAGTTTGGTATAGAACAACCTTTCGTGCGGTTCTCAAAGATTTCAGTCTCATTCTAAGCCCATTGTGGATTTTGGCTAAAAATGGAGCTTGAATGTGAGATTCACTTTTCATGGGGATGAACTTGGATGAAAGTTTAGATGGTTCTGTTGAGCATGGATTCCCAAATTTGATGGGGTAGCATATTTATTTTTGCAAGCATGGGGTTCCGAATGAATCATAGGCTCCTTATCAAAATTTTCCAAATTGAGCACACCAGCTGATATGCATCAGCTGGTGCTGCCCTTATTCTCTTCATGTTAGCACACCTATGGTTGTGTTTTTGAAGACCAATGTGTTGGCCTCACACGTTCGCGTTATGTGTTTTGCATTCGCGGAGAATTTAGGCTTTGGGCATCACAATCGAGGTCGATCTTCTGTATTCGCGGAGGCTAGCGTCGGCTGCCTCCCACATTCACATGTTGGGTTCTACATTCACGAAGACTAGTGGGGCTGACCCATCGCGTTTGCAGGCCCTTATTCCACGTTCGCGAGCCCTTGCCCCACGTTCTAAGAGGCGTATTGACTGATCTTTTTAATTAAAGACCAATCGAGGATCAATTTGACTTCATTCCTTCTTTTAACAATTTTGGGAGGTAGGGAGCTTAAATACGGCGATAAAAAGTGCTACACATTCGTTTATGATCATGGATACACTTCAGAAGGTTCAAATCTGCTTAGGAAGCATTGGCTTTAGGTAATTCTAACCTTGAATGGGATGCCTTGTCTCATTAATGGTGAATTTTAATGTATGTTGTCGATTGGACTGTTCTACGCATCGAACGAGACATAATCTCGATTAGTCGATTACGACCTTTTGGCGGAGTCAATTCTGGGATTTCCAGTATGGGTTTGACATTCCCATTTTGACTCAATATTGGGTTTGTTTCCAATTATAGTGAATTTGGTGTCTAAATGTCCATATTTACATTGTGATCGAAAATTTGATATCGTGGTAGTATTTGGAGGCATTTTGGAAGAGAATAGCTCTTGTGTGGTGGATTCAGAGTGCACTGATTGGCTTCAAGGTAGGCTTCAATCTACTTTCTTGATTGGGCTTTTTAGATAATTCTTAGTATGAAATACATGTGATTTAGGATTGTTCATTTGGAAGGTTTGAGAATTGAGGAGAACCTTTCTGATGAAGATGTTTCGGTTGAGATTTTAGACCGACAAGTTCGGAAGTTGAGAAACAAAGAAGTTCTTTGGAGGAATCAATTAGTTAAGGGTGCTACTTGGAAGACTGAAGCCGATATGATGTCCCAGTATCCTCATCTCTTTCCCTCCACTCCTATGCAAGCTTGATGTATTATCTTCTCATGATTTTATTCATTCTCATGTTTCCATATGCATCCATGTTCATGAAAACTTGATTTTGATGTTATTCTCCATGTTTATGTGCATTTTGAAAAAAGTTACATTCATGTTGGGTTATTAGTTTCTCTCATACTCTATTCATGCTAGTTTGAGTCTCATTCGAGGATGAATGTTCCCAAGAGGGAGATACTATAACACCTCGGAAGTTGGAAAGTCAAAAGGGAAAGAAAATGCAGAAATTCCTCTGAAGCAGTGGTCTACGAGTCCAACCTATGGACCATAGGAAGCCCTACAGGCTATAGGAAGTGAATCGTCGGACCCAAGGTTGAGTTTTGGAAAATTAAGTTTCTGAAGATTGAACCTACGATTTGACAAGACGAACCATAGGAATTTGCACAAGCTGTAGAGGGTACTCGTAGGATGATTTCAAAGACTTGGCTTAAGACCTCAGTTCCACGGAAGTATTTTATTGGTCTTTATTTGTTCTACGGGTCGTAGAATGGGTTTTGTAGAAAGGTTCCAGACTTAGTGAAATTTTAGAGGGAAACTTGGGTTCTACGGATGAGGTTTACGGACCTTAGAAAGTTAAACGGAACATAGAAAGGTCTTGTGAGAAATGATTAAATTTTGGGTTTCTGAAGTTATTTCTATGGTTCACTAGTACGGGCCGTAGAAATTCCTACGGATTGTATGTTACAACTGTAGGGCTGTGCAACAGTTATTTTAAAAGGGTATTTGGATCTTTTCCTATGCATCTAATACCTATACTACGTTGTTTTACCCCGATTTCTAAGTCATATAACGACCCTTCTACCCCAAAATTTTCCCCAACTCTCTCATTCAATCAAATCTTCGAAATTCTCTCCAAGGTTTTCTTCAAAATCCTCTCTCTAGATCAAGAAAGAAGAAGCTAGGGTTTCCAAGTCAAGTATCCTTTTCACCATTTATTCTAGGCTTTTATTCTCAAGGTATGTAGGGCCTCATCAATGGGTTTCATTCACCCATAAAGCCCCAAGGTTTCCCAATTCTCCAAGTCAAATTTCAATTCAATTGATTAGGTTTCCATTCAATTCTTCGTGGGTTCAATTTGTTTTATTTCAATTGTTCAATTTTGATCTTATTATGATTGTTTTGACTCAATTACATGCTTTCCAATTGTTTTCACATGAACCCATGCATTGATAATTATTTTGACTATGATAATTTACATGAATTTATGAAGAAGCGTGAATCTATGAATGATGAATTTATGAAGTTGTGCATAACTTATTAAAAATAAAAGTCTTATGATCTAGGTTGCTTTAAATATGGGCATCAATGAAATTGTGAAAGGATTTCTCACATACTAAGGGATCATGGCCTTGTGAAAAGTTTCTCACTTAGATTTGATTCATGATTTAATGAGCTACTCTGTGATGTTTAAGCTTGGATTAATATTTGCATTATCTTTTTCCATGTATGATGATAACAATATGAAAATGACCATTTTGTTGGGATTTAACTTAGCACCGAGATAATTTTGAGATGGAGGCTCAAATAGGGTAGTCTCTAGTAGCAACCTCTAGTTCTACACTACTTGCCCTTGTAGGTTTTCCTTAAATGGCCTAGCTAGCAGATCAACATATATCATATGATATGATACGAAGTTCTACCTTAGAAAGTAGACTCTCCCTTCTTGATGTGGGAGTAACATCAGATTTCATGTTATAGCTCTCATGATCTATTGTCGGCTAAAGCTAATAGCCAACAAAATGAACTAGATTTCCCTTAAAGATTTTATGAAGCTTTTACTCGTGATTTTAAGATGCATTGACCATAATTATGGCTTACGATTCTTCATAAATTTTTTTACTATGTTTAGCTTGGTCATGCATATCATGTTTTCGATTATGTCCTCTTACAATCATGTTTTCATGTTTTTATGCATTTTTCTCAAACTTAGCACATTCCATGTACTAATGCATACTTGTGACTACATTGTTTCACTAATGTAGGGCTTGACGACTCTTCTCCCTCTGTTCGTGACTAGTTGACCATTTAGAGAGTTGAAGACTTGGTGAGTCCTCTTACTCCAAGGACGAGGTTGCCTTTATTGTTTTTATATGTCTTTATGTTTTGGATGTTTTATGTGGTGTACAGGTTACATACCAACCACTCCTTTTGATGTAGTAGATGGTTTGTCAAGACTATGTTAGACTTTTGCTATAAATGTCAAACTCTCCTTTATATGAGATTATTTAGTCTTGTCAATTTTATTGTGTTAAGTCTATATCAAGTGTCTTGTGTAGGGCCTAACGGGGTCTTATACGCCATGTCACATCTAGGGTGTACTTTGGGTCGTGACACTTCTTAAGGTTCAAATGACTAAGATGAGCACAATACAAAATGACAAAATCCTCTATAATGCTCAATAATCTGCAAAAGAGTCGATCCTCAACTAGACATGGAATAGGATTCAATAAGAATTCGGTAAAATCTGAAGAAAATCACTATGCCATGTTCTACACTCATTGTGGTCAACCTGGTTATCAGAACCACATGTGCAAAAAAAAAATTGGCCATTAAAAACAATCTCATTTTTATGAAAAGAAGGAATGGTGAAGGAAATCTAAAACTAGTTCCCAACCATAAACCCTTACCCAAATTGGCCAGAAGAAACTTGATTCATCCTTTCACTCATAAATAGGGACCCAAGTGGATCTGAGTATGTAAATCTAACCTCTAATGAATGTGCAGGAACCAGTAAGAGGGAAACAAAAGTAGTGGTATCTAGATAGCGCATGCTCCAAGCACATCCCTGAAAACAAGGAGAACTCCCTTTCACTGAAAAATTTCCAAGGCGAAAGTGTTGCCTTTGGAAATGAAAAGAAAGGAGGAATTCTAGGAATTGGCAGAGTGAGACTCGCACCCTTTCAAGCAATAGATAATGTATATTATGGTGAATGATTGCAACACAATCTCCTGAATGTGTCCAAATATGTGATAAAGGAAACGATGCACTATTCACCTCAATCGAGTGTCGAGTGATTAGTGCAAGCTCCGAGAAATTGGTCCTCCTTGGTAAGAGCTACAAAATACAAAGTTGACATTTTGGGTCCCAAAGAACAATCACCCCAATGCTTAAGTGCGATCACTAATAGCTCACTACTATGTCACAAAAGATTGGGACATACAAGCTTCTCACTGATGAACAAACTAATATCCAAGGACCTGGTCACTGCTAACTCAAAGGTTTAAAGAATATCAAGTTTGTGGTGCATGCGTATGAGGCAAACATGCCAGAACAACTTTCAAACCTAAACGGGATGGTGAGCATATCAAAACCCCTTGAACTAATCCATCTGGATATATCCAAACCAATGGTAGTTTAAAGGCGAGGAGGTAAAAGTTGGTTACATGACTTGTGCATGCTCAATTTGAGGATTATGTTCCTTTAGTCGGATCCATCAGTGTCATCTCTTTTGTGATGTGTCATACCTACCTCATCTAAATTAACTTTCACATTTTTTCTCAATCAAGTGATTAACTTTGTCAAAAATAAGAAGGTACAAAGCCAGATTAGTAGTTCAAGGATACAATCAATAGGAAATGATAGACTACAATGAGATAGTTTCCTCGGTAGCCATAATGGAAGCTATACAAATGATAATAGCCTTTGCAGCTCACATGGAATTATACTCTATCAAATGGATGTCAAGGGTGCCTTCTTGAATGGTTAAAGATTGAATCAGGCTCTATGAACATGTGCTCCAATGTGCTCATAGTTTAGGTTTATGTCGATGACATCATTTTTGGACGGCTTCAGATCAAACAATCACAATCTAGAACATCAATTCATCAACAGAAGTACAACAAGGAGCTACTAAAGAAGTTTGACATGAATGAAGTCAAGACGAATGACACCCTAATTGCAACTACCGAGCTCGATAAGGATGAACTCGGTTCCCCTGTCAATGACATAAGGCATAGAGGAATGTTTGGATCTCTGCTATATCTTACCCTTGTCAATGTGTTGGACTTTGTGCATGTCTCCATTCATGTCCGAAGGAATCCCAATTAAAGGTTATCAAAAGGATTCTACGATATCAGAGAGGAACTTTGAACCTGGTCCTCAGCTGGTACCATTAGGTGACTTCTTTGAACTGGTTAGCTTTGCAGATGTAGATTATGTTGGTTATTTGGTGGACAAAATAAGCACATCTAGAATGACTCATTTTCTAGGACCTTGCTTGGTGTAGTGGGCTACAAGAAAATAGAATTCAGATGCATCATCATATTGACTTGCATCATCACTTCATTAGAAACAATGTTGAAGAAGGTTATATTGTCATCACAGTTTGCAAAATTGAGGACTAGGTGGAAGACATATTCACCAAAGACTTGGGTCGAGAGTAGTTTAAGAAAAATTGACTCTCACTACGTCTCATTTACCAGTATATTCACTCTCGACAAATTAGGAAAGTGGGATTGGATAGGTGTATGTGCTTAACATAACCACTAACTCACTCTTGTACTGCACCAGGTATACATTTTCCGTTGCAGGGAACTCCGAAGCTCAGGTCAAATGATATTACCATTAGTTTCCTATAACATCGCAGTGCTGGAGTGGTTGCACAGAGGTATCGAGTTCTCGACATATAATGTTTGCACTCTCCCTCAATGTCTTTACAAATTACAATAGAGCATTCGGGATGTCAACTGCATGATCTGAAACAAAAGAACCTAATTTACCTCTTTTCATATTGTTTAAAATTTTCTTTTTCACAGGAAAATCAAATCTCTCTTAATACCTCAAATGTCTATATCTATCTTGGAATCCCAACCATCATCTCTATCTTCAATCAATCATCATTGCCTTTTCAATCACTTCCCTCACCCTCGTGTCTTCACCTCAAACGCTTTCTCTCATCCCCACTTTCACAAGAACCTTCACCAAAATCGATAATCATGAACTCACCACCATCGCCACTACCCTCAGCCTTCCCAACCAATATTCCGCCATCACAAGTCCTGATCAATTACTTTGATGAGGACATCGATGTATAATCTTAGATGAACTTGCCCTAAATAGATTGCCATACCTCTTCAGGGGGAAAACCATAGTGTCCTTAGATTGTCCACAATGGTGTAGTTTCTAGGGGAGAAAAGGCATCATTCATGTATATGGAATTAGCCAACGTGATTGACCAAGAGGAACCCATTAACTAGTACTCGCATGATTAAACACACGGCTATAGTCATAGAACATGTACCTGGTCCTCATTAGCTCCTCATTAGCTGGCTTATGGTAACTTGCTCACTATTGTGTCTAGTGCTTCTGGTGTACCCTTAGGTGACGAAATTCAAGTGACAGAGAAGGATATGAGTACTCGGACCATTTTTGCAGAGTGTGATTGCTTGCCAGTGGACAACCCATCTCTTCCACTTGGTCCCCGTATTGTTGGTCCTATGGCACAACTGATTGATGATATGAATGTTGCTTGGATGCAGAATGTTGGGCTTTAGATCGAGATTGATACATTAAGGAATGCTCTTGCAGAGTTTCAAAGAGAGGTCACGAGGCAAAGGATAAATGTTTCTTCAATAGTAATAAAACAATGCTAGAATATATACACTTCTCCAACTTCTTGCTTTCCAATCCTCCTTCTAGCCATTTGTCTTAGCCTACCCATCCTGGAACCGATTCTTGTTCTTTTGTTTTTGTTTAAAATGCTGATATTCTGGGATGCTTAATTGTGCTTTTGCAAAGAGTATGTTGGTGCCCAATATGGGCTTAAATGACGTGTCTTCTGATTTTGTTGTCCATCTTGCTTATGTGTGACTGCTTTCTGTTGTTACTTGTTTGGATGGCTAATATCCTTAGATTGAGAGTTTCTGTTGGTTTCTACATATGTGTGGTGTCGCCCAGTGTGGCTATGAGTCTAGTTATGTCTGTGCATGCTTCCACCTAATTCTACCTATCTATTTGAGATGTCAAAAGTGGGAATATGTTATCTGGCTGTGTTGTGTAGGATTATACAATGCAAGTTAAAAGAGCCATGGAGGAATATAATTTGACATCATCAAAAAAAGGAGAAATTGATGACATGATAACTCTTTGAACAAGTTATGATAATGACAAAGTGAATCGGACAAAGTGAACCAGGTTCACAATCCATTAGCAGAACCAACACGGGAATTGAGAAACCGCACAAAGTGAACCAAGTTCACAATCCAGTAGCAGAATCAACGTGGGAACTAAGAAACCTTATTAAAAGGCAAAGACTCCTAAATAAGGAAGAGAAAAGAGTCAGATATACCTCTCAACTTTGTCATTTAGAGCTGATATATACCCCTCGTTATGAAAGTGGCTCATATATACCCTTACTGTTATACAAATGGCTCACATATACCTTTATCGTTACAAAAAGAGTTCACATATACCCTTCATCTAACAGAAGTAAAAAAGTTAGTTTTAAATTTATTTTTGACTTTAAATTTAAAAAAAATTCATGTAGGGGTATATAAATGATCATTCTAACAAAGTTCAAAACATATATTAATCTTTTTCATACAAAAATTATTTTTTGACTTCTTTGATTATCATTATTCGAGTTCTTTATTCTTTTTTCATTTAATTTTTTAGTGTAAAGAAAAAATTTAAAACTAATTTTTTTTTGCGGCTATATTGTAATTTAGTTTTTGTACTTGTAAAAATATTTTAAAATGGGGCATCTATAATAAATTTTACAAGAAAATTAGTGCAACATAAATAAATTTGACATTCAAAATAATAAATTTAAATTAGTCGTTGAAACCAAAAAAGTAAAAAAAAATTCATGTGAGGAGGATCAAATATACCCCATATGGATTATATTTTTTTCAAAAAAATAATTAAAAAATAAATTAAAATTAATTTTTTTACTTTTGTTAGATGAAAATGATATATATGAGTCATTTGTATAACTGTAGAGATATATATGAGTCACTTTCATAACGAGGGGTATATCAGCTCTAAATGACAAAGTTGAGAGGTATATCCAACTCTTTTCCCATTAAGGAAAATAAGTCCAAATGAATCCTTAAAAGGCAAAGATTCCTAAATAAGGAAAAAAGTGCAAAAGACTCCTTATAAGGCAAAAACTCCTAAATAAGGAAAAAAAGTTTAGAAAACTCCTTATAAGGAAAGGAAAGCTTTTTGAGGAAAAAGAATTACTTTCCTTGTACCATTCAACTAGGGTTTTATCCACCCTTATAAAAGGATTGTTGACAAAGAGAATCACAGTTTTTTGCACAATCATAAATCGAGAATATTTTGCAACAAGAGCTTGTGCAGCGCTGAAAACAACAAGACAACAAAAGAAAGAAAAACTAGAGTTATGCTTTCTTTCTAAAACTTAGTTTACATTGTTTCATCTTAGAATTATTGTTTAGGGATAATTGTTCTAAGTGTGGAAGAGAATTTGTGAGAATTGTAACAAGAAGTGAGTTGATTTCTTGGAGAGTAGAGAAACAATTATAGTTAATTGTTAGAGGAGAATTGTAACAAGAAATGAGTTTAGCTTCTTGGAGGGTAGAGTATTCGATTATAGTTAACCGTCGAACAATTTGAGTGAATTGTTGACTCTTTAATTATAGAGTTTTAATCTAAATTGTCTCTTTGAAGTTAGTGAAGTTTCGTGAAAGCCTACGAGGTGTAGGTTGTGGTTTTTCTTTCCTTGAGCAAAGAGATTTTTCACGATAAATCTATGTTCTGTTTGTTACTATTTATTTATGGTAATCCAACAAGAACCTGATTCTTGTGTAGGTGGTGGTTTAAGTTTCTTCACAAAAATTTACACAAGGATGAATATTGCAAATTTTGAATTAAATCAGCGATGTTTTTTTTTTAATCATTATTGTAGCAAGGATGTCATTTAGGTTTGACTAGCAAAAACTTTCCACATGAACCATATTTTCCAAGAAAGGAATGGTTTAGATGACTTCCTTGCTAATGAGGCTTTTATAGCAATGAAAGAGATGTTTTGTATACTTTCACATAATTACTTGTACAAAAATAGAAAGTGTTGAACATTGATAAATATGAGCAAGGATGAGAACAAAACAAATCAAATGACATATATACTTCATGAAGCAATTAATAGATTAGAAAAGAGGGAGCATAACATTGCAGAAATGAAGATTGGACAAAAAAGTAGCAGTCATTAGAAAAATATTCATTCATTCATTCATAGATTTTAGTTTGTCTTATTCTAGGTGATGCAATTTCTAATTTAGATATTTTCTTATTTTAATATTAATAAAATAGAAAAAAAATTTGTAGAGGGATATTCTTGGGGTGTGAGATTTGGATAATCCTCATATCATCTTGTGTGGTTCATTGGTTTCCACGAGTTATAGAAAATCTGCTATGTTGGACCCATCTGATCTCAGTTTTCCAGCTCGAAAACCCCATGGTTACTAACCTAAGTTGAACCGACCTTGCCCTCAACTCAGTGATCTCTCCTCTAATCAACAATGGCTTCTCTGTCCAGATTTATTGGAAAACAATGTAAATTGCAGTGTTCAGACACACTTCAACGACCAAGTTATGGGTTTTGTGTTAGAAGGAGTCCGACCCATTTGAGTATGGGTATGTACCTCGTTTTCTTGACTCTTTTTCTCTTGTGATTTTGATTATTGACTAGAAAAGTGAGTTAACTCTATTGTATTTAAGGTATGAGAAATGGAGATGAGAGTGGAAGATATAATTTGTTCATCAATCAAAATCAAAATAAGCCTTTCCTAGTTCAATCCCCGTGGTTAGTGTTTGAGATGGAATTATCTTATCTCCCTTTTATTTTTATTATATGTTTGTATTTCTTATTATGGCTGCCACTACTATGTTTAGCAATCCCAAAATATTATGTTGCGAGGCAGCATCAAATGTGTCTGGAGAGAGCTCTTCCACTGGAATGTCCCAATACGAGAAAATAATTGAGACTTTGACCACCCTTTTTCCTCTATGGGTATATTTCAATATCATTTTCCTCTTTTCATACTTTTTTGTTTATACATAACCTCATTCAAACTTTAATTTCTTTTCCAGGTTATATTGGGTACAATCATTGGCATATATAAACCTTCTGCGGTAAATTCAATAGTTGCTATTTGCAATTTTTCCGTTTACGATAACTTCTAACTGATGGAACATGAGAATTGTACAGGTCACTTGGTTGGAAACAGATCTATTCACTCTGGGCTTGGGATTTCTAATGCTTTCAATGGGTTTGACACTAACATTTGACGACTTTCGAAGATGTTTAAGGAACCCATGGACTGTAGGTGTTGGATTTCTCGCTCAGTACTTCATTAAACCACTCTTAGGCTTCACCATAGCAATGGTATTTCTTCTCTTACCTCATTGCGTTATTCATTTTGTCTATGCATCATTTAAAGCATATTTGTATTGTAAGTTTGAGTTGAATCTTGTGAACACTTACATTCTAACTTAGTCAGACTCCTAGAAAATCTTCAACATGAGGGTAGTGAATGAAGATCAGCTTGATTACACCCATAATTATCTTATGTGAGATTTTTTTTTAAAAAAAATAAGGCATTAGAAAGGTAGAGTGGCCTGTTAGAAATATTTTTCTATCATTGTTTGCTTTATTGTTTTTTGTTATATTTCTGTTATAGTTAGTTCTATTAGCATTTAACTAGGTTCCACTCTTTATGATTTCTTCTCCCTCTTTTGTAGCCAAAGAGAACTTATTTATCCTCTAGAAACATATTTTGATTCAGTATGCAAGTTTGACCCCAACTTGTTTAGGACTGAGGCGTAGTAGTTGTTGTAGCTGTATGCAAGTTTGACCTAACTATTTAAGCATGTTGATGCTATTCGTCTCTCTGGTTGTTTCTGTTGTTCGTTAGCAAGCTCTATGCTCTTGATTCTACTTTCTGATATCACTCCGGTTAGCTAATAATAATTGTTCTCTTCCTCCAATTGGTATGATCTGTAGGCTCTAAAGTTGTCCGCCCCACTCGCTACTGGTCTGATCTTGGTGTCATGCTGTCCTGGAGGCCAAGCTTCTAATGTGGCAACATATATTTCAAAGGGGAATGTAGCCCTCTCTGTTCTAATGACAACGTAAGTAGTTCAATCTACTCTGTGGGAAGTTTCTTACTGTCAATAAGCTTTGCTATGGTCTTGCAAGCCATGCTTTGTTATTGATGTGATGACATTCATTGCCAAGATAAAAGTAAAGTATGACTAATTTATAATCCAGAAAAGTTAAAGAGTGCAATTTTATGTGTTTAGTAAAAGTCATGGTTACCCATTACTAAAACAGATGCTAAACCCTAACAAATTAGATATTAGATCCTGTGTTGCAGATGAATTTTCCCAGTTTCTTGTTTGATTTGATGTGAACTAGTCCTATAATATTTGTTCATTTCCTTGTCTTATATCAGATGAAAAGGTGTAGGTGGCACTACTTTGCTTTAAAAGGTCACTAAGTTGGGATAGTGTATACAGTTACTGAAAGCTTTAAGGAAGTAGCGCACCTACATTTTGACTATTATTTATAATTCCACTTGAATTAATTTTTGTATATAAATCTGATCCACCTGCACACAAGGGTGTGACCTAGTAGTCTATGAAGTCGGTGAGAGCCATGAGGTCTCAGGTTCAAACAACAGACACAAAAACACTAGGTGATTTATTCTCATTTACCTGGTACTGGTACCTGTTGCTGGTAGGTATGTCGTGGAATTAGTCAAGGTGCGTACAAGTTGGCCCGGACATCACAATTAAAAAAAAAAAAGAGAAAAGGATCCACCTTTCTGATTTGCAGAAGTGTGGAGCCTAGTCTAAACTTAATATTAACCTTTAACTTTTTTATCCAGAAAGACAATGGACATAGTAAAACAAAGTTGATCTGAAATTCATTTGCCAATGCAATCTGCAAATATCTGATTGTTGTTTTTGCGTTGTTTCTCCTTCCTAATGACAGGAAACCATTGATTTAGGTTACAATTTCTTGAATGCTTAGAGCTTGTTTGGATGAGCTTATAGCCAAAAGGCACAAGTTAGGAATTCTAACTAATTATTTCTGGCTTATTTTTGTCCTTTTGGCTTAAAAACAAGAGCTTGACTGTACTTTTTTATTTTACCTGAACTCTACAAAAATACTTAAAAGCTCTTAAAAAATAAGCCTATACAAACAAACTCTTAGGAGAAACATTATCCAGCTTGTGCCATTATAATTAAATAAAAAACCATGCGAAAGGTCCATGCTCCTACCAGGTTCTTTCTTTTGCTGGTAAGTGTTTATTCACTGTTAGCATCTGAATAGTTCCATGCCTCATGACATCTTTAGAGATACATGTTGAAACTATCTCTACATTGCACTTTGTGGGCATAAATGTTCATGGGGGAGAGGGTATGTTTGTGGCCTCTGGCAAACACCTGACCAGATGATTGTTAGCCGATCATAAAACTTAGTGTTTTTCCCAGATCTTTCTTTCTTTTCAGGATAGTGATCTGCAACCACATTATTAGAAAGACAGTGATTGTAAACGGTGGTAAAAGAAAATTCATCATAGGAAAGTGAACGACTGCACTTGAACTGTCAACCACTCTACTTTAGCTTCCTGGGTCTGCAATAGCTTTTTGAAGCCTCTAGAAAGTGATGCCTGTTAAGGAGAAACCAAACGCATGCTATCATTCGGTGCAAAATTAAGTTCACCTTTACAAGAAATATGCATTTGCATAGAACTGTGGAGAACTAATAAGCTAATGGCCAGAATCTTAGAGAATTTGGGGACTAAGGGTTTCTATGGCATCATTGCAGGTGTTCAACAGTTGGAGCTATTGTGATGACACCCCTGCTAACTAAGCTTCTAGCTGGTCAGCTTGTCCCAGTTGATGCTGCTGTAAGTGACCTGTGCTGTTGCGTTCAGTATTTGTTTCATTTATCAAAATGTACTCATGTAAAGTGCTTGATGTACGCTATATCAGTCACACATCTGAATTTATCCTTTAAATGTATGTTGTACCAGGGGCAGCTCAACATAATTTGTGGCCTAAAGCGAAATTTTTATTAGAGGCCTAAAATCTGTATAAATTTTATCTATATCTATTTATTTTTCTAAATTTCTAGACGTAAATTACTACTTAATATCTTTTATATAAATGATTTTTCAAACACTTTTTTTTTTAATTATTAGTTTTAAGTAAGATTTTATCAATTCAACATTGAAAAACATCCTTTTATTGAGACAATTATTATATGAATTATTAACACAATTTTATAAGTAATAAGTTGATAAACTTTAAAGATAAGAGTTAGAATCATAGAATTTGATTCAAAAAGTTGATAACTTGGTATACCTACTTTAATATGAAAATTAACAAATAAATTAAAAAAAAGAATTTGTAATGCACTTTGTTCAACACTTTTCGACTATTGATTCATATTTTTGAGAGTGTATTACTCTAACTATCAAAGATTTGAAGAAATAGAGTGCAAAAAGAGTTACAAAGGATAAATAATGTGAGTGTTAACGAAGAAAATGTAAGAATCCAAAACAATGTTTCCTTAATTTCTTCTATTTGAATGGGGTTAAGATACATAATTTTTTATTTATAAAAATTTGAGCTAATGCCTAAAATTTAATAGGCAAGAGCCGGCCCTGTGTTGTACACTGGAGAATATCTACACTATGCCTTGCACACACACCATAAATAACCTACCAACTCCACCAAGCTTATTTTGGAGTGTAACACTTAACAGCACCAAAGTATGGCTGTTTAAAAGTTGGATTCTACCCAAGAAAGCTGATAGCCCTCTAACTTCGGTGATTAGCATTAAGTTTTGTGGTTTGCTTATAAAGACTTTCTTCGAGCCAATGGTCTTCTGTTTTCATTCCAGGGTCTTGCTATCAGCACCTTTCAGGTTGTGCTAGTGCCAACAGTTATTGGAGGTAACTGGATATTTAAATATTTCACATTTTCTTTGATAGAGAAATACAATAGGAAATCTGTATTTATGCCAATCTTGCTTTCATAGAGCTTTAAATAAGATATGCTATATAAACTCAAGTTCACTTTGTTTTGCAGTCCTATCAAATGAGTTCTTTCCTAAGTTTACGTCAAAAATCGTCACCATCACACCTTTAATTGGAGTTATTCTGACTACTCTTCTTTGTGCTAGTCCGGTAAGCTTGAAAAATTTACTGACTAGTTTTAGTTGAAGGCATATTGGTGGTCTCTCTCTTTCTCTCACATTCTACGCTAACTCAGTTTGTATATCTTTTCTCTGAAGATTGGGCAAGTCGCAGATGTGCTGAAAACTCAGGGAGCACAGTTACTTCTCCCTGTGGCGGCCTTGCATGCTGCAGCCTTTTTTCTGGGTTACCAGATTTCAAAATTTTCATTTGGTGAATCAACATCCAGAACTATTTCGATAGAATGTGGAATGCAGGTAGTTATCTTTTTGTACTTCTCAGCATACCAATGAACTAATCTCTGTAGCCATTCTAATACCTGTCTTGTCTTTTATTCTCTTTGGTTTCATCTTAAGCCGTACTATCTTCATTTCCCCTAGTTGAGCTCCATACATCACCATATTAAGAAGAATTATGTGATGGGTGCCTGATAGAGTGATAGTAAAAAGTATAAATCATGCAAAACGCTACCTAGTATATGTTTCACTATTTTCAGAGGTGGAAAATTCGCTTTTTCTATCCTATTCAATGATGTGAAATGTGCTCGCCTTGTTGCCTTTGGCGAGAGGCGAGGCCTTGTCACCTATTACTGGTGATGCAAGGCGAGGCAATCTCGCAAAGGCAAGGAAAGGTGAGTGGCGACGCAGCGATAAAAGGCGACAAAGGCATCACACCTTTTGTTATTTCTTATAGAACTGACATCAAATTAAATTAAAAGGAAATATTAGGGACTTCTCTTCTTCAAAGTTCAGACTTCAGCACAAACCATGACTCTCTTCTTCTTCTTTTTCGCGGCTCTTAACAGTAGGCAGTGGACTGTGCACAGTTGCTCATTCCTTTGTTTTGCATCCCTTTATTTGTATTTTCTTCTTCTTTCAATTTAGTAACTACTATGGACTTTTAGTTTTTGAATTGAAATATTTGCTAATATGTTGTTGCTATTGTTATTTTTGTTATTTATATATGCAATTAAATATTTTAAGTTTTTAGTATTAATTGGTCCCTGACTTATTAAAAGCATGAGCTTCGCCCCTTTTCGCCTTTCGCCGTACAAAACACTGATCCTATTGAAGTATCATTAACTTGTGATAGTTAGCAGTATAAGATTCTACTGTTGTTAATTCTTAGGAACCAACATTCCTTCTTAAAGTGGGGAATGGGAAAAGGACACTTGAATGAACTCTTTATTTAGAATGCTTATCATCTTTTGTGGGTTGTTGTTTTTGGCGAGCATATTGTTCCCTAAATTAATAGTTATGCATAATAATTTGTGATATCAGCAATAAAAGGGGGCATCATCTTTTTGCCAGGTCATCCAATCGTTTTACTATTACATTTAACAGAAAGTGTTTTGATGAAGTCTAGATAATGCAAACTATGGGGAAACTATGTAACTCTTGTCTTTTGTGTGCACAGAGTTCGGCACTCGGATTTCTACTTGCCCAAAAGCATTTCACAAACCCTCTTGTTGCTGTACCGTCTGCTGTTAGTGTTGTCTGCATGGCAGTAAGACTCTGTACCCTTACTTTTTTCATATACATGTTCATATGCAACAACTCTCGTCTATTATACTCCAAACATAATTCTTTTCGATGTTCTCTCATCGTTACCATGTTTCACAGCTTGGTGGAAGTGCTCTAGCTGTGTACTGGAGGAATCAACCAATTCCTGTTGATGACAAGGATGATTTTAAGGAGTAACCTCCGCTGCTGCTGCTGCTTCTTTACATGTCGTTAGTTTGTGAGATGAAGTTGAAAGATCCGGAGTCATGCAAATGCATGGTTGGTAGTTGTATGCATTTCTTTGCTGCCTCTGTAATGAAACCTAAATTTTGGACCTTAGATTCAATTTAATTTGTTAGAAACATTAGCACAGAAGGGCCTTCCAAAATGTTTTAGATAAATTGGTATTGAGCGAACTGCCCATGGCATTGTAAGCCAGTTTTAGTGCTTGTAAGGCTTATTCCAAGTAAGGTGATAAAATGGGTCAAATTTATGGTTATTCGCTCGACTACCTCATTTTAATTGGGTTGGTTATCCAATTATTTAAAAGTGGATCAAATATTGATCAACTCATATAATCCATCATAAAATGGGGTGGTGTGGGGGGGTGGGTGGGGGGGTGAACTAAGCAAATACCCCATAAATGCAAATTAGTTACAAATATATAACTAATGATAGAGAATAGAGAGGTCATAGTCCTTCAGAAGCTCAATCCATAGACGCTGCCTTGAATTAAGGTCCGTTTGACTCATAAGGTATAGAAAACTCCTATGATTAGTGTAGATCTCGCAACAAACTCCAAACAGGTAGTACCTCCGGATCTTAACCCCAAAAACTATTGTCGCTCCAAGTCATGAGTGGAATAATTGCGCTCATGTAGTTTAAGATGTCTCGACGCATAAGCAATAACTCGGCCTCGCTGCATAAAAACACAACCCAGAACAACATCACAATATATCGTGAAGCCCTCGCCCTCAACTGGAAGAGTCGATATAGGAGCAGTGGTCAGCAACTCTTTGAGCTTTTGAAAGCTCAACTCACACTCTTCAGACCACTCAAAAGGAATATCGAGATGAGTCAATCGGGTCATAGGTCCTGCAATAGTGGAGAAGCCCTCCACAAAACCTTCTGTAGTAACCCGCTAATCCAACAAAGTTCCGCATCTCAGTCACTAAGGTGGGCCTAGCCCAATCACGAATAGCCTCAATATTCGTCGAATCTACCATGATGCCATCCTTGGACACGACGTACCCCAAGAATGCTACAGACTCAAGCCAAAATTCGCACTTTGAGAACTTGGCATAAAGTCATTGATCTCTCAAAGTCTGGAGCAGAATCCTCAAATGTTGCTCATGATTCCTGCTCCGCGAGTATACTAGGATATCATCTATGGACACTATGACGAACGAATCAAGATACAGCCTAAACACCTATGTCATCAAGTCCATGAAGGTGATAGGGGCATTAGTCAACCTATAAACATCACCAGGAACTCATAGTGGCCATATTGAGTCATAAATGTTGTCTTAGGGATTTCCACTGCCCTAACCCTCATATGATGGTAACCAGACATCATATGAATCTTCGAAAACACTACGACACCCTAAAGCTGGTCAAACATATCATCAATCCTAGGAATAGGGTAACCGTTCTTCACCGTCACCTTATTCAGCTGCCTATATTCAATACACATGCGCATCGTCCCGACCTTTTTCACAAAGAGAACGGGAGCTCCCCAAGGCGATACACTTAAACCTGATGAATCTCTTACCCAAGAGATCATGAAGCTGAACACTGAATTCATTGAGCTCTTCATGAGCCATCTGATAAGGCAGAATAGAAATAGGTCGAGTACCTGACTCAAGCTTAATAGGGAAATCATTATCACGCTCTGGGGTAGGCTAGGTAGGTCGGTAGGAAACACATCTACAAAGTTACGGACAACTGGAACTGGCTCAACAAGAGGGACCTCCCTACTCACATCACACAAATATGCCAAATAAGATAAACACACGCTAGTTACTAGCCTCCAAGCCCGAATAAAAGAGATAACTCCAAACGTTATGCTACAACGAGAGCCCTGCCACACCACCAGGGGAATACTAGGCATGACTAAGGTAACGATCTTAGAGAAGCAATCTAAGACCGCACGGTAGGAGGATAACCATTTCATGCCAAGAATCATATCGAAATCAAGCATACCAAGCAAATTAAGGTCAGCCCGGGCGTCACGTCCCACGATAGTAACCAAGCAAGATCAAACGCCTAATTCATTACGAAAGACTCATCCATAGGGTCGACATAGGAAATGGCGCTGCCATAGGCTCAAAACTCAAACCCATACGAAAAGCATAATAAATAGACACATAAGAAAAGGTAGAACCCGAATCAAATAAAGTTGAGGCGGGTTGCTGGCATAAGAGAATCGTACCTTTGATCACATCGCCCAATGCATCAGCCTCCGCCCTCGCTATAGCTGCATAGAAGTGGCCATGTCCGCCTCTACCCTGGCCATTTAACCTACCTCTTGACCTGCCTCCCGGGGACCATCATGAATATCGTGATGATAACCACGACAGTCCTGCCCCTGACCTCAACCTCAGGTTGGAGGTGTTGCTGGTGGAGCTTCTAAAGAATGAAGCTACTGAATGAGAGCGAGTGGATAGAGATGGTAGGACTACCTTTGGAGAGGGAACAATCCGCTTACACAAAAGGCAATCTCTTGCTCAATGATCCCACTCTCTAAAATCAAAACAACCCAAAAATGATAAACTCCTCAAAGAACAGGCTCCACATCCTGAAGCACATGACTAGGACCCACGAATCTGATTAGAGCCAACCTTACTCCGGGTGTACCAGTCACCCTTTGAAGTGTGCAATGAGGCCTAAACAAAATGTCTAGTTTGAAGTCTGCTATGACGCCTTGAGGATCAGGTGAAGGCTTCAGATCTTTCTCTCTCTTCGGGCCTAATGTTGCACCCCTGGCTGGTAAGGGAGGTTGGCCGCTACCTCGAGCTGTTGTGCGGTGCACATGAGCCATTCTGCAAAAAGAATGAAACAAGTGAGACTTCAAGAAACCAACATACACTACATAAAAGCGATACAAAAGAGGGGAAATTCCTAAAGACACCTTTTAGCCTCCCAAAGATATAATACAGACGTCTCTACACCAATCTGTAAGACTCTACTAGATATTAGCTTTGTACAAGTGAGACTAGAGAACTTGGGGCTCTGATACCAACTTGTCACAACCCGATTCCTCGACTCATAATGGCACCTACTATAATTCGTCAGCAGGTAAGTCAACCTGTAACCCAGAACACCAAGTAATGAGTATAAAGGTAGAACTAAACATAAATCAACCTAAACCACATAACGAAACATAAGTTGAAACAGACCAAAAAATATATATAAAGGATCACTTCTAGAACCTAGAAGTCACAAGTACAGAGTTGTCTAAAAATAAGATTACAAGTACCAAAAGTGGATCAAAACAAAGTTTGTCTCAAAAAGAAAAAGACTAGTTAATTAGGTATAGAGGGAGACAGTTGATCTAGGACACCAAATGCTCACCCTCATCTCTGAATCCCAAATGTTGTTGATGGCACGAACTATCACTGTTGGTAGCTAGTACTAGGACCTGCATCACGAAACAAAAGCAGAGTGAAGCATGAGAACCAAAACAAAGGTACTCAGTAGGCATCAAAGACTGACTGAGCAAAAAGGTAAAGGCAACATGAAAAGATAGAATCTAGACACAAATAGAGGTCAAAGTGGATATGAAAGAGAGCACACAAACATACCAAAATTAAATCTAAGTACAACTAAACTAAACCTAATTGAACCCCATAATCCTAGAAGGTACACTCATGCACAAGTTTAAATAAAACCCAAACGGACCCTATATGCCCGATAGGTACACATAATAGCTATGTCTACTACGAGAAGAGTACCATGTATCCGAACTCAAGAAGCAAAAATTAGGCTCCCAGCCCAAGTAACAACAAATACCCAAAATTGAATCAACTCACAGCCCAGCTAGCAAGAGTCACAAATCAATTTGGGCCGCCTATCCATCCAGTCCATTCCCACTCTAGCTAGTAAGAGTGACCCGTGGGCTTGTCGACTTCGAAGAAGATCTCAATATATCAAGGTCGTCCAGCCAACCAATCCACTCCTAAGGGCATCAGCCGCCCAGCTAGTAAAAGTGACCCGGGGGTGTGTCGACTCCGAAAAGGATCTCAAATATAACAAGACCAAGCCTCTATGGAACGACATCCACTCACAAGAAATCACGAGAAGTCTCTAAGCCTGAACGCTCCAATCCCAAGTCAATCACGAAAGCACAAAATTTCCAGTAACGCATCGGAACTGCAGATATAGGGAGAGAGAGAATATAAGATCAATATATTGTGACAACACCTAAAATAAGGCTAATGTTATCCGACCGAAGTCAGTTATTCTAGTCTATAAGGAATTAAGCCGTCTGAAACGACGTTGAAAGAGAAACAGGGCATCAAGGCTACAAATGTCATGATTCGATGGAAATCACTAGTCTAATCCTAAACTAAGGCCAAACATTCTCAATTATACAATAACAACATCATACAAGTCAACTCACAAGATAAGAATAAACACATACCCAAATTGGCATGGTACTAATCTTGAAATAATGTCGAATCGAGCCGAAAACATGGTTTCTAAGACATAAAATACGAACAACTAGCTATCCGCCCCCAATTCATTCTAATCAACATGCATTCAGTCATTCAAGCTCAATCTAATAAAAAGGAATTCATAACCTACCTTTAGGCAGAGTGTGCGTGCTCCAAATCACAAAGTTGAAGCCTTTCCCTTCTGTACGGCCTACCAACGCTGCCATACTATCAAAAATAGGCTCACAACATCAATATAGTCATTTCAATACCATAAATACATAAAACATAAACATACCAATTTAGGAGTCAAATAGAATTATGGGACCCACGCCAAAATTTATGGAATTGACTCGGTCAAAAGGTCTTAAACAATACCATGAACTTGTGTTCCAAAAAGGGACACAATTTGAGGCTCAAAACAGCCAAGACAAGCAACATGCATAAAAATAATACGAACGACCAGGTGACCGAACTGTCAGTCCCTACAATTCATAAATGACTTGAGGCCACTACGGGAACGCTCTAAACATAGGACATAAACACATAAATGAACTAGAGGGTCATTATAGACAGGGCTTTCATTTTCTAGACCTTAGAGATTTTGCATACCAGTACATTCATTCTACAACTAGACAATGCGGCTCATGTAATGTACTACAAACAGTGGTTTGCAGACGTGGTTCGAAAGTCTAAAAACTCAGTATTTTAGCATGTCTTCTACGAGTATGGACCTAAGTTCTCTAGAAGGAACTATGGTCTGTGCATGCCCTCATGAACAACCTCTACAGTTTTTAATCAGGGGTCTTTTAGTCTTTTCCCACTTTTAATTCTTAAACTACGTCATTTTGGCCTATTCTATGTGGTTTTAAGTGATTCCTGAAGACCCTAACCTCTCATCATAAGATTTCTCTCAAGGAAGGAACTAGGAATCCAACCTTCAAGCCTTTCACCCAAGATTCAAGCTAGGGTTTTGTTCCAAGTATGTGGTAACTTCATCAATGAGTCTCTTTTAGCCCACTGAGTCCTGAAGAAACCCTAATTTCTTCAAGTTAGGATTCCCCCAAAACTAGGGTTCATATGTTTTTCATGGCTTTTTATTGAAATTCAGTTTCTACTTTATGATTAATCTTAACTACATGATTTTTAATATAATTTCATGATTTCAATGATATTTTCATGAACCGATAGCATGCAAGTATTTTCATGATCAGAATTATGTTTTTGTCATATGCATGTCTCAAATTATCATATTTTTTTTTATGAATTATGATGCTTTCAAATAAAGTGTCTCTCTGTTTATATAAATATCATTTTTTAAATGTTTTCAGATAAAGTATCTTTCATATTATGTTCATTTAAAATGATTTATGAGCTACTCAGTATTTATCATGTATCAGTATGATTTAGTAGTATCATATTATTACTATTTCTAGATTTATGCATAGTTCCGTTAGGAGTATACTTAGCACGGGGTGGACTTTTGGGATGAAGATTGTCTAATATAGACATTAGCTAGTGGATCCACCTTAGCTCAAATATTAGGTCCTTATCTTGACAAGTATGGACACTCTCTTTTTAGTGTGGGATGAGTACATCGAACTCCATGTACTAGGTCACATGGTTTATATTGATTTTACTATCTCCCACAGTCAAATTTTTAGATATTGCATGACCTTGTATATATGTATTTCAAATCAGTATAACTCAACTTCATGTTATTTTTCTTGGTCATTGCATAAAACATGTTTTACAGATCCAGTATGTTCAGATATCATGCTAATTATGCATTTCCTCATCATAGTACATTTCAAGTACTTACTGCATACTTTCTATCTAAATTGTTTAATAATATAAGTTCTGATGCTCATTATAAGGATTGTGGTTAGTACTATCTCTGATCATCTAGAAGAAGTATTCGTGAGTCATCATTTCCTCAAACAACCCTTATATTTCTTTTGGTATAAGACTTTCAGTTTCAGACATGATAGAGTAAGCTAGGGGTTTGTCCTAGCAACTCATGTTAGTAGAGGCTTTTCAAACAATCATTTAAATCCTACCATGTTATGTTGTCTTTCAAATACCATCTATCTCAGTGTTATGGGTTTTATCTAGATATTCAGTTTTACCTTCCACGTATGTATTTCAATTTGTTATTGACTTTGTTAATCTAGTGTCATGCAATTCCATGAGGTTAGCTTTGGGTTATTTGTAGCTCTAAGCACTATGTCACATATTGGAGTAGTCTCGGGGTATGACAAACATAGTATCAGGGCATCAGGCTTAAGTGTCTCAGGGTATCTAAAAGCCGAATTAAATAGAGTATTATTCAACGGTGTGAAGCGCGTCATATCTATGAATGGGAGGATACAAAATGTTTTAGAAAATAATTCATTTCTTTCATACTCTTAGTCATGCGATAGAGTTCAAATCTATAAAGTCTCATTCTAACTCATGCTCTACACGTTTAAAGAATCATGTCTCCAAAAATAGCTTAGTTAGAAGGAATCAGAATGAGGAGAAACAAGAACCTCTGGCTCCGGCTGACCCTTTGGCTGAACAATCACTTATGTTGAGTTTAAGGTTGTTTCCAAGTGCTAGACCAAGCTATAATTGCTCAGGCCAATCGAGAGGTTGTGGGTCATGTGAATTCAAATATGGGTACCGTCGCAATTAGAGTTTTGGACTTCACTCGATTGGACCCTCCAGAATTTCATGGTTCGTAAGTGGATGAGGAACCACAAGATTTTATTGAGAGTATTCAGAATATCATTGAGATTATGGGTGTCACTCCGTTGAGAGTGCAAATTTGGCGACTTATCAATTGAAGGGAGTTGCTCAGATTTGGTGCAAGCAATGGAAATAAGAAATGTGTATTGATGCAAGCCCACTAGACTGGGAAAAGTTCAAGGGTGCTTCTCTAGTCTGGTTCTTCCTGCTTGTGATGAGAGAGGCTAAGGTGTAAGAGTACATAAATTTTAGACAGGGTAACATAGCACTGAAGGGGTATTCTTTGAAGTTTAATAAACTCTCCAAGTATGCCCTGACTATGGTGGATGACTCTAGGGCCCATATGAGTAGGTTTGTCTCTGGTGATTCTGAGATGGTTTAAAAAGAGTGTAGAACTCTGATGTTGATAAAGAAGATGGACATATCTCATTTGATGAATCATGCCCAACAGATTGAGGAGGAAAAACTTAAAGAAAGTATTAGGGTTAACAAAAGGGCCTGAATAGCTAATGTGGACTACTCTCATTAGAGATCATGAGGTGGTAGTTGTTCTCAGCTCTGTTTGAAAGATTTGGGCCCGGCCCCATCTTCTACTAGTGCTCTCGTGCCTAAGTTTAACAATGATATGGCCAAGCTCTAAGTCATAGGGTAGTGTTTCTAGATGACATTCTTTCCTCGCATGTCAGAAGTGTGGTAAAAAACATCCGGGAGAGTGTATGGACGGTACTAGTAAATGTTTTGGATGTGGTAAGACTTGTCACAAATTGAAGGATTGCCCATCGGCTATAGTCAATAGTAGATATGTTCGTTAGCAAACTCAACCTAATGATCCAGCAAGTCGCTCGACTCAATAGGGTACCATCTAGCACTGGTGGAAAACAATGCTAAGATAGGTTATATGCTCTTCAGACTCGAAAGGGTCAGTAGGATTCTCTTGATGTGGTCACTGATATGTTACGAGTTTTTCAGTTTGATGTTTATGCGTTGTTAGATTACGAGCCACACTTTCCTCCGTGACACTTTATGTTGCTATGAAATTTGATGTTAGTCCCCAAATCTTATCAAGACCCTTCTTAGTCTTTACTCCTATTGGTGAGTCGGTTTTAGCTAAATGGGTATACATAAATCGTCTTTTCACAGCTTTTTAAAAAATCACCTCAATTTATCTAGTAGAGCTACACATGGTTTATTTTGACATCATTCTAGCCATGGACTGGCTACATGCTTGTTATTCCTCAGTCGATTGTAGAACTAGAGTCGTTAAATTTCAATCTTCAAAAGAACCAGTTGTTGAATTGAAAGGTAGTACCTCATCATCTATAGGTTAGTTTATCTTATGCCTTAAGGACAAAAATATGATTTCTAAAAGTTATATCTATCATCTAGTTCGGGTTATGGATACTCGTATCGAAACCCTAACTTTTCAATTTGTTCTTGTAGTGAATGAATTCCCATAACTGTTTCTCGAAGATCTTCCAAGAGACCCTCTTGAAAGAGGATTAACTTTGGAATAAACCTTCTTCCATATACATAGACTATCTTCATCCCTTTTTATAGAATGACTCCAACTTAGCTTAAGTAGTTGAAAGATCAGTTAAAGGACCTTCGGGATAAAGGTTTCATTAGACCCTGTATCTCTCCATGAGGTGCTCCAGTTCTCTTCGTGAGTAAGAAAGATGGTTCTCTTAGGATGTGTATTGATTACCGTCAATGAAACAAGGTCACAATCCAGAATAAGTATCACATCCCTAGGATTGATTACTTATTCGACCAATTTCAGGGTGCCAGTTTCTTTTCAAAGATAGACCTCAGATCAGGCCATCATCAGATAAGAGTTAGAAAATGTGATATTTCAAATATAGCCTTCAGGACTTGGTATGATCACTATGAATTTCTAATTATATCTTTTAGACTAACGAATGCTCATGTAGCTTTCATAAATTTGATGAACATGGTGTTCAAATAGTATTTAGATATATTCGTCATTATTTTCATATGTGACATTTTGATCTATTTGTAACACCTCAGAAATTTTTTGAGCTAAGACTCGAATCGTTCTTCGTAGTGAGTGAGATTTTTGCAAGGAATTTAAAATTTCTTGAGTGTTAAGGTCCCTATATGTAGAACCTTAAGTTCCAAGAAGAACTTAAGAGAGTTCATTCAAGTCATTCCTAAGTTTTCTTAAGTTTTGGGTCAACTTCAAATGACCATAACTCCTAGTACAAGATGAGTTAGGTGAGCTACAATATAGAAAATTAAATCCCTTAGAGTCCTCTTTCCAACGCCACCAAGTTTTCTCAATTCCGAGCTCTGAGTAAAATGTTATGACTGATTTGCTTGCTAACGACACGCAAACCTGGCAGCAGCTCCGCGATGGCTCCTCGACGCTGAGCCAATACGGACCTCACTGCCTGGTGAAAATGATTTCGACTCCCAGCTCATTTTATTTATTTATTTAAGGGTATTTTAGTCCTAAAAACCCTTAGGAGGTCATCTAACTTGCCCTAAACGTGTAGAAAATCAGTTTTTCATAAATCAAACCCTCCCATCCACTCCAAAAGATTCTACGCTCAAGAAAATCAAGAAACGCTAAGGCTAAGTTCATCTTCCCAGATTTTCCTTCAAGTTCTTCAAGAAGATGATTCTTTCAGGTATGTAAGCTTCCATAGTGTTGGGTTTGTTCACCCTCATGCCAATCATATTTAATTCTATCCTTGAATTCATTTTTGAGATTGAATTATTAAGTTCTTGAGAAGTTCTTGAGTTTTAGCCATTATTGAATGTCTTTGAGTTCTTGAGGTTTGAGTTTTGCAAACGAGTTGAATTCCTTGATAGATTTTATATGGGTTTCATTGAAATTGTTCTGGGTTTCTGAATTTTTGTGAACTTGGTCGATAAAACTACTTTGAGTGAGAATTGAGTCGAGTTTGGGAGAGGAAGAAACGATCGGGCAGATAATTACACTTAGGTCTGCGTCGCGGAGGCGCTTAAGTTTTCAGCATCTAGTCGGTCACCCCCTTTCCGCGTCGCAGAGAGGATACGGAGTCCTCTGCCATATTTTAGCGATCAACAATTTAATTCCATCTCCGCGTCGCGCCAGTGTTCTTTAATTTGGGTCTTTGCCTGTTTTTGTGATCAACTATCTTAGCCCTCCTAAATCATTGAGAGGTCCTACATTCCAAAGCATAACCCTTGAATCCATAATTCAAATTCTAGGTAGAGTTAAAAGTTAAGTCTTGAGAGTTCTCTCAAACATTCTTTTGGGAAAGTCCCTTTGAGTCCTTTGAGGAGTCTTCTACAACTTCTAATAACTTGTTTCAAGACTCTAGTAAGTGAGCATGAGAGTGAGGAGAATGTATTCATGAGTCTACACTATCACCTAGATCCTTCATATCATGAACCATAACTCTTGAATTCATAATTCACATTCAAGAGAGAGCTAAAAGTAGAGTTCAAGAAAGTCTTTGAGTTCAATTGTGAATCCTTTGAGATCCACCATCGATTTGAGTTAAGTTTTGAGAAGTAAGTATGATAATGAGAAGATTCGTATACCTGAGTTACTTATTGATATTTTGACCCTTGAGTCAAGTCGTTCATGCCCATAACTTCCGCATGAATTCCATCAGTTTAGTATCTTTGAAAGAAGTAGTATCTTCGAGTTCTAAGTCTTGAGTATCAAGTTCCTAACCCTTCCAAGATTATAATCCTAATCATGGGACTATTACCTATTACCCATGAAGTCCATGAGCTGAGTTGTTCATGCCCATAATTCCGCATGAACATTATAAGTCAAAAAATCTTGAGATGAGACGTATCTTTGAGTCCTTGAGTTGAGTAGTTCATGCTTATAATTTCGCATGAACCCTCTGAGTTGAGCATTCTTGAAATGAGTAGTATTAGTGAAGTTCTTAAGTTCCAAGTATTGAGATCTATCTATGGTTATTGAAAACCTGGCATTGAGTCATTCATGTCCATAATTCGGCATGAACCATATTTTATGAAGTCTTTTACAAATGTTTTAACTTTGTTTTAAGACTTAGGTTTTGAGTTCAGTAAAGATAAAGTTGAAGTTCATTTCTTCAAAGGTATATGGGGACTATGTATTCCCAAAAGAGTTTAAAATGTTTTCACATTTAAATAAGAACGGAAAACTAAGATTTTCAAAAGAGCCTTTGAGCTAGTGTTTCAGTAAAGAGTCTTTGAGCTAGTTTTTCAGTAAAGAGCCTTTGGGCTAGTTTTCAGTTAAAGAGTAAATGCTTTCACAATAAAGCAAGAGAGGAAACCTTGATTTCCAAGATAGCCTTTGAGCTAAGTTTTTGAGCAATTATCTCAAATCATAGAAAGAAGTATGTTTTAAACATAAATAGCTAGTATCATATTTTGGGAGTAGTATTGAGTACCGTTATGGGGATGAGCTTGAGTTCAGATAAAACTCGTCTGCATAAACCATGTAGCCATCATGGGTAGAAAAGGGTCATACTTTTTAGATGAATCTTTTTCGCATAGACTAGTGGATCCACTTAGTACAAGTCCTATACTTGTGGCAAGGTATAGGATGCGCTGGCAGCGTGAGGGAGATTGTTGTGTCATCATAATAGCTCTTATGTGATTGTTGTCGATTAGAGATACTCCCACAGCAGTACTTTGTATTTTTATATACATCAGTTTATTTGTATTTTTACATACATCTCAGAGTTATTTGTATCTTTGCATACACATAGAGTTGACATCATGTTTTAAAAAGTTTTTCTTTAGATTGCACTTGTTTTAAACTGCTTTATATTGAAATGAGTTCAGTTATGTTGAGTTGAGTTGATCCAGGTAAGTTCTTTAGTCCTTTTCAGATTCTTTTCAAGCTTATGTTTATGCTTTAGAATTCCTCTTACATGCTCGTACATTCCACATACTGAACCATTTGGCATGCATTTTCTCATGATGCAGACACAGGTATTCAGGATCATCAACAGGAGATTCGTTGATACATCCGGGAGTTCGAGTTAGCTATGGTGAGCCTCCTTGTTTCTGGAGGATTTCATTTACTTTTCAGTTTAGTCAGGATGTCGTGGGTCTTGTCCCGACTTCCATATTTATCAGTTAGAGGCTTCATAGATAGTCAGTATAGTTGAGAAGTCTGTATTATTCATTTATTTTATTAAATGTTTTAAAGACTTAAGTTGCCTATTTTATGGCGAGTTGAATAACTTATTTTATTCCGAGTTTTCTTTTGAGTTAAAGCTTTATATTTAAGTTTCATGAATTTTATTCAATTTTTAAGCTTTTGCATATTTGAGTTAGTCTTCCGCTTGTAGTCAGCCAGGATGAGGGTTCACTTGGGGACCAACAATGATCTTCGAGTGCCGGCCACGTCCAGGGTGTAGACTCGGGTCGTGACACTATTCTCAGAGTGAGGATGAGCATGCAGGCCATTTGAGGATTGTCTTAGATATTCTTAAGGACAATCAGTTGTTTGATATGTTTAGTAAGTGTAAATTTTGGTTGAGGTATGTAGCCTTCCTTCGCCATATAGTTTCGAGAGAGGGAATTCAATTTGATACTAAAAATACAGAAGCAGTTAAGAATTGTCCTAGATCTCTTTCTCCATCAGAGGTATTCGGAGTTTCTTGGGTTTAGTTGGTTATTATAGACAGTTTGTTGAAGGATTTTCTTTTATCAGTTTTCCTTTGACTAGTTTGACTCAAAATAAAGTGAAATTCCAATGGTTCAAAGCTTATGAGAAGAGTTTTTAGGAGTTGAAGACTCAACTTACTTCAGCCCCAATTTTGACTCTACTGGAATGTTCAGATGATTTTATGGTGTAGTTGATGCCTCTAGAATTGGCCTAGTTTGTTTATTGATGCAACTTGGTAAATTCATAGTTTATGCTTCTAGGAAACTCAAGGTTCATGAGAAGAACTATATGAATCAGATTTAGAGTTGGCAACGGTGGTGTTTGCCTTGAAGATTTGGAGGCACAATCTTTATGGTATTCATATGGATGTGTTCACCAATCATAAAAGTTTTCAGTAAGTGTTCAAGCACAAGGACTTAAATCTCTGCTAGTGGAGATGGTGCGAGTTGTTAAAATATTATGACATGAGTGTCATTTACCATTCAAGTAAAGCGAATGTAGTTGTAGATACTTTTAGTAGATTTTCCATAAATAGTATTGTTCATATTGAGGATGAGAAAAAGAAGTTAGTTTGTGATGTTCACGGACTTGCTCAATTGGGAGTCTGTTTTGTTGATTCAAAAGATGGTGGAGTTATTTTTCAAAATGGGTGAGAATCATCTCTTGTGTTGGATGTTAAGGCAAAGCAAGGTGATTATCCATCTTTGGTTGAATTGAAGAAAGCAGTTCTTTGAAAAGCTATTGAGGTTCTCCCGAGGGGGAGATGGTGTGCTTCATTATCAAGGTCGGTTATATGATCCAGATGTTGATAGGTTGAGGCAACAGATACTATCAGAAGCTCACAATTTTCTATATTCTATTCATCCAAGAACCACTAAGATGTATCAGGA